>NC_134518.1:35305508-35629437 GCF_027942865.1 Odontesthes bonariensis
TAATAAGATCTGCTTTAGGCCCAATATGCTACAGCAGAGATACTCATTGTGCGGCTCCTCAAGCTTTAATTGGCGGCTCGCACTCGCATAGTAGCTTATAACAATATAGTAACAATAACAATACATTTTTTTCAAATAACACACAGCGAGTACTGCACAGTATTAAGTATTTTTATTAAGTATTAATTAAGGCTTAATGGTGTTTCCTAAAGGGGGCACACTGTTAAACCTGGCAACGCAGCCCGCTTAAACCACCGTCACATTGACCCCAGAGCACGCTAGCTCCTTTAGCCAGCGCCAGATGCAGTCACAATGGATCGGTTTTTAATTAAAAAAGGGCAAAAAGCAGCACAAACACCATGCTCATCCTGAATGTCTCACTATGATTACAACAACAAACTACAAATACAACATGAAGAAAGTCGAGCACATGCACGCCAGCTTCCGCTCACCCCAGTATTAAGGTAAATATGGTCCTAATTTAAAATGTATTGGCTGTGTTGTTTCTTTTTTTGTGGGATGTTTTATATATAGAAATGCAGATTTGCAAAAGGGGACTTTAGTATGTTGTCGTAAAAGTGGCTCTAACCTTGATTTTGCTGCCAATGTGGCTCTTGTTAAAAAAATAGTGAGTATCACTGTCCTACATCATCGCTCCAAAAAACAATGTTACACTTTTGGTGGTGGTGTAATGTTCAATAATATTATAATTTGTATCGATTTCCCTGAAATTCAGTCGTATTTGCCTGGTGCCTCCAGACTCACACCGAGTCTCTGCAGACAGATTTGGCTGCACAGCATGAATTTGTAATTATGCATTTGCACTGGCATCAGTGTTAAAAAGGTCACTATGACACTGAGGGGAAAATAGTCGGGGGGCGGTCCATCCCCTCCTCCTATGTGCAAACCAATGTCGTTACATTCTTCTACTATCAAGGAAATCTGTTCATCTGCCCTTTGCCCTCCAAATCTTTCTCAGGGTTAAACTGTTTCTGTAACTTCTGCCCACAGATTATGATGTTTTAATATTTCTCTCTGAACCTCTCTCACTCTTATCCTCTCTGAGGTGCCTCAGTTTCACCGAACATCACACTCAGACGTTGGAGTTAGTTGAAAAACAACCACTGTTTCAGCCCTGAATGTTGAGCGTGGGTGTGACGTGGGGCGATGTTTATCCTAAGTGCATTCAGGGGGTGTGTTATTGGCTCCTTTTCATATTCTTGTGCTTTTGTTGTAGTCTGTTAAACACTCCCTTCTCGGACTGATAATTAGTTATTGTGGGCTGCAGGAGAATAATACGTCTGCAGGGAGCCCGAGGAGAAGTGAAAAAACTGAATTTTGTCATCAGCTCTTAATGTAAAGAGCCTGTGTCAGCCACGTTCGGGTCCTGGTGGAAGCAAACCAAACTAAAGAACAAAGATATTCCTCTCTGAACCATAGAAAACAGCTGCAGGAAGAAAACTTTGCATCAATCTGATGCCAGAAAGAATGTCCACTTTTACAGACTCAGACTCTATTATGTATTCCTGATAAGAGTAAAAGCAGAGATGCCCATCAGCTTCCTTCTGGAGATCTTTATGCATTTTCCATTTTCCATATCAATCAATATTCATGCAAACATGCCAATCAGGACAACTTGCTAACTTTTAAATGCATTCTTTTTGTAGTTTACAGATTTCTGCCAGAACTAAATTATTCTCAGGCCGTTAAATCGCTTATTGTTGTATTAAGAAACAGCAGTTTTTATATGTTATTTTTATCATTTGATATTATGCTATAGTGATAAGCTACTAGGTGCATCATTATTATCAGTATTAGTAGTAATATAATATAATATCAATGATATGACTATATGACTATAGACAATAGACTTTAAAACAGCTCTGCTCTTCATGGTCCAGCACCAAAGCACATCTCTGATATGTTAGAGCCACATGAACCAACTGGGGTTCTGAGAACCTCAGGGAGGGGTCTCCTGCCCCAGGGAGGGGTCTCCTGCCCCAGGGAGGGGTCTCCTGCCTCAGGGAGGGGTCTCCTGCCTCAGGGAGGGGTCTCCTGCCTCAGGGAGGGGTCTGCTGCTGGGGCCCAGGTCAGGACCAAACAAGCTGAGGCTGCGTTTCAGTTTTATGCTCCTAACATCTGGAACAGTCTTCCAGAAGATGTGAGAAAGGCCTCAGCTCTGACAATGTTTAAATCCAGGCTGAAAGCAGTTCTGTTTAGCTGTGCATATGACACCTGAATGTTTGTTTGTTTTTTAGAATTATTTTATTACCTTCTTGTGATTTTATGTAGCTCTAACCCTAACCCTGAATTGCCTTGTGTATGATTGTGCTCCACAAATAAAATTGCCTTGCCTATTATGCTAAACCTAAATATAGCAGTCTGTAATGTTGCTGCTTGTCTTGAAAACACATTAGCTTGACACCATCTGTAAAAATGTAAATTAGCTACTTTAATTCGTGACATGCTAATAAAGAGTTACGACACCGAGCAGTTTCCTGATTTCCTCCTGCAGTCGGTTCATTCTAAGTTCACTGAGACAGCGTCACTGTGTGCTAAAGTTTGAGGGATCTCATCTTCCCCTTCAGGGACAGAGTTAAAACTCTCACAGACACGAGAACAAAACAAACGAGAAGAAACAGCTGAGCTGAGAATGAAATGAAATGGGTCTTCATAAACTTTTTATTTTTAGAGTTGAAGTTTCTTACTGGTGACGTTAATGTTCTTTATATGAAGCCAGTTTATGCTGGTGTGCAAAGCAACTGGCTTTAGATCGATTTCACTAAAACTGTAAAATAAAACAATGGCTTCAGTTGAGGATTCACTCCTCCAGTGCTTACCAATAACATTCTTCCTCATATTATTGACTTTGTCATATTTGCAGCTGTCTTACTTCCAGAGAATCTCAGGTGAAAACAGTCCACAGTATACATTGGATACAACCATCCCTGAGTAACTGTCAAACCACATTTTATTTTCCAAAATGTCAGCTCTTTACCTTGTTTCTGAGAGGCTGAAAGCAGGACGTTCTTCTTCTGATGGGTTTTTCTGAAAGCAGACTGTAGAATTCAGCTGAATATAGAAGTTTCATGGCAATCAGAGCTGAAATCAGAGCTCTGAGGAAGTTTCAGGTTGTGTGTTTTTAACGTCTTGATTGTCAGAATCCCTCCGCAGCTCCTCACGCATGCCAGCGTGAAACCAAAGAGGCTGTCGCTGCACCACAGTCGGTCCCAGTGGGATATGCATCCACTGATGGTAAAAATAAAGTGTTTGACTAGAGTCGACTCATTTTGGCTGCTTCCCAGAAGACAGCAGAAATGGTTCAGACATGCGAATAAAAGGGGGCCGAACAAGCAGAAATTAGGAAGATAAAACACGGACAAACTAAGTCAAATCTTTCAGTTTTACCTTTTCTATCGCGCAGCTTTATGAGTAAAACTGGGTCAGCAGCTTTTTGTGATTAAAAACGAATATAGAAACAAAATAACTCCATGCATTAATGTAGCTTAGTCCCCAAGCAATTTAACAATGATTCATCTGTAGTACAGTTAAATCCTGTATCATCACTGTATGAGTATGAGACAAGTGTTCCAGTCTCCAGTGAGAGTTAAAGCAGCCTAACGTCTGATACTAACATGGATCTTATACTGATAACGTATGTGGATGTAATGTCCATGGGGTTTTCCCTGTGTTATGAGTTCTTAGTTTTGTGTTTTATCATGTTTCAGTTTATTTCATGCCTTAGTTTCTTAGGTCTTGTATTTAGTTTTGCCTTTGTTTTGCCCACAGTTTCTGTTTTCTCAGTCCCCATGTCCAGGTCATTAGTTCATTCACTTCACCTGTTGATTCTTCCAGCTGAATCCATTTACTCAAACCCAACCAAACCAAACCCAACTAAACCCAAACCAACCAAACCAAACCAAACCAAACCCAACCAAACCAAGCCAAACCAAACCCAACCAAACCCAACTAAACCCAAACCAACCCAACCCAACCCAACCCAAACCAAACCCAAACCCAAACCAAGCCAAACCAAACCAAACCAAACCCAAACCAAGCCAAACCAAACCAAACCAAACCAAACCAAACCAAACCAACCCAAGTCTAGTCTTAGTCATGTTTTCTTTTCATAGTTAAGTTTTGTCATCCGGCTCAGCCGCGTTTTATGTTAACCTTGTTCTCTTTTTGAAAATAAATCAAGTCTTGTTTTTGAAGTCCGCATTCATGTCCTTCCACGCCTCGCACCCACGCATCGTAACAGTGGATGCTGCCCAATACAGAAACAATAGGCAAGGCAAGTTTATTTCTACAGCACAATTCAACTACAAGGCGATTCAAAGAGCTTTGCAGAGACATTAAAACAGTAGAAATGAAAAGCATGATTTAAATTTTATTCAAAAAAGAAAGAAATAAGAACAATAGATCAAATCAGTAGTTAAAATGTGATTAAGTTTTGAAACTCAAGCTTCAGATTTGGATAGCCCACAGATGTGTTGCCATCTCAACAGGTCTAAAATGACTGTTTCAGAGATGTGGACAAACATACAGTTCTGTATTTCAAGTCATCTTTTAGGTGATTTCTGTAGAATCAGCTGAGTTTTATTGGATTAAAGAGACACGTCTCAGTGCAGCTACATGCTAAACTTAACTGTCTCAGTTGTTAAATGCTGAATGCAGTAATTTACCAGGACCGAGTTCAAGACATCCCTCAAGATCCAGCACCCGCGGAACATTACGCTAACTTAATGGGAGTGGGCAGTGCATTAAGCTTCAGAGGTGTTGGAATACATTGACACCTTGACATTTTAGAGTGCAGACATCATATGAAGAGCTCAGCACTCACACCGCCACCGTGCACACGCTCTGCTTTCTTCCTCGCTGCATTTATCAGGCCCTGACTCACGAAGCAAAAAACATCCACACAGACAAAATGGAAGACCTTAGCAGAATAGTAAATGGACCCGCCATTTTGACCAAATTATATCAACCCTGAAAAGTAAGCAAAAAAAACCCACTGGACATGGATGAAAAACAGTGTTTTCCAAAGAATGATTAGACAGTAGATGGACTCGTTAAAGGCAGGGTAGGGGTTCTTTTTCTGGAGCATTTTTTTACATATTGCTTGAAATACTCTTCACACCCCCATTGCAACCAATTAATTAAAAGTTTTGACACAAATATGAAAAGTTTTAGTGGCCTCTAGAACGTACACTCTAGGAAAAACAGTATCCAATCATCCTGAACGGACCGTTCACAATGATTTGATACTGATGCCGTCTATCAAACTGCAATCTGCTCCTCCCCCCCCCCCCCCCTCCCTCCCCCTCCTTCCCCCTGTGCGCGTACCCTGCTCCGTGAACGAAGCTTGGCAGGAAGCTAAACTAGAGCCAGCTTGGCTAGCACCTAGCATTATTAAACATATAGTTAGCATAAACTAAATACTAAATACTAAATACGGCAGCGATCGATGCTTGCTGTCAGAACAGCGCTCGTGCACCTTCATGCTCGTGCGCGTTCATGTACTCTAGAGGCGTGCCTTCGGGGGGAAAGTGAAGAAAAGGGTTGGGACTTTTTACCGATGTATTTTCAAAATGCAGCTTCACTGGACTCAAAATCCAGGATCTCCTACCCTACCTTTAAGTGAATGTCAAAATCAAAGATATGCATTTCAGCATAGTGTAAAATTACAGAAATAAAGAGTTATGTGCAAGACTTTTGGTTTTAAAGATTTCCCTCTTTATATTCTTTTTATAAGCAGATCATATTGTATGTTGCTTAGGGCTGGACGAGTTAACTCATTATTATCGCGTTAACTCAATTATTTAACACCAATAAATATTTTATCGCACATTAACGCAGTTATTTTAATCATTATTTATTTTGAATTTTTGGGGGGGCTTTTGTGCCTTTAATGGATAGGAAAATTCAGAGAGACAGGAAGCAGAGAGAGGGGGAACAACGCGCAGCACAGGGCCATCTGATACGGGACTCGAACCGGGGCCAGCTGAACCCACTACGCCACGGACCACCCCTGTTTTATTATTTATTTTATTATCGTAAAAGTCTGTTTCTCACAGGCTTTTATTTTGTAAAAGTCTGTTGCTCACAGGCTTTTATTTTGTAAAAGTCTGCTGCTGTCTGCTGTGGAACAGGAAAAGAAAGTAATCGGCGGATCCACCAAACATGGAGAAGGGTACGGAACTTTTACTCGGCCATTTTCATGTTAAAGTTCTTCCAGACGGCGGAGTCGACAGAACCAAAGTCATCTGTAAACACTGCCAAGTTGAATTGTCTTCTCAGCGTAGTAGTTCCAGTCTAAAATATCACTTAAAGGCAAAACACACAACTGATAGCAGCAAGTCATTCAAGGAAACAGACAGTGGAGCGAGGCTTCTACATAAAAACTACAGAAAGATGCTGATGTTAAAAGTGTGTTTGCACAACAAATGTTATGGCACTTTCATTCATATGGCAGCACATTTAAAATAAAACTAAATGCTAAAATCTATACACTACTTTTGGATTCATTTTTGGATTCTGCGTACAAATGCGATTAATCGTGATTAATCAGGGAAATCATGCGATTAATTAGATTAAACATTTAAATCGTTGGCCAGCCCTAATGTTGCGACATCTCTGCTGTGAGAGGAACTCCCTGTTCGCCTTTGACAGAGACTCTGCAGTTCGATCACAAATTAAAATCTATTTTCCGGAGCAAACGATGTGGTGAACTGAAATTTAGACATTTTTGTTCCATGTTTATTCCAAGAAATTGAACAATGTCCACCAAGAGCAGACAAATAGTGTCTGACACACAGAGAGGCAGGGCGGAAACAAAATGCCTCGTCAGATTCATTAGGAACCTTAAGGTCACTCGAGCTATCATCACACAGGCCTTATTTCATTTGGGCGGACGGCTGAAATCCTGTTATACCTCCTAATGAGCAGGGAAAAGTATCCAGAACACACAGCAATGCTGAAGGCTCGTCTGGCACCTTGTGTCGCTGACATTCTTCGTCCTTGCTCAGGCTTCAGTGGAAGGGACAAAGACGAGGGTGGTGGACAATGAAGGCGCGCAGGCGTGCACGCACTCAGCCGAGCTGTGTTCCTACGCCTGTTTTTTCCTGCTGAAACAGTCGAGCGGGAGCTGGAGCAGGCTGCTAATGAGGGCAAAGCCGGCTCGCTGGGACTCCGCTGCTGTCATTACCAGAGCAGGCACTGAAATATGTCACAAGAATTTGGCTTCAATCAACTGAGAAAAATGCATCATCATCACACTGGAAATATCAGCTTTCGGTTAAAGAAAAGAAGTGAGAATTGAACTTTTACGCTTTAAAATAGGGATGTACCGATACTATTCTAATATACTCGTACTCGTTAAAGTTAACCGATACCAATTTATTGCACGAAGACCGCGATCAGAGGGTGACTTGTCATTTTTGTTGTACTTTTTTTTAGGATTGGGCAACGATTAAAATGTTTAATCTAATTAATCACATGATTTCCCTGATTAATCACGATTAATCGCATTTGTACGCAGAATCCAAAAAAGAATCCAAAAGTAGCGTATAGCTTTTAGCATTTAGCTTTATTTTAAATGTGCTGCCATATGAATGAAAGTGCCATAACATTTGTTGTGCAAACACACTTTTAACATCAGCATCTTTCTGTAGTTTTTATGTAGAAGCCTCGCTCCACTGTCTGTTTCCTTGAATGACTTGCTGCTATCAGTTGTGTGTTTTGCCTTTAAGTGATATTTTAGACTGGAACTACTACGCTGAGAAGACAATTCAACTTGGCAGAGTTTACAGATGACTTTGGTTCTGTCGACTCCGCCGTCTGGAAGAACTTTAACATGAAAATGGCCGAGTAAAAGTTCCGTACCCTTCTCCATGTTTGGTGGATCCGCCGATTACTTTCTTTTCCTGTTCCACAGCAGACAGCAACAGACTTTTACAAAATAAAAGCCTGTGAGCAGCAGACTTTTACAAAATAAAAGCCTGTGAGCAACAGACTTTTACAATAATAAAATAAATAATAAAACCTGCGTTAATGCGCGATAAAATATTTATCGGCGTTAAATAATAAACAAGTTAACGCGATAATAACGAGTTAACTCGCCCAGCCCTCGTTTTTTTAGCTTGGCGGCTCGGGGAGATGTCGAGCCAATCAGGAACAGTGTGGTTAGGCTAGTGACAACGAAACCTGTCTTCCAATTCGTTGCATTTTTTTTGTGGTAGAAGTATCGGTATCGGTTTGAAAAAAAGTGGTATCTCTGCATCCCTACTTTAAAACACAAAACTGAAAAGCTGTACGGTACAATTCATCCAAAAGCTTCCACACGCCTCCATTTCTGAGTTATTTACACTCGTCTAAGTGTTTTCCACTTGTTCCTATTTGCTGTGGATTGAATGTTATAACCAACAGTGAGTGGGCACCCTGTAAACATTTCAAAGTTTTCATATGAAAGAGCTGAAAGGCTTGCTTTGTCCAACAGGCTAATGTATGCCATTAGTGCTGAACTGAAGAGTCTGGGAGACCAGCTGATGGAAAACCTGAAAACAGAGACATGGCTACAAATACTGCAGCTTTTTAAAAAAAATGTGTCCTTCATCTAAGGTTATATTCAGTTCAATTCAGTCCATTTTATTCTTTTAGTACAAAAGTCTGAATCTGAGGGGCACTTTACAGAGAAATTAAATGAGATCAATTCAAACCCAATTAGAAGAAGTTCAATCAATCCCGTTATAATTCAATTAAATTCATTCAATTTTAGTTCAACACAGTCTAATTCAGAATGACAGTCTTTGTAAAATGCCAAACCCTGAAAAATAAGCAACAGATGACATCATCAGTATAGAAAAAACTACATTTTTCTGAAGGTTTAGAAATGGATTATCAACAAATTGTAAAAGAATAGATTTATATTAAATGGGTTTTTCTGCCTTTGTGTTCTCACCTACATTAAATCTGATATATCTTTGATAACTCATAACAATGACTTTAGTCTCTGTCTGTAAATAACTATTAAAATCACGTTGCTGTGAGTTTCATCCATCCATGAATTTACTTTTGATGCAGTCAATCTCTGAGGCTCTTATTTTATTTCCATGTATCACACAAAGCGTCCACCAAACGCACGCCAACTGCTACCAATTCTCCACCAGACATCACCGGTATCAAGACTCCACCTGTTCTCCAGGTTGCTTCTTTGTCCGGTCTGCTGTGCTCCTTTTTAAAGCATTTACAATAAATGGTTGTAATAACCACAGAGGCTAACTGTTCAGTTTCCTTCTCTGTGTGCTATTGCCTACCAGAGGTGGGTGGAGTGGCCAAAAATTGTACTCGGGTAAAAGTACCATTACTTTAGAATAATATGACTCAAGTAAAAGTAGAAAGTACTCATCGAAATAATTACTTGAGTAAGAGTAAAAAAGTGCTTGGTGAAAAAACTACTCAAGTACTGAGTAACTGTTGAGTAACGTCTGATTTATTTGTGAACACAAGCATTCAATCAGCCAGACAAAAATACTAAATAATCATCTTTAGGCCAATTAGAGTTCATCCAATTCATAAAATAAATTAAAATGAATGAATTAATTACAAAATAGCTTAAATTAAAATAATCCAGGTAAATTCAAGAACTTCAATAAAAAATAAAAGAGACTTAGGAAATGTTTAAAGCATATGTAACCCATATGTAACCTAAAAAACAAACATTCACCTATCCATGGGGGGAAAAAACGAGTTTAGGAAACTTACCGCTACATGTTTCCTCAAGTTAGATGTTGAGTTTCTGCCTGAAATGTGCGTTTGTTTTGGTTGACACAGAAGACACATAATGTAGCTGCTGTGGAACACAGTCAGGTGGTAGAGCCTTTGGTGGAAGTCTCTCTCTCTGTCAGAATAAAACATTAAAATGAGGCGTAAGCGGGGGGATAAAAATAATGAGGCGTAGAATACCAAAGAGGTAAGAAGAAAAATAACCAGCTCATTGTAGCCTAATGTAGCGGAGTAAGAGGACAGTTTCTGCTGCACACATCTACTCAAGTAAAAGTAAAAAGTATAGAGATTTAAAACTACTCCTAGAAGTATAATTGTTTCAAAAACTTACTCAAGTAAATGTAACTGGTTACTACCCACCTCTGCTGCCTACATGAGGAAGTAGCCGATGCAAATATGCAGTCTTTGCTGGTTAATGTGGCCTGACTTTTATCTCAAGAGACGCAGGAATGGATGAGACAAACGGTTTCTTTCTGATGGTGCTGTAGCATATGTGGAGACACGGGATTTACACTGTCACACTGGATGAAAGACTTCCACCTCTTTGCTCTGAGCTCCATAAGTCTTCTCTCTGCTTGCTCCCACTCTCCTTGTGTCTATGGGTGAGACATCTGTGGAGAGATGACACGAGGCAGCTCGTGTTAGTGTTGTGAGAAGCTGCCATTGTCTGCATTTAGGGTCCCGATCCCGGCTTTAATGAGGCGCATCACTCTGCTCCTGTCATGTTTAGCTCGTCTGATGTCGGAGACTGAAATGCAATATTGTTGGTTATCTAGATGGCTTTATATACTTGTGCCTGATTAATGCTGCTTCTCAAAGCCCGATGGCGGTGCTTTAGTCTGTAAGAGTATAACTCAGTTATGAATGGGAACTGAAATCCAGCTGTTACCCAAAGTGATTTCAGGTTTTTCTTCAGAAAAAGCAGCTGTTTCTTCTGGATGATAAAAGCTGCAGGTCGGCGTAGTTTATTAGTCCTGCTACAGACACCATCTTTGATCACACAGCATTTAGCTGTTATGCTGCAAACAAGTGGAACAAACTGCCAGTGGAGATTAAACTTTCACCAAATGGAGACATTTTTAAATCCAGGTTAAAAACATTTCTGTTCTCATGCGTCTATGTATTAAATCTGCACGATATCTTTGAACTTATCTGGACTGTTGCTTGTTTTTAAATTCTTTTAAATTCTTTTATTTGTTTCTCTTTATGTATTTTTAATGCTTCTTCCACTCCCTGCTGCAATGCTTTTATTTTATGTGAAGCACTTTGGTTTATTCTGTACATGAAATGTGCTATACAAATAATTTTTTTTTTTATAAAATTTAAAGAAACAGCAAAAATACAGTCAGTTGAAATATGCTAAGGTAAGCACATTCATCACCAGGGAAGTGACGCATTTGTAAAAAGGTGTTTTCAGTATTTCCCCCATCGTCTCCTCTTATCTTCATACTTCATAAGCAGGTCCTCCTGGTGATGAATCTAATTAAATCTCTTGAATATGATCAATGCTAATTGCCTGAGTGTTACTTTCTTTGTTGTTGTGTCACCGGTCGGTGTTTGAGCTTCATGTCAGACGGGTTAGCAGAAGGTAGCCCGGCCCACTCAGTTCCCATCACCCTGATTGATTGTCAGAAGAGCCTTCTTATAGATTCTCATTTCTTCCACCAAATTAAAGCCACGTCCCAGATTCTAAACAACTTAATCCCATCTCTTAATGACGGAGGCTCTCTGCTTTTGCCTGCTGGTCTTGCTAAAATGAGTTCTCTTTGATTGGAATCCTTGTTTGCTGGAGTGTCCGCCTGGAGATGTTTGGGATCGGAATTGCAAAGATTCATCAGGACGGCCTTGGTAATTATCCTCGAGCCTCGGGAAATCCTTGAAAGATCAGATTCCCGTCCTGAATCTGTGGTCAACCTGAAGAGCTCTGACATCTCAGCGGAAACATGCAAAAAGCTTTTTCAGTGCTTTCATGGAAAGTAAAAGTTTAGTTATAGTCACCAACATTAACATTAACATTACAGATATGATTACACTGGGATGCAAGATTAAATTAAACATGTTTTAAACTAGTTACTGACCAAAGTCTGATTTTAGAATTCAGTTGACGAAGGATTAGCTGCAGATTAAAGTCAAAGTCAAATTTATTTGTAGCACATTTCATGTACAAAACAATTCAAAGTGCTTTACATAAAATAAAAGCATTGCAGCAGGGAGTGGAAGAAGCATTAAAAATACATAAAAGAATATAAAGAGAAAATAATAAAATCATTTAAATGAATTTAAAAACAAGCAACAGTCCAGATAAGTTCAAAGATATCGTGCAGATTTCATGCACAGACACATGAGAACAGAAATGTCTTCAACCTGGATTTAAAAATGTCTCCATTTGGTGAAAGTTTAATCTCCACTGGCAGTTTGTTCCACTTGTTGGCAGCATAACAGCTAAATGCTGCTTCTCCATGTTTAGTCTGGACTCTGGACTGGACCAGCTGACCTGAGTCCTTGGATCTCAGAGCTCTGCTGGCTTTATATTCTCTGAACAGATCACAGATTGTAAACCATCAGCAGGCTTTTAAAATCTATTCTGTGACTGACTGGAAGCCAGAGTAAAGATTTTAAAACTGCTGTGATGTGTTCAGATATCTTAGTCCGGGTTAAAACTCCAGCAGCAGCGTTCTGGATGAGCTGCAGATGTTTAATGCTCTTTGTGGGAAGTCCAGTTAAAAGAGCGTTACAGTGATGGAGTCTGCTGGAGATGAATGCATGGATGAGTTTCTCCTGGTCTTTCTGGGAGAGAAAACCTTTAACTCTAATTAAAGTGAGATTTTTATCAAAGTCTTTGGGTAAAACATCAAAGCGGCGCCCATTATTACTACTACATTACTACACTAACAGTAGAATAAGTGAACGGTGTGTTACGGTCAGAAGTGGTGGTAAAAGTAGTGCATGTGCTCACAGTTTAAACACAAATATGTCTGACCACCGAAGTGAACACGGTTTACGATGCACCATCAAATCTAACATCCAGAAATAATTTGGATCTGAAAGAAGGAAACATTGGACAGTAACTGAAGAAGTAGCGCTAATTTGGATTGGGATCCATTTGATTTAATAGGAACACAGTTGGGTTACAATTAAATGGATTCTGATTTGTTTGTGATTTTGCACAATATGAATACATTTGAGTTTAACTGAACAACAACGTTGAACACGAGATAATGGAAGAGATGTTAAACACCACAGCTTTGCCAAAATTTAAGATTTTAAGGAGTTTTAATCTTACATTAGAGCTATGCTAAGAAATAACAACTATTATATTATATTTTATTTGGCTTTTCGTTTATATTTTTATCTATGTATTGTCACTATGTACTTCTCTTCATTTGTATTATTATAATATTTATTTATTTACCTTTTTTTGTGCCTATTTTATGTTATGATCCTGTTTTATTATAATTTGTATTTAAGTACATTTCTGTAGACATGTATACCAGTAATGGGAAATGGGGGGAGGGAGTGGGAGGGGGGCTTGGGTTGAAAATATGTTCACAATGAGTTATTTAAATAATTGTCTTGAATATAGAAAAATCCACTACACAGTATAAAATAAAAATAAAAATCCAATATAAACAGAATGTTAAAAAAAAAAGAAATAACAACTAGACTTGTGTATCAAAGTAAAGCACAAAGCCACAGAAAAACTATGAAATGTGTCTATTCCTGTGCTACGAAGTGTCAAAATGAACCTGTGATTCCCCCGGGCTTTTATTAAATATGTCCACTTGAAGGTTTCATTTTGAAAGAACAAATCATGTCTTTTGTTAAAGAAATGTTACCAGCCGTATCAGAACTACAGGTTCTGTATAGAATAGTATCTTCTTTGAAGATAGTCGCCAGTTTCAGCTCCTGTTTTAATTTTTTAACACTGCAGGAGACACTAGCTGCATCTCTGATTGGCTAATGTGGTAAAGCCCCACACATTTAGTATTCAGTGAAGACAACAAAAGCTAAGCATAATTATTATTATTATAGAAATGCTAATTCACTCTCCCGGTCTGAGGCATGGGCAGCGGTGGCAGCTCTCCCAGCACTCTCAGACTAATGTGATATAACAGAGACGTCTGAGGGCATCGTGGTTGTATCTGAGTCTCCTAAAAGCTTCAAATGGACTCAATTATACTTTCATCAGAAAGAATGAATCAGAAAGTAATTCCCCTTATCTCCCTTTGCCCGAGCTTCCTTCTCCCTTCCAAGTAAAAGACATGAAATGCAACTCTCAGAGATGTTAGACACATAAAGGCTAGCTGAAGCCAGCCAAATAATAGAATAAGAACAGGTAGCAACATGCTAATTTAACGCTTTTATAATGATGTTTAGCTTTGTGTTGAGTGTTATAAACTCTCTGAGCTCCATGCACTTTGTTTAAAACACCATACAGGAGATTAAGAGCTAAGATAACACAATGGAATAACTTTTCTTGCAGATTTTTCTGCTATTTTTTAGTATAATTGGTACAATTTCACAAATCCACATTAGAAAATCTGTTAAAAAGACAGTGTTGTGGAATCAATCCTTAGATTTCTGTTCAAGAATGTCTACACATGGACAAGAACCCCAGGAGGACACGCTGTCACTGAAAAATGGATGCTGTCTAAGCACTGGCACTGCATCAGGACTTAGATAAAGCACAGGAAGGACTGGAGTATTGTGACGGGCGCAGGTGAAATCACGCCATGTTTGCACATCAGTCCCCCGAGAGAGGCAAGTCACACTCGCCTGAATGCATATCATCTCGCCTCACACAAATCCATTAAAAAGGGTCATGTCATGAGCAATGGAAGAGGCTGCAAAGAGATAGAAAATGAGTAATCCCCCTCTCCCTCTAATGTAGCTGGGATTTGCTTAGAACATGGGATGAAAACCCAGCAGCTGCATGGATATCAGAGGGTATTTCTTTGTCCAGTTGTGGCTCTTTTTGTGCTGAGCCAAGCGGGTTTGTTTAAAAAACAAATAATTTTTAAGGAATTTGACACATAAATCTCAACAATAAGAAGTCATTTTACCCTGTTATCTAACAGCTAAGCCTTTTACAGAGTTGTGAAAAAATAACCCAGATGATTCACAAGCAGAGGTGGGTAGTAACGAGTTACATTTACTTGAGTAAGTTTTTGAAAAAATTATACTTCTAGGAGTAGTTTTAAATCGCTATACTTTTTACTTTTACTTGAAACAGATGAAAAGTGTCAGAACCAACGGTGGGAAATGAAGACGCAGACGAGGCCTCATACTGAAAGCATGTTTACCTTACAAAGAGTGAGAAACAGCAGCTACATTATGTGTCTTCTGTGTCAACCAAAACAAACGCACATTTCAGCAGAAACTCAACATCTAACTTGAGGAAACATGTAGCGCTAAGTTTCCTAAACTCGTTTTTTCCCACATGGATAGGTTAATGTTTGTTTTTTAGGTTACATATGGGTTACAGATGTTTTAAAAATTTCCTAAGTCTCTTTTATTTTTTATTGAAGTTCTTGAATTTACCTGGATTATTTTAATTTAAGCTATTTTGTAATTAATTCATTCATTCATTTTAATTTATTTTATCAATTGGATGAACTCTAATTTGCCTAAAGATTTTATTTGTTTCTCCTATATTCTTTTATGTATTTTTAATACTTCTTCCACTCCCTGCTGCAATGCTTTTATTTTATGTAAAGCACTTTGAATTGTTTGTACATGAAATGTGCTATATAAATAAATTTGATTTGATTCAATTTTGATTTGATAAAGATGATTATTTAGTATTTTTGTCTGTCTGATTCATTGAATGCTTGTGTTAACAAATAAATCAGACGTTACTCAATAGTTACTCAGTACTTGAGTAGTTTTTTCACCAAGTGAATTATTTGGATGAATACTTTTTACTTTTACTTGAGTACAATTTTTGGCTGCTCTACCCACCTCTGGTCACTAAGAAGCTTTTTAAAAATGTAACGCTGGGCTTTGGAGTCATTATATTTTCATTCTGTCTCATTGAACAGAAGTTTTTTAGAGAGGAAAATCCTCTGGAATGTGTTCGCACTGCAAACTTTGACATCAAAACTGATGCATCTGAACCAGGGTCTAACAAGTTAATCTCTTTAGGAAATCCCTCTTTTCAACCCCAATCAATGCTCATCAAATTTAAGTCACTTGAAGCATATTATCCTTTTTTTTAAAAAAAAACAAGGGTGTCATAAATGGTAACGGATGAGACATTAAAACAAAGCTGTTTACTTCAGTAAATACAAAGTCCAATGAAATCTCCTTCTAATTTAGATTGCTCAGAGGACAGGTCCACACAATACATTTTTATTGTTTTTTTAGCATTAATCCACATTAATCATACAGACTGTAATATTTCAGAAAACGCCCCTTAACACTCCTCATACTCGGCAACAAACATTCAGGGTTTGAAGGTCGATGAATTAACAAGGAAAACAATATCTGGAACAGATAATGATGGTATTATATATTGGTAATTATATAGGTGTTCGTGCATTTATCTTCCCAAACCCTCCTAGAATTGAAAAATGGCCTATATTACCTCCCATTTCTTAGAAAATTCTCTCACCACAATATCTCAGGGCAAGGCAACGTGCCATTTCCCATAACTACGCTGCTGAAGTGGGGCAATCAATATATTTCCACCTTAGTATGATCACTCTACTGGCTTGAAGAAGGCACATATAAATCAAAGGCTCGGCTTTGTGGCTTGGTGAGATTTAATCAGCATGGATCACCAATATGAAAAGCTTTGCTCAATGGGATCTCTACAGCAGCCAAATATGGGACCATATAGACTTTATGTTTCCAAATGATTTTTTGGGGTATATATTGTACCAATATTATCATTGTACAAGTATTTAGCAGAGCTGTCAATTATGTAGGGATTATAGTGATGCAGGTGTCACAGATGAACAGCCACTTTTCTTATATCAGCTTCAGTGCAGTAATGATAGTCCACGGTAGGGTTTTACAGATAAGCTGGCCTTGCATCATATCAGTAAAGTGTATGCTAAGTGCTTTAACAGGAGGCAACTTCTTTTCCTGGGTCTTTAAGAGATTTCACTTTTCATCCAAAAAGCCTTTTTAGTCCTAAACTGAAAGAAGGAACCAGAAAGTGCAAAAGAACGGACCCATTTGGGAATGTTCCCGGTGAATCTGGAGGAGGTTTGTTTGAAAAAAAACATCTCTTCCAGCATTCTGGATCCAAATCTGCAGAAAGTGCAACAGGAGTCCCCACTGTCTCCTGTTATCTCCTGTTGGAGGGAAACAAGGTCGACAGAAACTGTTATCATGACTATATAAGCTGTAAATATATGCTTGAGACCTTTCCATTTTACAGAAACTGTACAAAATCACCTTGCGATGTCATTCCTGTACATTTAGCTACATTTTGACTACAGGAAACAGGGTTTTTGGGGGTCTTTTCTTTGAATCCCTTAATTTCTTCAGCAGAAACAAGGGGCTAAACAATGTTCTGGGAGAGATATTCTATCCCCAGAACATTCAGGGTGGGTCTGAGAGCTTAGAGTACAGGACATTTCTAATTAGTCAATTATTCTCAACATTTTATATCATCCCTCAGTTTCACCCCCCTAATGTTTAATTTACCATATACATAAAGTTGTACCACAGGAATAAGGGCCAAACTGGGGCCTTAAGCAGAGTTTTATTTTGATTACAAAATGATATTCAGCGCCACTGGAAAATGTAATGTCCAGTCCACATCTAGACACAATTATCCTCTCTATAATTATTATTTTTTTATTTATTATTATTATTATTATTATTATAATATAGTGCCTCTGATCCCATTCATTCACCGCCATATATCCAAGGATAATCACCCTTGCTCAACTCATTCGTATTGTAATTTAGCCAATAATCCGATCCTTTCAGAGCCATGTGACCCCACTGAGTGTGAGGGTGCATGGGTATCTGTCTCGTTTGTCTCTGTGTGGCCCTGTGATGGACCGACAATCCGCCCGGGGTGAACCCCGCCTCTTGTCCAATGACAGCTGGGATAGGCTCCAGCACCACCCACCCCTCCGTGACCCTTAGTATGGGCAACGGATGTATGGATGGTTGACCGGTGTCCTGTAGCCTCTCTGGAACACAAGCTATGCAGCTGCAGCATTCTTTGTTCTTTACAGATTAGTTGATTAGTTCCAGACGTAATTAAGCTTAGCCACTACCCCTGACCTCCATTCCCTGTTGCGCTAACAATAATCACGCCCTGGTGGCTGAACCGTCCTGGTTGCATCATATTTCTGCCTTAATGAATTACCTGCCATGTTCTTGCTGTTCAGCCTTGCTCTTCCTAACCACCACAAGCAGAGCCTCAGCTCTGGTCCAGCGTCTCCGAGCCCTACTGTTTCTTACTCCAACCCAGACCGTACACACATGATAAAATCATATTAAGGTAGGTTGCCTCCTTCTATAGTATCTCTGTTGAATGTATGCAAGGCACGTGTCATGTTTGGCCTCAAGTGTATTTCCTGATCTGATATCTGAAAAACTCTGGGTTGCTAAATCTCAGCCATGTTCATGCCTGTGAGGCAGTCTCACTCTAAATCTGCAGGCAATCAAGAGAATTTGGCATTGATTGAAGTCTAGTGCGATCCAATGTGTCATAGAAATACTTTTAAGTTTGATTTTGATCAAACCAATTCTGATTTCAACAGGTTTCTCATCTGGGTGTAACTAAAGCCTGTTGAATTGCTTGAGTTTTGAGACATAGTCACATTAAAAAGAAAGTACACCATCTTTAAATTCCTGAATTCTGTATCTGAACTTAATAAAAAAAAGCTTGTGGTCCATACCAGAAAAACGGCATGCAACATGTTACACTATGTCGACATTTATTGAACAAAAACTAAGCCAATAAATGAAAAAAACTAAAATATTATTTTCAGTAGAGATGCATTCATTTAGAAAAATATTACATTTTAGCAACACAACAAACCCTTTCCCTGCTTCGACCACAGATTGCCATCAAACCTCGACTTGTGTTCACTGTCCAAGGCCCCCAGGAGCTGCCGGATCCATTCATGCCATCTTCTTTAGATGTGTCCACACATCCAGCGCTCACTGCTTCCATGTCTGATCATGTAAGCAGACAGATTTTCACCTCCATCTGGAAGCCGTTTATAGGTTGAAAAATGACAAAGGATGGCTCATAGACCTATTTCAGGCTGGTCCAATGACTACAAAACACTCTGAAATGTGTACATGTTTTTATTTATAGACAGTGGTTTTAAAACAATGTATTCACTGATTGTTTTTAGTTTTAATAAACAGTAATATGCAGTTTACTATACGTTAAATGCTGATGTGCTGATGAAAACAGAGTTGAGTTTGTGTGTAAAAGAATTCCAATGTTTGCAAAACTGTAACTGCAGAATCCTCTTATACCTTCTTTTGCTGCCATTCATTTACATTTTGTCCCTCAGGGGCAACTGAGCAATCTTACACTGATTATGTGAAAGCGTTTAGCCAAACAGATCCAGGCATCTGTAAGAGCTTATCCATAGATGTGAAATGTAATTACATGTAGTGCTCTGGGGAAGTTTTAATGAGTCAGAGTAGTTATCATATGCTTTGGTTATGGAATATTTATTTGCATGCTCATGCTCCACCTAACCCTTGTTGACGTAGCAAAAATATCAGACTTTTCCACTTGGTGACCTGCATGCTTTTTATTTTGCAGTTCAGCCAGGACATGTCAGTCAATGCAAGAGACCACAAGACTCAGTGGGTCTACATGATGAGATTAATTCGATTATCGCTATAGTTGGGTTCTGCTCCTTATTTGAGCAAGGGTAATTCTCCTTGGATATGTGGCGGTGAATGAATGGGATCAGAGGCACAAAGCGTGTCATACCCCGGTATGATAGGTGGCGCTGTACCCATTCCAGCTGTTGCTAATAGAGCCACTTCCTGTTGACCTCTTCACCACCAACAACAACAACAAACTCAGGCATTGGAGAAAGATGGAGAACGCAGAGCCAGATGAAGCTACGTCCCTCTACATTTGGTCTGTGATGAGCTGCTTGTTGCACAAACTCGATGCCCAACGGAGCATTCTCCATCGCGTTGTTTGTTTCTTTCTGACGGCGACAACAACAGGAATATCGTCTCCTTTGACTTCCGGGTCACAACCCCGGGAAAACATCTGGAGCATGCGTAGAACGCAAAGTCTGATTCACCACGTGCTTCAGCGTCTACAAGCAGGTTTAGAGTGACTTTCAACCCAGTTATCTCGGGGTCTGAATCCGATCCAATCCAATTCTTAGTCAGATTAAGGTGTCTACATGCACTTAATAACTCAGTCTGATTGTAATTTAGCCAATAATCTGATCCTTTTAGTGCCATGTAACCCCACTGAGTGAAGCCAACAGGTCATGCATCAAGAGAGAAAATAGCTCATTAATATGCTCACTCGCCACCAAGTGGTCAGGGGTGTGAATTGCAATCTGTCAAAATGACAGATGGCCTTCAGATATATCTCGGGGTCTTAATCCGACCGCGAGTAATCTGATCCGATCCAATTTCTTGTCAGATTAAAGTGTCTACATGCACTTAATGACTCAGTCTTATTGTTATTTAGCCAATAATCCGATTTTTACAGTGCCATGTAACCCCACTGACTAAAGGCCTCGGTTTGTTTCTCTGTGGTCACCCAGAGGCTGTTAAACATTTCGAAGTTCTCCGTCGGGATGTCGGATACCCAAGGCAGTTCACCTCCCGATCAGTAGGCGTCGCTACGTTAAACGACCCAATCTGGCGACGTCTATGGTGAAAGTGGTTGGTTGGTTGTTCACCTTCCGGCTCCGTTCCTCCTCACAGTGAACGATGGCGACCGATAATTTTGACCAAATGTTGCCCGGCCCAGAGTAAACACTTTAAAAAATGGCGGTGTTGTTGTTCTGAGAGGAAGGAGCTAAACCGGAAAAGTGATTCCGGAATCGATGTTGTTAGCCGACCAATCACAACCCTTACGGTCTCCGCGAGTCTCCGTCTCCGACGCTCTCCTTAGACGACCATAAATCAGGCTTGAGACACATCCGACACAACATTTTCAAAAGTTCTTTCACATTTATACTTTGCTCTCACTCCCATGTGGTCGAGGTTAGGAGTTTAAAACACAAGTAATATTAATATAAGCGTGGTTAGGGCTTAAACTTTTAGGTAGCTCTGGAGCCTATCCCGGCTCCCATTGGGCAAGAGGCAGGGTACACCCTGTATGTAAGTAAGTAAGTAATCTTTATTTGTACAGCGCCTTTCACAGACCAGGGTCATAAAGCGCTTTACAGGTACAATTGGGGAAAAAAGCACAGTTAAGAAGTACATAAAAGTATAAGTTTAAAAGGCCAAGGAAACTCAGTGTCAATCATAGCAGCCCTAAGACGATTAAGAAAAAACCTGAACAAATAAATAGGTCTTAAATTGCCTTTTGAAGGCGTCAATGGATCTCCAGTCCATCACAGGGTCTTAAAAATACTTAATGTGGGTATCTGATTTGTTTTTTCAGCTGAATTAGAAACAACATGACCTTCACACTACATTCTTTCAAGCCAATAAACTCCCAGGGACAAAGCCGTTGCTATTACTGTGAGGATCATGATTTCTTTCCTCTGTACGGAGCATAATCTCAGTCAAAGGGTAGGTGGCTGGCAGCAGAACCGTCTGCTGGCGGATGCATTTACTGTGAACAGAAACGTTCCGTTAAAAGGTTTATTCACGGCAACAAGAGGAGTCGACTGTCGGGTATCAAAGGCTCAAGCCGAGTATGACTGTTACAAGAACTCAGCTGAAACCCGTGAATGGAAACACTAATTCTGGCTGGTGTGGGCTTCAAACTGTGACGTTAACATCCATCGACAGACAAAAACGTCCCGTCCAAGCAGCAGTGCTCAGCTGACACGACCTGAAGAACAGACACAAAGTTAAGGGCTTCCAGGTAATCACAGCTCTGTCGCCATGACGATAATAGGAAGACTCATGTCATGCAAATTAACAATTACATTACATCTTATTACTCTGTATTAAACTACATTACAGAAGAGAATTAGTGCAACTGAAAGTGATCAATCACTGTTTTGTTTGTGTGTGGTTCTGGAACTGAGAGGAGTTTTACGGTCTTGTTTCATGGCCTTCATGGTACTTAATCCAGGATCTTTCTCTCTTCCACAGTGAACCAATGGGTCCACCTTGGTGCCCACTCGGGTCACCAGTCCCACAGTGTCCCCAGCACACCTTTTACATGTCTTATTGTGAGAATGGGCTCACAAATTAGCCACATTTAGTTCATACATTGAGAAAAACGTAATAAATAAAGAGCTCTGCGGCTGATTGGAGCCGCAGTGCTATAAAAGTATCATTTTTCCCCCTCAGGATGTGTTGACAGAACATTTTATTGGCAGTACATCGGCTGATCTGCATTCTAATTAGTACACTGAGAAAAAGGGAAATAGTTTTGCCTATTCCGCCCGCACACTTGCTGTGTGCTTGCTTTTAAAGGATTTTACATATTCCAAAGTAATGGCAACTTTTTTATGGTTGTTTCCTCCATTTCAAGCTGTTACTGTTGTAAGTCCATCTTTTCCAGACCAGTTTGGCACATAACAGTAATATCATAGATCAATGCCAGTAAAACAAGTAAACAGGCATGTTGCTATAAAATCATAAAATTGCTACACCTCACATTTTAGTTGCAGTCAATTAGAGGGAAGATAAAGTCAAATGCTGCACTTTTTTAACAGAAAGTGCTTTTTATTCAGGCATCAGGCACTTTTTTCAATCTTCTCTACGAGTTGGTCATGTTATTTAAATAATGGCAGAAAATAGGTGGGCAGGTATCTGTGAGATCAGGCATTTAAAACAGCCAGTATCCATAGAAACGGCTCTGCTAAAATTCTGTATGCATATTATCCCCAACATTTTTATTCAATTTTATATGATAACGATTTGAAAAGAGCTCACTATTATTTATTTATTTAGTTAGCAGGCAATTAAGGGGCCAGAGTATCGGCATGACGGTATGGTACACATTAGGGGTCTTTAAGCTCCTGGTGTCTGGGGCTGCAGCTCTTTATGTTTCACTGAGTAGCTCCAGATCTCTAAACAGAGGAAATTTTACGAGAAAAAAAAACACATCTGTTCCAATTATATGCTAAACCAGCATAAATTATAATGTGATAATACAATATAGTTTCTTGAAAGTGCGAGCATACTATGTTTCACACAAATAGCACCTTCACACTTCCTTGAAGCGTGGGCTGTCTACGCCTCGCATGTGCACGACAACTCTCATCGCACAATAAGAGAAAGAACTCTGAGATATAGGTTGATCAATTTTATTTAATACTCTTTTTATTGCTTTTTCAATTGTAAGTGTACAAACATTAGAAAAACAAAACTGACAACAAAACATACAAAACAAACAAAAATAAATAAATCCCACCCCAAACTAACACCGCAATGTGTATCTCTACATATATATAAATATATGTATCATGCATACACCATTATCTACACATACATACACGCACAAAATCAGCAAGATGACAGGAGACAGGTAAATGAATCGAGTGTTTGAAATGAATAAAATGAAACAGTGAAAAGCAGTCGGCCCTCCTCTTCCAGGTACAGATGATCAGTTAAAGTTTCTGTAAGAGGGAATTCAATGGTTCCCAGATCCTCCAAAACTTGTCTGATTTATGGTTAAAGGGAGAGAAAATAGGGCCAAGCGATTGTGAGGTCTGACTTTTTCCTGGAGAACGATTTTGTGATGCAAATGTATTACTCTTTTTGAACGCATATTGTTCTGAGAAGCAAAACGCTTTATTTTTTAAACCCCAACCAACTAGCCGGACTACCTTCATCAACACCAAAACGAGGCTGGAACTCTGCTCACAGGACGCAGCAGGGGGTAAGAAGATGTTCATAAATGATGTTGCTAATATGGGATGTCATACAGCTTCATGTCAAAAGAGGCGAACTATCCCTTTAAGGTCATGGGTCAACTTCTCAAGAGGAATAAGAGCAGAAATCTGTGTTAACCACATGTCGACGTACCCTCTTCCAGAAAGTCTGGATACGGTCACATGACCAAAACAAATGAATAAATGTCCCTTTATGTATTTTACATTTATAACAAAGTTTTAAATTGATCAATATAAAAAAAATGTAAGATCCTGACTACAACCCTGAGTTCCAGACTATAAAGAATGGCCGTACAAGGCGGGAGAACAAATAAATCAGTTGAAATCAGTGAATTGGTGTAATAAGATTCCAGACCTACATTATCCTAGCCCAACGTCTCCCATAGATACCTCCAGGTCACCTTGGCAACAGGAGTTCACATCCCAGATGGAGTATAGCTTGCCTTGAGGTCTTCTCCTCGTTGGACACCACCACAGGGAGTTGTTGGTTCAAACCTCTGCAGCTCTGCTGCATGGCTCATTGCTTCATGGCAGCCACTGATAAATCCAGAGTTTTGCCTTTGTTGCCTTTCAGCCGTCACTTTCCTGCTGACGTGGCTGTTGGGGTGATGGTTAACACCATCCCTGCAAAGGTTTATATCCATCCTGTGAGCGGTCTTCTCCCCAACTACTTCGGCTTTCTCTCGCCATCCAAAAATATGCACGTTAGGTTAATTTATTATTCTAAATTGACATGGTTGTTCGTCTCATTTGTCTCTGTATTGGCCCTGCGATGGATTGCATCGTTGCCCGGTGGCAGCTGGGATAGTCTCCAGCCCCCTCGCAACCCCCGAGTGCATGGAGCTGATATAGAAAAAGGATTGATTACTGCTGACACGCCTCAGATCTGACAGCTGCTTGCTGTTGTTGGACCTTACTCTGCTGAAGAGTGAAACCTTGTGTTGAAATAATCAAGATTGGCCAGTGCAGCTATTGCCTTTCACCCATAAATCTGACAGACCCAACAACTCCAGAATCATCTGAGTGTTTCAGCAGATGACAGGACTGTGTGTTTAACTGGAGGTCTGAGTTTTACAGAGTAAAGAGAAGCAGTGAGAGTGCAGTCTGCACTGCAGATCCACCCTCAGTTTGGGAGGCAGTCAGTAATCCAGGCAGCTATGGAGACATCCACAAGGAGTTCTGAGTCCTCTGGTGGGTGGAGGTGGAGTGGCTGCAAGACAAGCAAGAGGGGCCATGAAAGAAAGCACCACTTTTGAAAGAAAGGAGATTAAATGGAGGGGCTGAATGCATGCAGGTAATATGAATGGGTAAGAGAAGGAAACAGGAGGATAACACCTCATCCTGACTGAATGCGAGTGAGCGAGCATTAAAAACTGATTAGAATGCGTAGTTTTCAATCAGCCTGTCCTGACATGCCGCGAGCGATGTCGCTCCGTCCAGCGATGACGCCGACCCCTTATAAAATCGCCCGCGCTGTCTCTATTGGGACGACATTTCGCGGCGGCGTCCCGTTCTTATTGGTTGAAATGAACACGCTGCTTCCTGTTGACAAGCTAGTTAGCAACAGGTTAGCATCACTCAGGGAATAATGGACAAGCAGAAGCTAATCTTTACCGTGGAACAGCACCCAATGGGCCGAGTTTTGGCTCAATCGTGCGTCTCGCATCGTGTAGTATACATGGGGTAACGACAAACGATTAAGCCCTCCCGACCACCTCACGATCGAATGAAAATCAAACTTGTTTGAAATCCTGGTCGCCCCTCGTGAGGCTCTCGCACAGTTGAAGCAGTTGCACGAGCCGATTTACCTCATCCTGTCACACTACGCATGCCCAAACATAGGTACGGAAGAGAAAATTGTCAACAGAAGAAGAAGAAGACAACAGAACAGCATGGCAGCGACCGGCGACCGAGTCCGACGTGTTGTGCAGTGTGAGCAGCCAGATCGCATCAGACCATCGGGTCGTACAGTGTGAGAACAGGAATCGTGAGCTGTGACGTTTTAACCCTTGCGATTCACTCGTACAGTATGAGCAGCAGCTGAATACCGCGATTGAAAAAATCGCACAGTGTATGCCCAGCTTTAACAGTGCCTGTAATTATGTTTAGTTTTAATTATAGAGTGAAACCTAACCCGCATAATGCATGAACTCTATCATTCCTAACAAGACTAACTAAAAGGCTGGTCTGAAACTGAGGTACCACCTGTGTTGGTCAAGTTACTTTTTAAAAGTAATTAGTTACAGTTACTGCTCCCAAAAAGTAATTGAGTTAGTAACTCAGTTACCACATTGTAAAAGTAATTAGTTACTCAGCAAAGTAACTGTGGCGTTATTTTTTATGTTCTATAACGCTGTTACGTTCTATAACAACTTTAACACCAAATATGTTTATATTAACTGACTGAAGAAAAAAACACTATATACAGTCATTTAGAACATTCGGTATTTATTTGAATAGATTGCAGCCTGCCATATGATGCATAGAAATAAAAACATAAATATTGAGTATAAAATGGGGATGGTGGTCACCTGTTTCTGACCCGAAAAATGGAGTGTTGTTTATTTTCAAGTGGCTCTGTCTCCTTCACGTCTCCTCACGCTAGCTGTATTTGGGCTTGGGATTGGGTTAGCTAGCTGCAGAAGCAACAAGTGTCATATTCGCATGGGTTGCTGTGAGGTGCTTCATCAGATTTGAGTTACTTGAGGCAGACGTGGATAAAGTTTTTTTCCCTGGGCATATCGTGCATGTTACATACACATTCTTGCCTTTTATCTCCACGAGTGAGAAGTAGTGCCGGTACTTCCAGTTAGAGAACGCAACCTGTGAACTTCCCTGGCTCGTCGCCATTGTCGCTGTCTCGTGTGTATAGTAGTAGTCGTCAGCGCGTGCAGTGAGACAGCGTGAGCAGGACATCCGCCCACACAGCCAATCATCATCGCATTTGCAACGGTGTCATCATCCCCACCCCTGCTCTCTCCAGGCAGCTGATGTGTAGCCGAAAGCCTACAACCTAATTGTAGTAATGCACCACTTTATATTCTCAGTAACGATAACGGCGTTGTAACGATGGGAAAAGTACTTAATTAGATTACTCCGTTACTGGAAAAATAACGCCGTTAGTAACGCCGTTATACTTAAACGCCGTTATACTTAAACGCCGTTACTCCCAACACTGGGTACCACGACAGCAAACACCCGTCTCCCCCTTAAACCTGGAATCTGGAACAGGCAGCAGGTATGGAGAGAAAAGTTGGGTGACCTGTGTCCAGGCGTTAATCATCAACAAAGAAACTCTGAGCTTTAACTTTGTTGACTTTTGAGGACTTCCAGAAGAGGAGCGAGTGCTGCAATCTTTGTGCTGTGGTGGAGTTCAGCTGCTCTGCCTCATTTGGATTTTCCCTGAGAAACACCATCCTGAGACCCAGCAGGGGAGCGGTGCCACCCCAGTCAGAGTTAAACGCTCGGCTCGGTGGCGGGGGGGTTTGAAGCCCTACTGCAGCACAACTGAGGATAAACCTGATGGCAGTGAGAGTGTGTGGAGCTTTCTCTGTGTATCTGCAATGCGTCTAAATCATTTTTCCGTGTGTATCTCTTGTTTACTCCTCTCAGTTTTTAGTGTAATCCCAGACAGGAACACAGCCCGATCACCTTTGTCAAAAGACTGATTACAACATAAATCCTTCAAAGGCGTGAAAATCTTCTCGTTCTTAACCTGATGCGTGCGCTACGGAATATAACACCGAGCAAGCCTTCTGTGTGCATCACATGAGTTCATATGTGCTCTGCATTCTAATGGTTTCCATGTTTACAACAGGAAAGATAAAGATTTAAAAGATTTCTGCGTGGGAGTTCGAAGCTCCCTATGGTATTTGGGTATTTAGAGAACAAAAGCAGCACTCGGTGTGCATGTTTCCCAAGGTCCCCCGCCTCAGATGCTATCATTTCTGAGAAATAAAGTTAGCATCTGCAGAAAAAATGGGGATGGTTTTTCGCTCTAAAGTTGGTTGGGGTAGCAAAGGAAGCAGTAGAGAGGGAGTGTGTTGGTGATACCCAAAACTTGAATAAGTTTTTTATCATGCATTTCAAAGTATGGTCAAATGGAGTCCTGAGGCAACGATCAATATCTACAACACAACTGTGTAGCTCATGCTTTTCTCTGTCTTCGGGGAGATGATAAGATACACGGGTGTATAAAGACGGATGTGGCTCAAATTCTATATGCTCCACTGCAAACGCGGCCCCAACCAGTCTGATGAAGTATTGATTTTTTTTGTCCGGTCTGGGTAATGAAGACTAAAACTAAAACATTGACACAATATGTTAACAATCCTCTGGAAACTGCTGCCTTTTCTCAAGGATCCTTCAGAACTGTAATGGTGCTCGATAAATATTATCATGAATATAAACAAGATCAATTGGCCACTGTGAGATAAATTCAATTAGACCACACGGTGCTTTGATAACAGAGGGAACATGTTTCGAAATGTCGCCCACTGTGTGTTTCGCCTCAATGTCCTTTCCTTTATTGTTTAGTGTTCTCTATAAAGTGATAACTGCCCAGGTTCCTGGGCCTTTCCCTAACCTTTTTAAACACTTTATGACTGATTGGGAGTCATGTAATCGCCTCTGTTGTCGTGCATTTGTTGTGTCCAGATGGCTGTTTTATACCTTATTGAATATAGTCAACAATGCAACTGTTTTTGATTAGTGTATCTGTATAAAGTAGGGCTGGGTGAGTTAACTCGTTATTATCGCGTTAACTTGTTAATTATTTAACGCCGATAAATATTTTATCGCGCATTAACGCAGGTTTTATTATTATAAAAGTCTGTTGAATGCATCACATTCACACAGTTACAGCAAACACCACGAAGCATGGAGTAATAAAATAAATTTAAAATAAATTTAAAAACAAAAACAAAAAACTCCTGCATTTACAGCCAAGTTGAATTGTCTTCTCAGCGTAGTAGTTCCAGTCTAAAATATCACTTTAAAGGCAAAACACACAACTGATAGCAGCAAGTCATTCAAGGAAACAGACAGTGGAGCGAGGCTTCTACATAAAAACTACAGAAAGATGCTGATGTTAAAAGTGTCTTTGCACAACAAATGTTATGGCACTTTCATTCATATGGCAGCACATTTAAAATAAAACTAAATGCTAAAAGCTATACACTACTTTTGGATTCATTTTTGGATTATGCGTACAAATGCGATTAATCGTGATTAATCAGGGAAATCATGTGATTAATTAGATTAAAAATTGTAATCGTTGCCCAGCCATAGTATAAAGTAAATATTCTGCGTATATATTCTGTGTATATTATGTACATATTATTTATTATGTATATATAAAAGCACACCTTTGCACTTCTGGTTGGATGCTAACTGCATTTCATTGGCTTGTATCTGTACTTGCTCTTTGACAATAACGTTGAATCTAATCTAATGGAATTCAAGGACTCCACAGCAGAAAAGTTAAGTCGAAGTAAAGCTTCGTGTTGTGCCTGAGAAGGTATAGAGTGCGAGCATCTGTTAATAAGTCTAATAAGAGGGTGCCATGTAGGTTTCCATGCGATAGCATCAATGTGTATATGCTTGGGTGTGTTAATGTGTGTCTAAACCTGAAGCTCATATGTTGTCTCTAGGGGGCTTGAAGTCTGTAATTAAAGTGCCCAATTAGTTGTCCTATATCTGCCTTAAAGGTGTCAGCAGTGAGAAGAGTCCTCTTTATGTGTGATGGATGCCGTAATTACGGCAGACAAGAGAGTGAGCTACTGGAATTGGCTGTAAATTAACTGGAGTTTCACCCCGTTATGTGACCCTTTCATCCAGATCCACATCCACAGTTTGGAAACTTTAACCTAAGGAGCATGCAATGACTGCATTCAGTGTGACAAATGGCTGCCATGTGCAGCTCTGCAAAGCCCACAGATGAACGGCCTCCCTGAGAGTGCGCCATTTTAATTTATCAAGATCAAAGGATAGATCTGGGACGTGTGAATAATGCATGGCACCATGGGAGGCAGAATACAACTCCTGACAGCTGCATTTTGAGGAACCTGCAGACAGAGAAGAGACAGATGAAAAAAAATCTGAGATATCAGGAGACAGAGAGCCAGAGACTGTCAGAAAGACTGAGCTGGGAACCCCTCAGCTTAATTGCACTGTGCCTGAGATGGTCCCACTTTCTTAAATAAGCAAACTGTTTCTGAAATTCTACATGAAAACTTTTATTTCTGCCGACACGGCTGAAACTTGATCGTTTTCTGCTGATGCAAAAGGTTTTTCGGTGGAAGATGGACTGTTGTTTTCACTCTTCAGCTAATGGTGACAAAGTGTTCAAACTTGTTCAGTTCCTGGGTGGGAAATGAAGGAAATATATCAAAAACACTGCTGCAGTTAGCTCTGGTTCTCTTAAGGGAAATTCTGAGTCATGAGTGAGATGATGAAGAGCTGGTAAGATTCTCACGAAGCAGAACCAGGCCTGTAGTAGTAAACTGAAAGGAAAGCAACGGTCTGAAGCTGCGACGAGGATGTTGATGATGGAGGGATGGACATACTAGAGAGAAATAAAAATATATTGAATATAACAGAATTAATTAATTTACCCTTACCACAGGAAAGAATGGAAATCCTAAAACTCCTCCGCTGACTGTACGGAGTTACGTTGTGGTCATTTCACATCAGTATGTCAGACCAGCTTGTTTGGTTACCAGGGTGATGAGTCTAATGTCAGGCATTGGTGGTGAGAGCACCACAGAAGAAGAGTTCTGTGCACAAAGCATAAATATTTGTTCCAAACCTAACCAGGTAGTTTTGGTGCCTGAACCTAACTAAACTGAAATCAAGAGTAACAATTTCACCCCCAAACCATCCTACAGAATGAGGGAAACACCCAGGAATCACACCAGGGTCTGTCGAGTGAAAGTCTTACAATTATATTTATGTTGTTATGGCACATTAAACAGTGCTAAACCTAAGTTTAAGTTAGGATGTGTCCAGTGGAGGTAGGATGTAGAGTCTGTTGTCTCATTGTTGAAGTGGACAGAGTGTGACGCCAGCAGGGGGAGCACTTAGGGTAAATAGACTCTTTGAAGAAGCAAAGAAGAAATCCAGGATGTATTTAAGTGGAGGGTGTGGCCCACGTGAGCCTTTTGAAACCAGGCGGCCATTTTAGGTGAGTTGGCCTGTATGGCTTTGTTTTTTCTGGCATTCTTAGTAGTGATGGCAAAACGAGGCTTTTTGAAGCATTGAATCATTTTGAACCATTGTGTCATAAAGTGGTTCACTACTCGAAGCTTCATTCAATTCCCTTGGGTGGCATCTACTGGCGTAGCGATTGTTGCACCATACGAAGCCCTGCGAATGTGATGCATATAATAACACTATAATAACACTTATGTATGTATATGTGTTGTACATATGGGTTTGTAGTACCTCATTAAAGATTGATTAATTTACCCATGAAATAATAATTTGCCCTCTCCGGGTCGGGAATGAGATCCTTCCCCAAGTGGAGGAGTTCAAGTATCTCGGGGTCTTGTGAGGGACAAATGGAGCGGGAGGTTGACAGGCGGATCGGTGCGCCATCAGCTGAGCCAGAAGGAGAAGCTCTCGATTTACCGGTCAATCTGTGTTCCTACCCTCACCTATGGTGACGAGCTGTGGGTAGTGACCAAAAGAATGAGATCGCGAATACAAACGGCCGAAATGAGTTTCCTCCGCAGGGTGTCTGGGCTCTCCCTTAGAGATAGGGTGAGAAGCTCGGTCATCCGGGAGAGGCTCGGAGTAGAACCGCTGCTCCTCCGCATCCAGAGGAGTCAGATGAGGTGGCTCGGGCATCTGGTTAGGATGGATGGATGATAGATGGATGGATGATAGATGGATGGATGATAGATGGATGGATGGAATAATAATTTAAAAACAATGTGAAAATTTTTGGTTTGTCATTCATATTTTCTTTGGGAGTGTGCTTGGTGTAATAAACAGGGTGCTTGTGTTACTTCAGGTGTTTTTATTCAAGAAAAGTAGTTTCTGCTCAGTAGAAGGGCTCAAACGTTTTGGTTTTTTTTTTAGTCAATTTCTCCAGCTTTGGAAAATACTCTGTCACAGGGAACAGAGGAGGCTGGTGTGACCAGGAACTGTTTGGGTCGAAATATTCCCACACTTTAGAACGCTTCCTCGATGGTTGCTCCATGAGAGAATAATCCAAAACTCTGAATATCAATAAACGAGATCTGTTCGTAACGTATAATACGTGTAGAACGGGGACATGAACCGGGGCTTCAGCCATCTTGAATACACTGAATCGCGGCAAATGTTCAAAGCTCCGCTATCAACTCGAAGCAGTCAGCTGACTCGGTCTGAATGAAGCAGTGAAGTGGTTCAAACGTCATCAGTGACGTCACATGAAGCAAGCCCACTGGCTCTGGCCCACTGCTTCACTATAACTACCCTGTCCAGTTTGAAGCGTGCTTCGGAGCTTCGGTGTTGGAGGTAACATCACTAATTCTTAGTGACTATAGGACTGTTTAGGTGAGTTGGCCTGTTTGGCCTTTTTTTTGCTGGCATTCTTAGTGACTGTAGGACTGTTTAGGTGAGTTTGTCTGCTGAATCTGCTGGTGTGTCTTGTCCTGCCTCCACCTCTGGCACCCTCTCTATTTTCAGTACTTCCTACCCGAACCAGGGTTTGAATCCCCACCCCGCTGTGACTGGTGTGCAGTTGGTGAGAGGCTGGGGTAGCTGATGATAATGCTGCTGGTGGAAGAAAAGATGGTTGTTGTGGTGTGAGGAGCAGTGATGGCTGGCATTAGGGGAGTGACTCTGGGACACCAGTGATCACTCTCTAGCCTCCTGGAGGTGTCGTGGGCCCAACTAGACGAAACACTGATGAAAGGTTTCCACCTGATGACCCCAATGACATGTTGGTCAGCACTGCTCACTGATCTATATTATAGGGATCAGGAGGTTCTTCATTAGGTACTGAGACAGTATTAGAAGGTTAAATGTTGCATTTGGGGAATTATTCACTGGGTCCATTTTCTTTTGTAGCACAAGTTTGAAGTAAGTCTGAACCACTAAATTTATGTAATCAGAATTCAGGCTGTAAACTAGTTAATGAACAGCTAAAGCAGTCATAACAAATGTTGTCTTTAATTAGCTTTTGTAGGTGTTATGTAGGACTGGAAATCACTGGAGGTGATGTGACTATGCAGTGCTCCAGCAAAAAACCAATCCTAAATGATGCAGAAAAAACTAAGAAGAGGCTTCTTATAGTAGTACAGACATCCCACCTGAGGGCCCAGAGGACTGTTCAGAGGGGACACTGCCACTCTGTAAGGTTATTTGGTAATAAATATTGTAATATATAAAAGAAGGAGAAGGTTTTTTTCAGTGTTGGTCACAGTGACAGAGCTCGTGGATACTTATCTAAAGCAGGAAGTACAACTGCAGACAAGGTGAAAACGTATCAGCACAGCACATTTGGACACAGAGTGAGTCTGAGCTGCCTCAGAATAAATCACTACCCTATTTCCCTGCACCTGGGGACAAACTTTACCCTATTTACTGCATTTACTCTGTGTTCCTGAGAGGAAAACAATGTTTGGGCTGAACTATTTGACTATATATCTATATGTCCCCAAACTTTCTTTTCTCTCTGTAAGAACAGAATTTGTATTTGTTCTCTGCACAAACTTTTATTTACACTTAAAGAAACTAGAGAAACTAGTCTAATTTTCTTTGCATCACAGTATTGTTGCATGAATTAGCAACTAAAAGCAATATAATGCTTGCGTTTTCAATATAGGTCAGGTTTGATCAAGTTTTAATTTCATTTGATTTCAACACAAACTTTATGAAACTGTTTTTCAAACATCTTAGTAGATTATATCTGTGACCCTATGCAAGCTCCCTAAACTTGTTATAGACTTATTTATGTCCAAACATATGTCAAGCATCCATCATTAAAGTCATCCATCGGTTATTTTCATCATTACTGAGAGAGGAGACGATGATGGAATCATGCATGAACTTGACGATATGTCTGCCTTCCGGCTACTCGTTTGTATTTAAGAAAATAGCAGTTAAATGGCACAACTCTGACGGGATAAACAGGGAATCGGTTTAAATGTCACCTTTTAAGACCTGTCACTTAACAAACTAGAAATGTACTCAGAGAGTGCAGACCTCCGCCGATGAAGCTTTGTTTTATAAGCGCATTTTTTACCCATATATTGTAGTGAATGGTCTGAAACGATTAACGTCGTAATCCACCACGTCCGAGAGAAAGCGATGCGTCTGCTTAAACTTGTGCAGAGATTCAGCTGGCTCGTGTTCCGATTGAAAAGGTTTATAAAGTTAAGATGCTATCTTTCAGATGCGACTTCTCAGAAACGGCAATAGCCTGGTTTATAGTCGGTAACGCAAGACGCAAAGCAAGACGCAAGTGCTTGCGTGTGTCACCTCAATTTTCTAAACTTCACGCAAGAGACGCAAGTCTACATACTTGAAAACGGCATACTCATCGATCAGACAGTATGCAGAGCGTTTACACACAGTGCACTTCACTCCTGTCCGAGCCAAAATCAGCCAGCCTGAAAAGCAGATTTCCCTCAAGCTATAAACTCTGGAAATATATAACTTTAGCAACATTTGAAACATTTTCAGTCGTTTAGACCCCCAAGGTGTTGAAAATCTGACAAAATACCGGCTATTTACAAGAAGTAGAAGCATGAATCCACTCGAAGAGGTCCTGGCGGTGAATTTCCTTTCATCATAGTAGGCTTGTCATTGAAAAAAGCCGCTACTCCACCTACTGTCCTGGCGGTGAATCGCCACGCAGCACACGCAAGCGCCGGCAAAGCAAAATGAAGTATTAAGCCTGATTTATGCTTCAGGCGCAAAGGCTCTGACGCTCGGACGCAGAGCCTCTGCGAGCGTCAAAATCTTGACCACTCCCCCACGCAGAAGCTCTGCGCGCGTCGTCGTGCACCTCAGAAAAATCCTGACTACACGTCGGACGCACGCAGACCACCAACGGAAGTGCGCAGACAAAAGCGGCTGTGATTGGTCCTCGGTGTGAATTTCCGGTTGTCTGTGTGGCTTCCTCCTTTGCATTTTCGCCAACTCCAATAAAAGAAGCTGTTCTTCTTCGATGAAGAGCAACTCCAGATCCATATCTTGCACACACTTTTTTTTTTTTGAAAGATAAAAACTTCCGCCGGCGCCGCCGAAAGTTCTCGTCACCGCCCACCGAAATTCTCGCGAGGGGAAACTGCTGTGCGTCCCGAGAAATTCCAGACTGAGGTTGCAGAACCATAACATGAAAAGTGGTTCGCGACCAGAGCAAAGCAACACGTCGAGACGATAGACGCAGAAGTATAATCCGCCCTTAAACGTCTCGAGCCATTAACACAAGCGCAAGACCCAAGCGCAAGGGCAGTTAAAAGAAGTACAACTCAGCCTAAAGACGGCCTCCATTTGTGTTTACCTTCCCCCCTGCGCAGTTAGTGTAAGCTTTCCCCTTGCGCACCCCCTCCCACCCCTCCCTCAACGACAACGAAACAACCAAGCCAAGCCACCTTGTGGCAGGTCGCAAGATTGCAGCGAACATCCAGACATCCAGACGAACCAACAGACAAACTCGGGCGATCACATAACCTCCTTGGCGGAGGTAATTAACCGCCCAACATGTTAATCTGCAGCCAAAAATGTGTTCGCTGGTACGTTCAGCAGCTGAGAAGTCGATAAAAAGTAGCATCCTGTAACCTGTTCTGTAAGCACATTAAAAAGGATGCGGTTCAGTCTGAATACTCCAAGGCTTCTCACATTACTGAGGAGTTTTAGCACTTTAATCTTAGGCACCGGTCACTAAATCCTGCCAAGAAAAGTAATGCTATCATTACTTGTCCTTGTCTATATGCATCGTAGGCCCAAATTGGCTTTATTATCCACGAATATATGAATCGTAAAGGCTATTTCCAAGCAAGTTTCAAGTCATTTGTAGCTCAAAATCTAAATTTTAACTGTAAAACTGTCTTGTTTGGAGTTAAGGATTCATTATAATCCAAACTGGAATCAGTTTGATGACTCAATGAGGAGATTTCAGCCATTTGAACCATAAATTCTAAAAAATATGTTTGAAATATTCTGAATGGGAACTAACTGGAAACTCTCCCAGCTGTCATTGGGCACAGGTCGCCAGTCCATCTGGGAACTTACAGCCATTTTAAAATGGAAATAGTCCCCAACAAATATCCTGCAAACATATTCTGAACTTATTAAAAAAGATAAGTCAGAAAAAAAATCCAATGCCCATTTTTTAAAAGTTAATTTACATCTTCAGGATCATTTTGTTTGTTTTATTCTATGTTTATCTGTAAAAATATATTTAAAAAAAAATTTACTCCTTCAGTTGGACCCAGTAGTTACGTTTTTTTAATGGGGTCGACTGACACTGACAGGTTATATACAATAAAGCAACTTTTTTCTAATTAGGATGAAGTCACTGCCTTCATAAACTTTGGGAAATAAAGAGAGTTTGCAGCTTTGAAGTGACTTGAAATGACATTTGCTGTGTTTTGGCACTTTGTAAATAAAACTGAACTGAATTTAATTAAAACCATTAAACTTGTCGAACGATAAAAGCCCACACAATCCAAAAAGGAGATAAATATGTTATTGCTGTGCTTGTGCTTTGTCCCTCAGGTCAGTTTTGCTGGTGCGCTGGGCTTACGGAGCAGCTCTGCTGGAAAATAATGTGCAGCTTAATCAAGGCAATTGTTTGAAAGGTCATCTAATGAGCAGGAGTGAGGATCATATGTTAGCCTTTATCCCTCAGTGTGGGATGCTGCGGTGAGCAGGGGCCACCTGCCGCCTCTGGTCAAAACATTAGCTGATGTTAATTACCTGCAGCGACTACTTTGTTTTACCAGTTCAGCTGTTGGCCACGAGAACAATGTGCAAAGATCTCTCCCAGCACATAGGGCAACGATTGCTTATTAGATTATCAGAGATCAGTTTTTAGAACATCCTGCATCAGATAGCAAAGGAATTCTGCACATAGCGTCAGTATTTTTACTGAATGCATGTGACTCGCCGTTGTTGTTGTTGTTTGTACAATCGGTAAATTAAGTGGCATAAACTGACTGCATATAACCAGAGGAGGGTAGAGCAGCCAAAAAATGTTCTCAAGTAAAAGTACTGTTACTAAAGAATAATGTGACTCAAGTAAAAGTAAAAAGTAGTCATCCAAATCATTACTTGAGTAAGAGTAAAAAAGTGCTTGGTGAAAAAACTACTCAAGTACTGAGTAACTGTTGAGTAACGTCTGATTTATTTGTTAACACAAGCATTCAATCAGACAGACAAAAATACTAAATAATCATCTTTAGGCAAATTAGAGTTCATCCAATTGATAAAATAAATTAAAATGAAATAATTAATTACAAAATATCTTAAATTAAAATAATCCAAGTAAATTCAAGAACTTCAATAAAAAATAAAAGAGACTTAGGAAATGTTTAAAACATATGTAACCCATATGTAACCTAAAAAACAAACATTCACCTATCCATGGGGGGAAAAACGAGTTTAGGAAACTTACCGCTACATGTTTCCTCAAGTTAGATGTTGAGTTTCTGCTGAAATGTGCGTTTGTTTTGGTTGACACAGAAGACACATAATGTAGCTGCTGTTTCTCACTCTTTGGAAGGTAAATATGCTTTCAGTATGAGGCCTCGTCTGCGTCTTCATTTCCCACCGTTGGTTCTGACATTTTTCATCTGTTTCTTTGTTTGTTTGCTACGACTGCTAATGCTAAAGCTAACCCGTCCCGCCGCTGAGATTGAGTACGGTCACGTGACGAGACTGCACGGCTGCGTCTGATTGGTGGAACACAGTCAGGTGGTAGAGCCTTTGGTGGATCTCTCTCTGTGTCAGAATAAAACATTAAAATGAGGCGTACGCGGGGGGATAAAAATAATGAGGCGTAGAATACCAAAGAGGTAAGAAGAAAAGTAACCAGCTCATTGTAGCCTAATGTAGCGGAGTAAGAGGACAGTTTCTGCTGCACACATCTACTCAAGTAAAAGTAAAAAGTATAGTGATTTAAAACAACTTAATTGCAAACAACTTTTGCAACACCTCTGCATTTAATACTTCTGTCACAAACTTTTAAAAAAAACTGATTCACAAAGTTCTCCGACTGGCTTTAGGTGGTAACATGACTTAGTATAAAATCACAATCACAGGTATAAAATGCATTCTTTTAACAACTTGACCATCACCATCATGGATGCCCTTTTGCTGGTTCCCTTGGTTACGTGTAAAACAACAAGTTATGATAAAATGTTGTCAATTTCATGTTGGCTTTAGAAAAAAAACACTTGGTTAGGGGGTAGAAAGGGGGATCCTGATTTGAATCCCAGCTGGGGTCATTCTGTGTGGAATTTTGGATTCTGTCCGGGTACTCCAGCTTCCTCCCACCATCCAAAGACATGCATGTTAGGTTAATTGATGACTTGAAATTGACTCTAATGTGAGCGTACATTTGTTTCTGGCTCTGTGGCGAACTGGCAACCTGCCTCTCAACCAATGGCAGGACAGGGAATGGCTGGGATAGGCTTTGAAACCTTGCTAAAACCAATGAGATCTGCATGTGAATAAGCAGAATCTGTTGTCGGGGGGGGGGGGGGGGTTATGGTGTCCATCAGCAGTCCAAGTACTGATCAATCACATTTAAGTAGGTTTTGGTTGTAAGCAGGAGAGCAAAAGACATCTGATACATCTCAAATATTCTCTCATGACTATTTCGCTTGTTAATATTGGCTATTGCCATATTGCTGTCACTTTGAACTCATAAACACATCTTTTCCAACCTGGAGACACACTGTGCTCGAGGTACTTTCCTCCTGTGAAGGCTTTCATAAAGTCAGACTGCAAAACAAAATAAATCTGTAAAAAGCAATAACATGGTTCCCACTACAAATCAGACCTTTACTCACAAGTGCTCTCCCGAGTTGGCCCATAACCCACAACCAAGTCTTATGATTAGGGCTGTGCGAGTTAACTCGTTATTATCACGTTAACTCGTTGATTATTTAACGCCGACAAATATTTTATCGCGCATTAATGCTGTTTTTTGTTTTTTTTAATGAATTTTTTGGGGCTTTTGTGCCTTTAATGGATAGGAAAGTTCAGAGAGACAGGAAGAGAGAGGGGGAACAACACGCAGCACAGGGCTGTCTGATGTGGGACTCGAACCGGGGCCAGCTGCAGTAATGTGGAAGGTAGATCTATTATTATCATTATTGTTAACTTTTTTACATTTCAATATACAATGAATTTGTTGAGGAGAGTTTATGAGTTTGCTGGGCTGCCTGTTAGCAGCTTTTTGACAGAAATAGCTCGTCCTTCAGATATAAAAGTGACAACAAGATGATCACAAACAGAATTACCTTCTACTGTAGACCAAGTGTTAAAAGTCAGACCTTATTATGCATCACTACTGATTGCTTCATATGCTTTCAACGACCAAAGAGCTGACGAATAATGAAATACACCCTCCAGAGTTCATATCCGAGTCCTCTGAGTAACAACTCTACCTGAGAGTTCTCCTCTCTCACTTTGTGGTAGCTGAGCAAACTCACATGCTAAAATAACATGAATCCAGGCCAGAAGTCCAGAAAAAAACATTTTCCTTCACTTAAGCAACCGCTTAAACGTTTTCCCATAAAAAAAGGGATTAAACAGTTAGCTATAAGAGCTGCTTAAAGGGCTGCTGTTAGGTTTCCTGTTGGGTTTTGGTTCAGTTTGTTCCGGACTAAAGTTCTGCTGCTCACATCTGGGTTTATCATAAGTAGGGCTGGGCAGCGATTAAAATGTTTAATCTAATTAATCACATGATTTCCCTGATTAATCACGATTAATCGCATTTGTACGCAGAATCCAAAAATGAATCCAAAAGTAGTGTATAGCTTTTAGCATTTAGCTTTATTTTAAATGTGCTGCCATATGAATGAAAGTGCCATAACATTTGTTGTGCAAACACACTTTTAACATCAGCATCTTTCTGTAGTTTTTATGTAGAAGCCTCGCTCCACTGTCTGTTTCCTTGAATGACTTGCTGCTATCAGAATCAGAATTACTTTATTAATCCCTTGCGGGAAATTCCTTTTCTGCAGTGCACTCGTTTACAGAAAAGTCAGGAAAATACAATAGAGCAAAATAAATAGAATACAATAACACAAAATAAGATAAAGTAAAGATAAAGCAAAATTACAACCACATACAGTAAAATAAAATTACACCCCTCCCATATAAACAGTGTAAAAATAAGATATAGGGAATAAGATAAGGAAAATCTCAGTATATACAATAAACAGTATTTACAATGCTACTCAGTACCTAATTATTATTATTATTGCACATAGTGAAGTAATGAAATAAATAAATAATAAATAATGCCTTTAAGTGATATTTTAGACTGGAACTACTACGCTGAGAAGACAATTCAACTTGGCAGTGTTTACAGATGACTTTGGTTCTGTCGACTCCGCCGTCTGGAAGAACTTTAACATGAAAATGGCCGAGTAAAAGTTCCGTACCCTTCTCCATGTTTGGTGGATCCGCCGATTACTTTCTTTTCCTGTTCCACAGCAGACAGCAGCAGACTTTTACAAAATAAAAGCCTGTGAGCAGCAGACTTTTACAAAATAAAAGCCTGTGAGCAACAGACTTTTACAATAATAAAATAAATTTAAAAAACCTGCGCTTATGCGCGATAAAATATTTCTCGGCGTTGAATAATTGATGAGTTAACTCGATGATAACGAGTTAACTCGCCCAGCCCTAGTATCTTTTAAATAATTTCTGTCCTTCCTGGTTTTTAAAGCCCTCTCCTCTTCCTCGCTGCAGATAGACGGGACTCCTGTGGACAGCTAAAGGTCAGTGAATGTGGGACCAAATAAATGCACACACAGTGTCCAGAAAGCCTCAGCACCAGGACAAACACACACACACACACACACACACACACACACACACACACACACAGACTCACCTGGTTCCAGAGGTTCAGCATGTGACACTAATCTAAAACCAGCATGTGGAAGCTGACATGTTTTGAAGGAAGAGGAACGCAGTAGGTGTTCTTTTAAGGTGCTTTAACGTATAAATCACATGGACCCGCACACATTCTGATACCAGACACCAGATAAAACAGCACTTTAACGCATAAGGGGATCTACAGACTGTGACATTTTATACAGTTTGTGCCGTCTCATGAAGACGATGTAATTGGGGCATATTGAGAGAGAGATGCTTGACATTTAGTTGAGATAACAAGCTCACAGTACTCTAGTTGTGACCTTATTTCCACAGAGGTGATAGAAAATATCACAACTGCATCTATTCACTCAGGTTTTTACTTTCGTGATTGTTTTCAAAAGGACAGAAGGAACAAATAAACACCCACCAGTACAGTGAGATTATGCAAAAGCTACCAGGTGAAGTTTAGGATATCTCTGGGCTGCAACCGTTGGACAATGGTTGCGTCAATCCTGGTTGTTAAAGGAATAGTTCGCTTCTTTTGACCGTATCCAGACTTTCTGGAAGAGGGTACGTCGACATGTGGTTAACACAGATTTCTGCTCTTATTCCTCTTGAGAAGTTGACCCATGACCTTAAAGGGATAGTTCGCCTCTTTTGACATGAAGCTGTATGACATCCCATATCAGCAACATCATTTCTGAACATCTTCTTACCCCCTGCTGCGTCCTGTGAGCAGAGTTCCAGCCTCGTTTTGGCGTTGATGAAGGTAGTCCGGCTAGTTGGCTGGGGTTTAAAAAATAAAGCGTTTTGCTTCTCAGAACAATATGCGTTCAACAGAGTAATACATTTGCATCACAAAATGGTTCTCCAGGAAAAAGTCAGACCTCACAATCTCTTGGCCCTATTTTCTCTCCCTTCGTATCACTGCCTGCTGTGTAAATATTGCAGACCGAAGTGCAGACCGAGCAGGAAACACCATAACAGGCGCGGCTGTCGGCAGGCGGCAAAATTAAAACATCCAGAACTACTCATTTCTATCTTTCTCAGCATTTGTATTGTATCTTAATTAAATCCCACTCATTATCCAATCAAAGCTGAGAACACGCACACTGACTTCCTATAAAAAGAGCCGCTGTTGGGACGCGCTTCCTTTTAAAAGTGAAGTACAAGATGAAAGGTGAGCTATTACAAAAAATGCTTTTAATTGATCAAGAAAATTTTCCCTTCAGAAAGAATCCACAACTTGAATTAAAGTGAAATTTAAAAAAAAGTGCTTTTGGTATCCACCTTTCTACACAAAAGTTTAAAGATGTTCAAAATGTTAGTCCTCAGGGAGCTGAACTTTACCATTTGTGTAGCTTCATCTTGCTCTGCGTTCTCCATCTTTCTTAAATGCCTGAGTTTGTTGTTGTTGTTGGTGGTGAAGAGGTCAACAGGAAGTGGCTCTATTAGCAACAACTGGAATGGGTACAGCGCCACCTATCATACCGGGGTATGACACGCTTTGTGCCTCTGATCCCATTCATTCACACTGGAAAAAATCAAAGTCTTACCAAGTATATTTGTCTCCTTTCTAGTCAAAATATCTCATTACACTTAATATCAGACACAACTGCCTAACAAGCACCATTTCAGCCAGATATAGCGACTTGTTTGAAGACAATACATCTTGAATATCTTGTTAAATGAAAAAGTCTTGAAAACAAATTGTTTTGAGTCGCATATCATATGAAACAAGCTTTTTTTTTTACATTTGAAGAGGTTTTTAAGCTAATTTCAAGATCACTTTTATCTCAAAAGTCCTAAATATCACATTTTATTTCAAGAAATCTTGACAAGCCGATTTTCACTAGTTCCATTGGCAGATTTTTTTGCTTATTTCAAGCAAAAACGTCTTTTATTTGTTGTTTTTTTAATTATTTTTGGAGGGGCATTTTTTCCAGTGCACCGCCATATATCCAAGGATAATTACAATTACAAGGATAATTAAAGATGTTCAAAATACTTCAGTTTTCAACATGAAACTGGTCCTTTGTTGACGCGTAGTGACAGAAACCTTTAGTGATTCATCTGCCGTTCTGCTTCTGTCCTTTTTTTCCATTGATATTGAATATAACAGAAATAGCTTGTAAGGATGCTCCTTCACACTCACAACACTCCAGCACCCTTGGGACGTCGTACCTTTTCGGATGTTGTCGTCTCAAACAAACTGACTGAGCTCCAGTCAGAAGATCTGTCTTTGATGTCACAAATGCTCAACAAATTGCAGGCCTCCATGCTTCAATGGACCCCACATTCTGCCATAGTCTGTCGCTCCCCGTGTATGACAGACACAGTTTTTCAAGAGCAAATAGCAATAATAAAAAAAGCTTTTGGCAGCTGCTGACAGGGATCAACGCTCACTGCACACATTGTCTTGTTTAATTCAAAGCCCGTCTGAAGAAAGTCTGAGGGCTCTAACAAGATTTCAAACTTATCCAGGAAGCCTTCATGTCAGAGCTCATCATCTCAGACATGTCGACTCGTCACACACTAATGAGACTTTAGCATAAAATTCCCGCCCTTTCTCATTGGTCATCAGGTGAGGCGCTGTGGTGTAGTACCAGCAAAGTGCTTTTAAAAGCCTCATTTGCTGCTGTGATGGCTGATTTGATTGCCGGCCCTCTTCAGTCGCACACATGCACACATCGTGGGCCCGCTGTGTATTGCACACATATTCAGTATACTGTGTTTTTAGTTATATTTAGGTTTCTTTGAACAAAAGGTATACAGAGACCACACACATGTGCACACTTGTATTTTTATTAGGGCTGGGCAGCGATTAAGATGTTTAATCTAATTAATCACATGATTTCCCTGATTAATCACGATTAATCGCATTTGTACGCAAAATCCAAAAATGAATCCAAAAGTAGTGTATAGCTTTTAGCATTTAGCTTTATTTTAAATGTGCTGCCATATGAATGAAAGTGCCATAACATTTGTTGTGCAAACACACTTTTAACATCAGCATCTTTCTGTAGTTTTTATGTAGAAGCCTCGCTCCACTGTGTGTTTCCTTGAATGACTTGCTGCTATCAGTTGTGTGTTTTGCCTTTAAGTGATATTTTAGACTGGAACTACTACGCTGAGAAGACAATTCAACTTGGCTGTAAATGCAAGAGTTTTTTTTTTTAATTTATTTTGAAATACGTGCTTTTATGTTGAAACCAGTAAAACAGGAAGTAGCGCCGGTTAGCTCCGTGAGCTTCACACCTGTAGCAGTGATGTTAGCTGCTAGTTTATCTTTATTTTATTCCTCCATGCTTGGTGGTGTTTGCTGTAACTGTGTGAATGTGATGCAGAGGAGAAGTGGAAGTTAAAGAATCCTAGTTCTGACCCTGCAGATTGCCTCTGGGGAATGACTCTGCCGCTGGTTGAGAAGCAGCTAAAGTGGCCAGTAGTACTTTGATTATTTTTTGGTACCAGCGACAATACTAAGAATGCTATTTCTTTAATGATTACAACAACTAATGTTGTCTTTTACTTGGTTTACTTGAACGTTTAGCTCTACCGTGTTGATGTGGCGTTAATAAACATCTGTGTAAATAACCGGAGTCTCGCATCCAAATGGCCGAGTAAAAGTTCCGTACCTTTCTCCATGTTTGGTGGATCCGCCGATTTCTCACTTTTCCGGTTCCGCAGCAGACAGCAACAGACTTTTACAAAATAAAAGCCTGTGAGCAACAGACTTTTACAATAATATAATAAATAATAAAACCTGCGTTAATGCGCGATAAAATATTTATCGGCGTTAAATAATTAACGAGTTAACGCGATAATAACGAGTTAACTCGCCCAGCCCTAATTTTTATTGATGTGCAGAGCTATTTTAGACTTTTTGGTTGGATTTACATATTTATTTGTGACTTAAGGTCATAATAACGGTGTACAAATGGATGACCAATTCAATTTTATTGCTAATTGCCAATTTATCATCAATGGAAAGATGCAACTAATCTGCCAAGGCAGTGCGTGAAGAAGGAGATTCCCATGAGAAGAAAATTACGTTTCAACTTATTCAGAGAAGCTGCTGGTCCTGACTCTGAGGCTTTGTGAATCTGCGTCATAAATCTACAGAAGAAGAAGAGAAGGAAGGACAACATGAGACTACGTGTGCCTTCCACTGCTTCTTGCATCTGCACAGCCTGTGTGTATTAAAAAAAAAAAAAGTGCCAATATTTCTGTCACAAACCATATTTGCATACAACTCAGGCTCAGAGTGCGAGCGCCTCTGCTCAGGCAGGTGTTCCAGCCTTGGCCTTTAATGTCCTAAACAGGCCCACACGGACATATGGGTGCACAGTTGCTGTCCTGTCTTTGTTGGTGTCTCTCATCTTATCTTAGTTGGTATGCATCACCATCCGCCAACACTCCTCCTGTAACACCTACTGTAGCGACAGCACTTTTTATTTTTTCATTCCTGTGAAGGTATTACATTTCCTCCAAGAGTATATTAACCACAGTAAATTAGTTTCATGTGAATGTTTCTGTAGTCATCAGCGGGAGCTTTACATATTCATGTCCTTGTTTGCATGCGTGCGGGTCTGTAATAGTGCAGTTTGTGTAAATTTGTGCACTGAATACAGTGAGGGAAACCAAACCGTTCTCGTTCTTGTGGCTCACACTGGCACTTCCAGTCAGTCACAGAATAGATTTTAAAAGCCTGCTGATGGTTTACATCTGTGATATGTTCAGAGAATATAAAGCCAGCAGAGCTCTGAGATCCAAGGACTCAGGTCAGCTGGTCCAGTCCAGAGTCCAGACTAAACATGGAGAAGCAGCATTTAGCTGTTATGCTGCAAACATGCTTTGTGCCTCCGATCTGATTCATTCACTCTGGAAAAAATCAAGTCTTACCAAGTATATTTGTCTCATTTCTGGTAAAAAATATCTCATTACACTTAATATAAGACACAACTGCCTAACAAGTACCATTTCAGCCAGATATAGGGACTTGTTGGAAGACAATATACATCTGGAATATCTTGTTAAATGAAAAAATCAAAACAAACAATTTGAAAACAAATTGTTTTGAGTCACATTTCATATGAAACAAGCTTTTTTTTAAATTTGAAGAGGTTTTTAAGCTAATTTCAAGATCACTTTTAACTCAAAAGTCCTAAATATCACATCTTATTTCAAGAAATCTTGACAAGCCGATTTCCACTAGTTCCATTGGCAGATTTTGTTGCTTATTTCAAGCAAAAATGTCTTTTATTTGTTGTCTTTTTTTACTTATTTTTGGAGGGGTATTTTTCCAGTGCACCACCATATATCCATGGATAATTACCCTTGCTTAACTCATCCTTATTGTAATTTAGCCAATTATCTGATCCTTTCAGTGCCATGTGACCCCACTGACTGACTGATGGAGACTTCCTGGGTTTACCTGCTTCTTCATGCCATGATTTGCTCTAGAAATTTAAAAACACAGAATCTTTATTGATCAGTAGAGGTAAGAGCAGTTTAATGACAAAATCCAATTGTTGTTGTTTTTTAAATACACTGCATATATCCTCGTGAAAATTAGAGTCAGGACCAAACATTGGAGACTGCATGTGGACAGGATGCCGTATTGGTTTAGCTTTGATGAGCCACCGTCACAGCAGTAAGAGTGGAACACATCACTCTCATCTCTTTAAGACATCTAATTAAAGATGAAATCTGCAACCACTTGCTGAGATGAATGACACTCTTCTTCTTTCTTTAGCCCGAAAGCCAATTTAGCTTCAGAGCTGCCTATAAGATGAGCAGAGAAAGTGGCTGCGATGGTGTGCAGAGGGAGGTGGTGTGACTGGATGCACAGCAGAAGAAGAAGTGAATCCTTCAGGGCCTTTACATCAGCACTGACATTTCAATGAATGGCAGCAGATAATCTCTCCATCCAGCATTAGCGAATAGCACCACTGACTGACACTTACAAACACACACAAACACTCAAACACACTATAAATAAGCCAACCACAGGCCCTTCCTGCTATGAGGGAGAAATCACAGGCTGTTGTACCAATAACAAATGAGCCATTTGTGACATGCTGTGTCATTCATTTCGTGTCTTTCTCGTCATTAGTGAAGTCCTTTTACAGCAGAGCCATTATGTGAGCAGGCAAGTATCTATGAAAGCCAACCAAACGCTCAGTAAGTCTGAGTTAAATGGTAGAAATGAGGATGATAAGGTAATGGGGGAAAATGGGAACAAGAGTCTGGAACAGCTGCTTTTATAATAACAGAAGCTGTTAAGTTAAAAAGGCTTTAATTTAAGAGACAGTCATTTGTGCCTCATCCTGAAATAAGCCTGATTAAAACAATGTGTGCACGTGCGTGTGCATGTGTGCATGACAGAGCTCAGGAGATACAGAAGAGACGGGTCTATAAATGTTGAGCAGCCTGACACTGAGTTGTGAAGCTTGCTGCAGAGAGGTGGTGAGAGAGTTGAGATCAGGGGGTTTTCTCTGTTAATAACAAACTAAAGTCAGGTCCTGAAACTTTGCATTTTTCTTTCATCATCAGTATTTCAAAGATTTAAAACCGTCGTCGAGATCTGGTTACGTGACGACACATCTGTCTAAGTCCACCGTGCGAGTTCTGGAAATAAGAGAGGTTGTTGATCACCAAAAGTCCAGCTGTGAGTGAAGAGTGGCAGCTGAGGACGGAAAAATCAGGTTTTAACTAGGGCTGGGCAACAATTTAATCTAATTAATCACATGATTTCCCTGATTAAATCACGATTAATCGCATTTGTACGCAAAATCTTTTAGCATTTAGTTTTATTTTAAATGTGCTGCCAAATGAATGAAAGTGCCATAACATTTGTTGTGCAAACACACTTTTAACATCAGCATCTTTCTGTAGTTTTTATGTAGAAGCCTCGCTCCACTGTCTGTTTCCTTGAATGACTTGCTGCTATCAGTTGTGTGTTTTGCCTTTAAGTGATATTTTAGACTGGAACTACTACGCTGAGAAGACAATTCAACTTGGCAGAGTTTACAGATGACTTTGGTTCTGTCGACTCCGCCGTCTGGAAGAACTTTAACATGAAAATGGCCGAGTAAAAGTTCCGTACCCTTCTCCATGTTTGGTGGATCCGCCGATTACTTTCTTTTCCTGTTCCACAGCAGACAGCAGCAGACTTTTACAAAATAAAAGCCTGTGAGCAACAGACTTTTACAAAATAAAAGCCTGTGAGCAACAGACTTTTACAGAATAAAAGCCTGTGAGCAGCAGACTTTTACAAAAGAAAAGGCTGTGAGCAACAGACTTTTACAATAATAGAATAGATAATAAAACCTGCGTTAATGCTCGAAAAAATATTTATCGTCTTCAATAATTAACGAGTTAACGCAATAATAACGAGTTAACTCGCCCAGCCCTAGTTTTAGCATCATATAGCAGCAGTTTGCCCAAGCTTTTTCCACTACAGCAGCATTAAATGCTGTCATACCGTACAGTTATTTCTAAAATTATTCTTACAGCACAAACATGGGCTGCTGCTTTTAATCCAATTATATTTGGGGTTCGTTCTTCTTCTTGTCAGCCTGCAAAAGTCATCTTTGATCTTAAGCAGATCTGAGAAAATGTTCAATGAAAGCTTGACGCGTCTTTCACAATCATAAACATTTGTTTAGATTTTCATTAATTTATGTCATGTTGATTCAAAGGGTTTTCTTTTTTCTTGCTTCAAATAGATGATTCATCTCTTCTCCTAAAGGCTTTCCCGCTTCTCACTGACTGTTGAGGAGTTTCAGGCTTTAAGTCTTTAAGTTACGTCAGTGTTTGATGTTTATTTGAATATTTGAATAAGACTAAATCCACAACTTTAGGTTACAATGCCGCCAGTGACAGCTTTGATATGATAGAAATAAGAAATACTGGCTTGGGACTTCAAACTGTGAATTAATGGGAGTTGAATCTTGTGTTTTTGCAGCTGAATCACGTGTTTTGGTCCAAATAAAGGTGAAAAACCTGACATTTTCCCCCACTTGACGCTTCGGTAGCTGGCGTGTGTTGTCCCTTAGAAATATCACAGCACGCAGCGACAGTGCGTGGGCTCTTTGACATGAGAGTCTGAAGCCCACTGCAGTATTGTTCCATAGTTTCTCAAGGTGTGACAGTGCAAGAACATGACAGCCCATACAATGGCCACTCTGAACTCTCCGAGGGGAAAAAACCTGAATGTCGCTGCTTGAAAAATCACAAAAAGGGTCGTTGTTGGGGTTTTTTTTGCAGTGAATGGACAAAAGATTCCAAATGGCAAGAGAAGTGATGTCAGTCTCTCTGACATGGAGTCTGAAGACTGAGCTGATCCAGGCAGGCAGAAGGAAATGGCTTTGTGTTCTAACCACATATCACACCAGGAAGCCCGGGCGGAGCGGCGTTGACTTACTGTCAGGGTGGGAGTGTTTGGGCTCAACATAGGCGGAAGACTTATCTGACACTATCATATCACCACACGAGACCAGCGACACGGATTCATATCCAGATCCAGCTCCAATCTGCCTGCAAGTTTTATTTTATTTTTTATTTCATTGTTGAGGGAGCTGGGTGTAAGTGGACAGAGTGTGAGGAAAATAGTGAAGGAAGTGTCAGATGAGGCAGTAAAGTCCAGTCAGTGGATTTGGATCAATAGAAGCAATAGCAGCTGGGGGTCCAGTAGGGGGAGCACTTAGGTTAAACAGACTCTTGAGAGAAGCAAGGAAGAAATTCAGGATGTATTTAAGTGGAGGGTGTGGCCCATGTGAGCCTTTTGAAACCAGGCGGCCATTTTAGGTGAGTTGGCCTGTATGGCTTTGTTTTTGCTGGCATTCTTAGTGATTGTAGGACTGTTTAGGTGAGTTTGTCTGCTGAATCTGCTGGTGTGTCTTGTCCTGCCTCCACCTCTGGCACCCTCTATACTTTCATTACCCCCTACCCGAACCAGGGTTTGAATCCCCACCCCGCTGTGACTGGTGGGCAATTGGTGAGAGGCTGGGGTAGCTGATAATCATGCTACTGGTGGAAAAAAAGATGGTTGTTGTGGTGTGAGGGGCAGTGATGGCTGGCATTAGGGGAGTGACTCTGGGACGCCAGTGATCACTCTCTAGCCTCCTGGAGGTGTCGTGGGCCCAACTAGAGGAAACACTGATGAAAGGAGGTTTCCACCTGATGACCCCAATGACATGTTGGTCAGCACTGCTCAATGATCTATATTATAGGGAGTATAGGGAATTATTCACTGAGTCTGGTAAATTTCTTTAGCACAAGTTTCTTGTGTTTACCTTAAATCCTACTTTAATAAGAAATGTGCAAGCATGTGCAATAAACAGCTGACTAGCTTTTTCATATACTGTGTGGATCGGGACTAACATACTGAAGCTAACATCAATAACACAACAGCCCTTTTCTAAAAGGATTTATCTCACTTCCTGGTTGGTTTTAGGCTCATTACTTGGTTGGTTAGGGCTAAAATACAGCAGCACAGCCACGCTGCATTGGATTCCATTGTTGTCCTTCACATAAAGTTGCTTTCAAACCATATTCTTGTATATTTTAAAAATTATAAATTTTTAAAACTCGTATTAAAACCCATTATTATTCCCTGGCTTTTAACCCAGTATTAGACTCTGTTTCTGTTATTGTTTTATTGTTTTAATATTGTTATTGTTTATTATTGTTTTTACATTGCTCTTATGTTTTATGCCTTATACTTTGTTTCAGCCACGGCTGTTTTAAAGGGATTTATAAATAAAGTTGAGTTGTTTGCAACAAATGCCAAATGTGCAAGTTTTGGGAAGGACAGTACGTTACCATTGACTGGTTTTAAATGAATAAACTAAGTGCTGAGATGTCATCAGGTGGTGACAGTAGAAACTACTTCACTTCTTCTAAATCAGTAGAAGAAATAGTTGTCTTTACCCAAAAGAATTAACCGTGGTGGACATCCACAGCAGGAAAATTGAGTGATCTCCTTTAGTCTCTGGGGATATCTGGGATATTATGTCTCATGTGGAAAGATGCCTGCCAGAGCTTATCATTCTCATCTTTGGCAGGTCAAATGCAGTTCAGAGTTGTTTCCATTCCACCTAAACCCATACAAAGTCTTCTTCAAAACTGGCAAAACCACCTCAATGCATGAGCATTTTATTATTAAATATTCCAAAAACATTTCAGATGTTCTAAATACCCAGCTATAGATCTTTTTCAGCCTTGATCTTCTAACGATATATTCTTATTGGATAAGAGTATGTTTAGGTTTCATGTAAAACAACACAGGAATCCCCTAAATGACTTCTTCTTTTCATTTCTTACTTAAATCCCTGCGTATGTGCTTTATAGCTTAGCTCTGGAAACGGAAGAGAAACAATAAGAATAAAAAGCTAGGGAAATAAAAGTAAGAAATATTTTTAAATCCTCACAGCAGGTTAAAAAAATGCTTCAGAAAAGTGTAAAATGATGTTGCAAATGCAACAGAATGCATTTGCAACATGAAGGATGTTGAGGCATGGAGCACAGAAGAAAAACCAGTGCTCTCAAGTGGCCTTGGAACCAAATAACTGCTCAGCAGTCCCCTGCTCAGGACTGGAAATTACACACTAATGGTAGCTGACGGCCTCCCTAGGTCTGTGATGGAGAGAGATTGGACTGACAACAATGATAACAGTGACTGCTCCATCTTCCCCGCGCCTCCATTTGTCAATCTGTGCCACCTTGATAGTAAGGTTACACATCTATCTGTCTCAGTGGAGCTGAGACTTCCCTCCTAGACAATAAACTGAGATCTTTGTTGCACGGCTGAGAAACTAACCTTTTACATCCAGCCACCACAGCGGCTGATGGCCTCCAAAACTCACCTGCTGTTCGCAAAAGGTTTTTGTTTCATAGAAAAATCTCGGAATAACTTGTTTAAGTTTGATGATTCCGTTATATTTCCATATATAATAAAATGTCGAAGTACCCTGTCTGAGTATCTGATGATGAAACGTATTTGATTTCACCCAATAAATTGGCTTATGATTATTTAGAGCAATTGTGAGTAATATTCTTAACAAAAATCAGCAAAAGTACGAGCATATTGATTTTCCTAGAGACACCTGATTTTAGGGCTGTAGCGCTACACGAATCTCACGATACGATACACGATATTCAGCCAACGATTCGATACGCTTACATCATTTTCTGATAAAAGGGACAGTGTGATTTGACATGAATCGTCGCTGATTGGACCGGTGGTCCGACCTTTGAAGCGGAAGGACGACACCACCAGACAAACAGAAACAAACGTGAGAGCTGTGCACTTTATAACATTTTTATGAACTAATTTATCACTGTTTTGTTTAATGGGACCCCCTGGCATTGTATTGTATTATATTGATGTCCTGTGTTTTCACTAATTGGAACGTCTGACTTTTCAATAAAGTTTGCTTTAAAATAAATAAATACATTTAAAAAAGATTAAATAAAAAAATAAATAATTGACACTCATGGCCAAAAAATCAATACTTTAAAAAAAAAAAAATGTTTTACTTTATTTATAAAGCCCTTTAAAACAGCCGTGGCAGAAACAAAGTGCTGTACATGAGTAAGAACACAAAATATAAGGCATAAAACATAAGAACAATGTAAAAACAATAATAAACAATAACAATATTAAAACAATAAAAACAATAAAACAATAACAGAAACTTTATCAGGAAAGAAAATATCGATATATATCGCAGTATCGATAAAATCGCTCAGCCTTACCTTAACTGGCTTCTGTCTGTGTAGAGGAGCAGGGTACCAACTCTGAGCCACGCTTACATTTCCAAACATCTCATCTGATCTTTGTTCTTCCTCAGCAGTTACCAAGAGTTTACGACTACAAATGAGAGGTCCATACCGGCTCGTTAACCTCTGAAGCCAGGCCTGAGAGGCCTGTCCACCAGTCAGAGTAGCCCATTTAACCAGTCAGGGTTCTGCCTGAAATGGTGATGTTCAGAGGCCATGAGGGCACCACACCGTCAAACTCCACAGCAGGGCTCTTGTGGAATAATTGGTGAAGGCAGGAAAGGAGTCTTTATGAGCATCTCAGCTTTCAGCAATGGAAACTAGACCAAAATATGCTTCCAAGAAGCTGAATTCTACATTTCCACATGGTATTCTATGACTCTAATGATTGTTAGCTTGTAAATAATTAGGTATCAATCAAAAATAACTGTTGGAAAGATTGTGGAGTATAAACCAAAAGAAAATGTGTAACAATGAGTCCCAAAGTACCAAAACACAGGATAGAATTATGCTTAGCGTATAACTGCTGATGCATTGACCCCTGCAGGCTGGGAGCTTCGGCTTTATGAGCATAAATACACCGATTACTGCTCATCCAGTAAATTCAATGCCTAAATTAAAGTTTGACCATCTCAAGAAATCAGTTGAGAACAGGTTCTAAAGTGAGGGACCAGTCAGATTTAGCTACCGTTGACCATGACTTGGTGCTTTGTTTTAAAATGCAGCTGTTGTACGGTACACACAAGAAATGATTGAGTTTGATTAGATGGTTCAGATTGGAGACCTGCAGGGCTATGATTCCTGATGACTGGGACTAAGGTCCGTTGTGTTAAAACAGCACATAGATTCAATCATTTTCTGTCTGATCTGTGTTTACACTATCTAGTTTCCACATATTGTATAGTTATTACTAGGGCTGGGTGAGTTAACTCGTCATTATCGCGTTAACTTGTTAATTATTTAACGTCCGTAAATATTTTATCGCGCATTAACGCAGGTTTTATTATTTATTTTATTGTAAAACTCTGTCGCTCACAGGCTTTTATTTTGTAAAAGTCTGTTGCTGTCTGCTCTGGAACTGGAAAAGAAAGTAATCGGCGGATCCACCAAACATGGAGAAGGGTACGGAACTTTTACTCGGCCATTTTCATTTTAAAGTTCTTCCAGACGGCGGAGTCGACAGAACCAAAGTCATCTGTAAACTCTGCCAAGTTGAATTGTCTTCTCAGCGTAGTAGTTCCAGTCTAAAATATCACTTAAAGGCAAAACACACAACTGATAGCAGCAAGTCATTCAAGGAAACAGACAGTGGAGCGAGGCTTCTACATAAAAACTACAGAAAGATGCTGATGTTAAAAGTGTGTTTGCACAACAAATGTTATGGCACTTTCATTCATATGGCAGCACATTTAAAATAAAACTAAATGCTAAAAGCTATACACTACTTTTGGATTGATTTTTGGATTTTGTGTACAAATGCGATTAATCGTGATTAATCAGGGAAATCATGTGATTAATTAGATTAAACATTTAAATCGTTGCCCGGCCCTAGTTATTATCATTAGACCAATGACTGCATCTGTTTAAGAGCACTGTGAGGAGTGGGATTAAGCTTTGTGGTTTTTATCAGAAGCAGAGGTTCTGTGTGGCCGGTGCAGCTATTAGATTCATGACTGGCTGCTTGTTATTCTCTAATAATCACAACTATATTAGTACGGTTACATCACAGTGTTGTTCAAAGCAGACAGTGCACACACAGTCTCCCAACTTTAGTCGTTGCAGCCCCGTTTTCAATAATTTAGTGAAACAAATTGGTGTTTTTTTTACTTTAAACAAGGTCAGCAGGATTGCAGCCTATACAAAGTCTGCATAAACGGCCTGAAATGTAGATCTAAATAGCTCTGGGGCGCTTGGAGTTTTTCAAAAATGACAGTCCTTGCAAATATGGCAGGAACACATGTCAAAGTGAGAGAGTTTCAACACTCTGTTGGCTCCAGGAGGTGGTGATGCATGTAATGTTCCTGCCTTATCTCCACTGGGAACAGAAACAGAGGCAGTCCTGCATCCATCTGCCATACCTGTGATACCGATACCTACTTTTTAGAGTTACAGCTCACCAAAACAGAATTTTACACGTAAGTGATTTCCAAGATCAGAGATTTCTCTCGACATTACTAAAACGCATTGAGAGCAAAGGCAGACCAGCAGTGGTTATGATCATGTGGCAGGTAACTGCTTCTCTGTGGACTGTCAGCTGGAAGGCAGAATGTCGCCTGTAATTCATTAGCAGCTTCGCTGCACATGGTCATCTCCCCTCAGCAGGGCAACAGACAAGCAACCTCTCTGTTGTTTGGACATGGAATCACACTAATAAGCATCTTCTCCTCGCTCGCTGGACAACTGACATGTCACCGACATTCCCAAGAACTACAGTCCAGGAGTGTGACGGTCCGGGGTTTCATCAAAGGACGGCATTGATAGTTTTACTATGTGGAGGTGATTAATGCCAAACCTGAACATATCCTGTATTTCTTCTTAAATGCGTGTGTTGACCATTACAGAAAGTTCCAGAACCAGCAAGGTTCAGCAAACAGCAAACTGTTGTGTGTTGCAGTGAAGTTTGAATTATTGCATATTTAGCCTTTAAGGTAGAAAAAAAGAAGTAGGGATTACTGATTAAAATGTTTAATCTAATTAATCACATGATATCCCTGATTAATCACGATTAATCACATTTGTACGCAAAATCCAAAAATGAATCCAAAAGTAGTGTATAGCTTTTAGCATTTAGCTTTATTTTAAATGTGCTGCCATATGAATGAAAGTGCCATAACATTTGTTGTGCAAACACACTTTTAACATCAGCATCTTTCTGTAGTTTTTATGTAGAAGCCTCGCTCCACTGTCTGTTTCCTTGAATGACTTGCTGCTATCAGTTGTGTGTTTTGCCTTTAAGTGATATTTTAGACTGGAACTACTACGCTGAGAAGACAATTCAACTTGGCAGTGTTTACAGATGACTTTGGTTCTGTCGACTCCGGCGTCTGGAAGAACTTTAAAATGAAAATGGCTGAGTAAAAGTTCCGTACCCTTCTCCATGTTTGGTGGATCCACCGATTACTTTCTTTTCTGGTTGGCTTACGGTTTATTTCCTATATGCAGCTGTGACTCAGCTTTTTAGAAAACGATATTCTTTGGACGTCTAAAGCAAAGGGAATGACAAAGAGGGTTCCAGAAAACAGAAGGCAAATCTGAAAACGACCAAAGTGACACACCGTTTTTGTTTGTCCTTGAATCCTTAGTAGGTGTCGCTGGGAAATTGTACTATCTCAGCATAAGATCAGGGTTTTAAGTGTCCATGAGAAAAAAAAATCAATCTTATCTCAGTGCAAAGCCAAGTGGATCTCGTGGCATTGCTCTTCACCCCACAGTAAGATAAAGTGGCACTTCAACGGGGAGCACAATCAGCATTCAGGTGGCTGTCCTGAAAGGAACACATTCACTTATCTGCAGCACTAACACATCCACCCGGGACCAGCAGCATGTGATCACACAATCAGCTAACTAGTCAACGCAATGAGAGGATGTACAACTAGGAGATGCTCAGATTGTCTGGTGATCCTCAGAGAGGACTTTGCCGTGGGGAAGAAATTGATGGCTGAGGAAGCATCACAACGAGGATCGCTAACCTGCACAGGAAAGATATGCTACCTTTCAGACACACAACCCACACAAAGGTTAAGCAGCCTGTAACGGCCGAATGGAGATGCCACTGCACTGGAAAAATGTGTGAGGATGAAATGTACCCTGCTGGTGTGACAAAAAAACGTTTTCCAAGAGCAAACACTATGTGTATGGTTTAAAATTTAGTAGATTTATGTCTCCTGCATGGCAGCAATATATCTGAGAAACCATTAAAGGCAACTGCAGAAGAATATTAAGTCTTGCTCAGGGGAAATAATTTATGATGAGATTTTGATGGCAATCCATTTTTTTGCCCCTGGAGAACAAATATGTCATAAAGAAAGGAAGAAAGAGAAAATTGTGAACTATTTTGGCATTTATTTAGCCATCAGCGGCCGCCATTACAAAAATAAATGTCTACACTATGTCTAGGCAACGATTCAAATGTTTAATCTGATTAATCACGATTAATCGCATTTGTATGCAAAATTCAAAAATGAATTCAAAAGTAGTGTATAGCCTTTAGCATTTAGCTTTATTTTAAATGTGCTGCCATATGAATGAAAGTGCCATAACATTTGTTGTGCAAACACACTTTTAACATCAGCATCTTTCTGTAGTTTTTATGTAGAAGCCTCGCTCCACTGTCTGTTTCCTTGAATGACTTGCTGCTATCAGTTGTGTGTTTTGCCTTTAAGTGATATTTTAGACTGGAACTACTACGCTGAGAAGACAATTCAACTTGGCAGTGTTTACAGATGACTTTGGTTCTGTCGACTCCGCCGTCTGGAAGAACTTTAACATGAAAATGGCCGAGTAAAAGTTCCGTACCCTTCTCCATGTTTGGTGGATCCACCGATTACTTTCTTTTCCTGTTCCACAGCAGACAGCAACAGACTTTTACAGAATAAAAGCCTGTGAGCAACAGACTTTTACAAAATAAAAGCCTGGGAGCAACAGACTTTTACAATAAAATAAATAATAAAACCTGCGTTAATGCGCGATAAAATATTTACGGACATTAAATAATTAACAAGTTAACGCGATAATGACGAGTTAACACGCCCAGCCCTAATAATAACTATACAATTAGACAGGAAATGATTGAATCTATGTGCTGTTTTAACACAATGGACCTTAATCCCAGTCATCAGGAATCAAAGCACTGCAGGTCTCCAATCTGACCATCTAATCAAACTCATCCATGCCATCAATGGTGGATCCGCCAAATTACTTTCTTTTCCAATAAGTCTAGTCTTAATTAATACCTGTCTTAGCTCTGGGTCTGTTCCAGCTGCCTTCAAACACGCCATGGTTAGGCCCCTCCTGAAAAAACCTCATCTTGACCCCTCTGTGCTCTCAAATTTTAGACCTGTCTCCCACTTGCCTTTCCAAGGTTTTAGAAAAAGTAGTTTTTATTCAACTACAGGCATTTCTTGAGAGCAATTCTGTTCTCGAGAAATTTCAGTCCGGTTTTAGATCCCGACATAGCACAGAATCTGCACTGTTAAAGGTGCACAATGATATTGCGCTGTCTGTTGACGCTGGGAACCCTGCTGTGCTGGTGCTGCTGGATCTCACAGCTGCCTTTGATACAGTAGATCATGCAGTCCTTGTATCCCGCCTTGACCAGTATGTAGGCATCCGTGGCACCGCTCTCCAATGGTTTAGGTCATATCTGGCAGGCAGGAGTTTTGCTGTTATGATTGGTGACCTCTGTTCCTCAGACTCACCCTTGTCCTGTGGGGTACCACAGGGTTCTATTCTCGGCCCTATTCTATTTTCTTTATATTTGCTACCCCTGGGATCAATAATCGAAAAACACGACCTGTCCTTCCACTTTTATGCCCACGACCTTCAGTTATACTTGCCAGTGCGAACAAATGATGACACTGCTTTCTCCAAGCTTCTGGACTGCATCTCGGACATAAAGCAGTGGCTTGCACAGAACTTTTTACTCCTGAATGATGACAAGACTGAATGTATTTTATTTGGGACTTCAGTGATGTTAAATGCTTTTACTTTAAATTCTGGTTCTCTGGCCCCGCATTTTAAATCTCATGTGAAAAATCTTGGTGTTACATTTGATAGTGGGCTGAAGTTTAACAAACAGATCAGCTCAGTCGTCAGCACAAGCTTCTTCCAGCTCCGCCTGTTGGCCAAAGTGAAGCCCTTCCTCAGTCGGCAGGACCTTGAAAAGGCAATCCACGCTTTTATCAGCTCCAGACTGGATTACTGTAATGCTCTCTATGTTGGCCTCAGTCAGACCTCTCTCTCACGTCTTCAACTTATGCAGAACGCTGCTGCCCGATTTTTAACGGACACTTCTAGGCGCGAACACATTACTCCTGTGCTATCGTCTCTTCATTGGCTTCCGGTACGATTCAGAATCGATTTTAAACTCCTGTTGTTTGTTTTTTACGCCACTAATGGCTTGGCACCTTCTTATCTGTCAGACATTTTAACTTTTCGCAACTGTGGTAGAACCCTGCGCTCTTCAGGTCAGCTTCTTTTAGAGGTCCCAAGGTCGAGATCTAAGCAGTGGAGTGATCGTTCCTTTGCCATTGCTGCTCCTAGACTGTGGAACAAACTGCCCCATGATATCCGCACCATCACTGATCTCGGCCTTTTTAAATCGAAGCTTAAGACCCACCTTTTTAGACTGGCGTTCCAACTCTGATTAGGGCCACTATGCTCATTCTTTCCGCTCTAATTATCTTAATTTTATACAAATTTTATTCAATTAATTTTTATTGCACTTGTGGAAGGCTTTTAATGCCCTGCATCACTTTTAGCACTTTTAGCACTTCTACCATTTTTGCATCGTGTTTTATGTTTTGTTTTACGTATTGTTGTTTTTTATCCTGTTGTAAAGCACTTTGAGTACCAGTTGGTGATTGTAAAGGGCTATATAAATTAAATTTGATTGATTTGATTTGATTTTCCTGTTCCGCAGCAGACAGCAACAGACTTTTACAAAATAAAAGCCTGTGAGCAGCAGACTTTTACAATTATAAAATAAATAATAAAACCTGCGTTATTGTGCTCTAAAATATTTGCCGGCGTTAAATAATTAACGAGAATAAACTCGGCCAGCCCTAGGCTACACACTAATAATTCTCAGGAAAACTGTGCTGAACTGTCTTCACTGATAATGATTAAAATAATATGCATTGATTATGTCTAAGGGACTACTTTAAGACTCATTGACTTCCCAAAATAAAGTGCATGGTGAAATGCATGCTTCCATCATGAGGTGTAAGATCGTTTTCAACAAGATGGATATTAGGAGCCCATCATTCAGTGTAATGGAGCGGAGGCAGTGAAGTTGCTTTTCAACCAGGACTGATGCTCCACGGCCATGTCGGGGATTTCCTGCACACTAATGTTCTGTTCTGACCTAAATTAATTCTACAGAGGGGGGGGGGGCTATAACTCAGACACATCCAACCATTGTGTTCCCAAACAGGAGGATTGATGCGTTTGACACAGAACATGCAGGAGAGCGGGATGTAAAGATTCACCGGCGTGCACAAGCAATAAAAACAAGAGGTTGAGGTAATCAGAGTGAAATAAGATGATGTTTAATATCATGCTGAATCTGCCCTGAAATTCTCCAGAGTCGCTCACACTGTGTTTACCGTGTTTGTGAAGCATGAGAGTAAGTTTGATCGTCGATAAAATAAGCCGTCTCTGAGGAAGGAAACAGTTGTCATCTGATTTTAAATGTTAACAAACAGGAAAAAGCTGAATCAGAATAGTTATAAGGGAAAAGGAAAACGATCATTACACAGTTTCTGAGCTTTGCAGGCATCACACATTCAGTCTCCAAATCGTACTGCAGGGGAGTTAAAACCCACTTTAGATTTATTGACTGTTATAAAATAAGTGATCCATAATTCAGAATCTGAAGTTAAGTCTATTTTAATGAAAAAAAGAGCTCATCTGAGTGTAGAGAAGTGAAGCTAAAGTCCAAATGTCATTAGTGTTAATGAGAAATACAGTTTAGGGCGGTTGGAGAAATGTCATATTGTAGAGGTCAGGTTGGAGCATCTCATTTGCATTGTTAAAGATGGAAAGATCAGGTTGTCTGAGAGCATCTGCTTGTGTGTGTGCACGTGCATGTGCATGTGTGTGTGTACTACACTGTTTCTGTGCGTTTTTGTGGTTCAGTTTCACTTGGAGTCAAACTAAAAAGCACTGAAACACATGAATCCAGCGAAAGTTTTCACTCAAAACCTTAAAAATCTAAAGAGCAGAAAGTTTACTGTGTTATTGGGGGAAAATCCAATAAAATGTGTGAATATATACATTTTAATGTGGGTTAAAACTGTCATTTCTCTCAGTCTTTTGGTTGGTTTGAACATATTTATTCATAGAGCTGTTTTTGTTGACCTGTGACCTCCTCCTCTGCAGTGATGGTGAGTTGTTGTTCTGTTGTAGGAGTTTCATTTTGCAAATGGGGATTGTGTTGGACCAGTGTTTTGTTTTAGTTAATTTTAGTTTTATTTATTTTTTTGCTTCACATTTAGTTAGTTTTAAAGCACCAAAACTGGATCAGTAGCACCATAGCTAACCAGGAGATGCCAGAACAGAAAAGAAGGCTTTGCTCAACATAGATCCTGTTACAATATGAGCCCAGTGAATGTCAAAATGTCAGACATGATGTCAGGATAAAGCAGTGGTGTGTGATGCTTTCAGGCTCGACTGCCCAACCTGAGCGTCTTCCTTCAAGGGATTCATATAGATGCTAATAATGTGGCATGCAGGATAGTGGATGGCATACAGTGTGTGTCTTATAGCCCTGTTTGATCAGAAAATAGATGCAGATCAAAATGCCAGGTGAAGCCTCACCTCCTGGTTGAAATAATTGAAATGGTATAAATTGAAGTTTGGTTCATAAACACTAACATCTGTCTACCTGAAAAAGACTCCGATCAGAAGTCTCAAAGCTCAGCGTTCAGCAGATTTTACAGTTTTTTCTGATTGCTAAAGTTCAATTTTCGCAACTTTGGCTGCTTTTGTAAAACTCTTCACACAACTACAAGAACTTCACACCAATCTAGCAAAGCATTGTAGGTACATTGCAAAATCAAACTAAGGTTGAAAAACATTATACACCTTTGTAAAAATTGCATTTTTGTGGCAAATCATTCACACAACCTATCATTTTGATTAACACGCCCACACTGCAACTACACACAAATGGTATAAATGATACACACATTTGGCTTGTGCTTTTCTTTGCATGTCAATCAAGTTTACATCATACTTTTATCATGAATACATTTGATATAAACACACAGGGAATCACTTCAATCATGACTGTTTATTTACATTCACCAAAACAAACGAAAAATATTTTTTTACATGTAAATAAAAACACAAGAAAACTCAATACAAGTGTACTGAAAACAAAAGGAAGTTACTGAACATCCATACGCCTTGCTGGATCTGGCCACAAGATTTGATCAGCGTCACATGCTATGTCTTCAAGTGCAAGACAGCGGGGAAAGTATCGCCTTGCATGGCGTATCCAGCCCTGACATGCTGCCTGGTCAATATCCCCACATGCCTCCTCCATTGCCTGTAGCAGGGCGATACGCTGCTGGGGATTATGCTCATAGACCCTCCATCGCCAGGCAGAGAAGAACTCCTCGATGGCATTGAGGAAAGGAGAGTAAGGTGGGAGGTTGAGGATAGTGAAATGTGAGGTCTGTCTTGTACGGGCCCAGTGTGGCATGATGGTGAAGGACACCGTTCTGGCTGATCGCAGCACACATTGTTATGTTGCCCCCCCTCTGCCCTGGCACATTTGTAATGGCACGCTGTCCGATGACATTCCTGCCCCGTCTTCTTGTTTTCGTGAGGTTGAACCGTGCCTCATCCACAAATATGAGCTCATGGCCGATGGCATCTGCCTCTAGCGCCATTACTCTCTGAAAAAGAAAAAACAAACAAAATACATACACTTCAGTATGTAAAAGGATCATGTATACACTTCTGAATTCAACACCAAGACTGTTGCTTACCTGCACATATTCACAACGCAGTTGCTTTACTCGTTCTGAATTCCTTTCAAAGGGCACTCTGTAGACCTGCTTCATGCAAATTTTGTTTCTGACAAGTAAGCGTGATATTGCTGAGATGCTCACAGTATTTACATTTGCAAAAGTTGTGTCATCTTCAATTACACGGTGCTGAATTTCACGCAGCCATATGGTATTGTTCGCCATCACCATATTCACAATGTGGATCTCCTGCTCAGGTGTGAACAGTCTTTCTCTGCCCCCAGCTCTCGGAATTCTAGCAATTCTGTAAAGTAGCAATGGCATCATTTGTACATTACTGTATTTTACACATTACAGAAGTATACATATTGTCTAACATGTACAATGTATTTCTATGTACAAATTGCAAGTAGGCCTATACTGCAATGTTGAAATGAAGTATGAAATGTATAGAGTATGAAATGACTCTATATACCGGTTCTCAGTGCGAAATGTTCTGATTATGCTTGTTACAGTGTAGCGGCTCAGATTGGTTTGAACCCTTTCTCCAGCTTCCCTGTAGCTCATGCCATGGTTGATGACATGGTCAACCAATGTGGCCCTTATGTCATCTGAAATTATTATGTGTCTTTGTCTCCTTCCTCCCCTTCCTCGTCCTCTGGCTCCTTGGGCCCCTCGTCCTCTTGCTCCTTGCCCCCCTCGTCCTCTTCCTAAGACTTCATTTTCTTGTCTCAGTCCATGTTGTCCTCTCCCTCTTATTTCTTCATGTCCTCTGCCTCATCCTCCTCTGATCCTCACTCTTCCGACAAGTCTTTCTCCTTCCATTGTTCTCCACACAGAAAGCTTTCCTGTGACTTATTTCTAGGCTGGTTGCAAGAAGAAGTGATTATCTAAAATTGTGTCCACCTGTCACATGTTGTCTAATAATTAGTAGTATAGTGTACAAAATATCCATTAATGTGTATAGTTTTTCTAGGAGTGTGTTCATCATTTGGAAATTGTGTGTAAAGCAGTGAGTTGTGTTTACAGTTAAACAAAAAGAGTGTTGTGCAATGGATTGCTTTGGTACATTTTGCAAACTGTGCTTTCTAACATTTCAAACTCAGTGCAAATCAGTTTTTGTGCTTACAGTTTTGCTACATTGGTGAAATGTTTGTGTATATGTGTGAAGAGTTCAGCTTAAAAAGCCAAAGTTACAAAAAATGTGCTTTAGCAAACAGAAAAAACTGTATTAGGAAACATTCTGCTGTGAACCGATTAAACTGTAACTTAGCTCAATCTAATTAGTCAGAAAAAGAAAGGCACACTCAAGTCAAGACGACACAAAATAAACCTTATTGGCCCCCGAGGGGAGGATGCTTGTTCCAGCTGTGAACAGCGGTTTCATTTCAAGAGGAACTGATTTCATGACAGTAGAATATGAGAATAAAAATCCAATGGAGGATATAAAGGAGATAAATAGGAAATAGATCAAATATCTTTGTTTAGTATAATAAATAGTGTGGAATAAATGTAATTTTACCCTGACTGCAGCATGTCAGCAGACACTAGCAGGCCTTTCTGTTCCGCCGCAGGATGCTAAGCCGGGGCTTTTCAGACTTATGTCAGCAGAGTGCGTCCGTTAGGCCTCAGGCGCTGCCTCCCCCCCTCCCCCCACTGCTAGCAGTGCCATGGGAACAGGAGCTTATAAGGCAAGAGAAATGTGTGCAACACCTATGTACCCCCAAGTGGGATTACTTTTATTAAAAAAAAAACTCTCAACAATTAATTACAACAGAAGCAGAGAGCAGAGATTACGCAGCTTGTTTTTAAGTGATCAGAAAATGTAGTTTGATTTCTCTACATCACAAGGCAATTATGGTGAGCTGGAAAACGAGTGGTCCCTGGTTTAATATCCAGTTTCATCGTTCTTTACGGCCCCCGTGACACTTGAGATGGATCTATAGCATTGAGTCAGGGCATGTATGTTAGAGACAGTGTAGTAATAATTTAACCAGCTCCGCTACAGCCGGCCGCTTGCCTTTACACTGGAAAAAATGCCCCTCCAAAAATAAGTAAGAAAAACAGCAAATACAAGACGTTTTTGCTTGAAATAAGCAAAAAAAATCTGCCAATGGAACTAGTGAAAATCGGCTTGTCAAGATTTCTTGAAATAAGATGTGATATTTAGGACTTTTGAGATAAAGGTGATCTTGAAATTAGCTGAAAAACCTCTTCAAATGAAAAAAAAAAAAAAAAAAAGCTTGTTTCATATAAAATCTGACTCAAAACAATTTGTTTTCAAGACTTTTTCACTTAACAAGATATTCCAGATGACATATTTTGACTAGAAATGAGACAAATATACTTGGTAAGACTTTGATTTTTTTCCAGTGTAGGCAGTCGCACTGGTTGCAGCAATGGGAGAATGAACTTGTTCTGGGTCTGCCCCAGGACCTTAGCCCTGTTGGATATACCCAGGCAATCCTTCAAAGGGAAGCAACCTAATCAGATGCCCAAACAACCTCAGCTGGCTACTTTCTGCTCTGATCTCGTAAGCTCCTCACCCTGCTTTAAGGCTGAGCCCCGTCACACTCTGAAGTGAACCTCATGTCAGAGGTGCTCATTACTGTTGATGAGGTGCCGATCCGTCTGCCCATCACTAGTGAACAAGATCCTGAGACTCTACAGAGACTCATCCCCAGCCGTGATTGAGCCCTCCATCTTTTCCTGATTGGTAACCGTGGCCTCGGATTCATAAGAGCCGACTTTCATCCCGGCTGCTTCACGCTCCACAGCAGCTGAAGGTCAACAGAACCACATCATCTGCAAAGAGCAGAGGTGTTACAACGTAGAATATAAAACATTTATCTGGAGAAGACCAAAACGTTATCTTAAAGGTAACAACATAAATGATTTCCCTGATTAATCACGATTAATCGCATTTGTACGCAAAATCCAAAACTGAATCCAAAAGTAGTGTAGCTTTTAGCATTTAGTTTTATTTTAAATGTGCTGCCATATGAATGAAAGTGCCATAACATTTGTTGTGCAAACACACTTTTAACATCAGCATCTTTCTGTAGTTTTTATGTAGAAGCCTCGCTCCACTGTCTGTTTCCTTGAATGACTTGCTGCTATCAGTTGTGTGTTTTGCCTTTAAGTGATATTTTAGACTGGAACTACTACGCTGAGAAGACAATTCAACTTGGCTGTAAATGCAGGAGTTTTTCTAAAAATTTATTTTGAAATACGTGCTTTTATGTTGAAACAAGTAAAACAGGAAGTAGCGCTGGTTAGCGCTGGTTAGCTCCGTTAGCGTGACACCTGTAGCGGTGATGTTACCTGCTAGTTTATCTTTATTTTATTACTGCATGCTTCGTGGTGTTTGCTGTAACTGTGTGAATGTGATGCATTCAACAGACTTTTACAATAATAAAACCTGCGTTAATGCGCAATAAAATATTTATTGGCGTTAAATAATTAACAAGTTAACAAGATAATAACGAGTTAACTCGCCCAGTCCTAGTTATTACAAGGATACAGACCTTGTTATCTCACAATAATGAAGTAATTAACTTGGATTCTTGAGATAATGACAGCAAATATTTTCATTCGGCATGGTCACTCTGGGCTTCCGTAGATTACGACCGTTTCCCTTTGATTTCAGCGAAGCGAAGCTATTGCTGCTTAAAAAGCCATGAGTAACTGAAATGTGATGGTACAGTCTGAGCCTATTTTGGAAGAGAATGCCACATGATGCAGCAGCCATGGTGTTGGCTTTCTAATCACGACTGCACACTCTGACGCTCAGAGACTGACAGATGTTCACACAGCGCTTCACATTGTGTGTGTGTGTGTGTGTGTGTGTGTGTGTGTGTGTGTGTGTGTGTGTGTGTGTGTGTGTGCTGCGCATGAGCTCCTGTTTCTTTGTGCAAAGGTGTTTTCTCTGCGTCAGTGAGTGTTTATCCTCATACGGTGAAGGAAAATGTCTCCCTCAGTCGGCTCCTGATGCCTCTGCGTCTGCCAAGGATGTGGACCAAGGCCGGACATTTTTCAGCAGTCTGTTCACACAGTATCTCTGGATTATCATGAAGGTATTTAGTCAAATTCGGCACAACGATATAAGAAAGAATGATCTTATTAGAATGTGTTGGTCGATGGTTGTCAACCTGACATGATAAACTAAACATGCGGAATTGTTTAATGGGATAAAATAATGAATTTCTTACATTTTATATTTAAAAAGGTCAAAGAACCCCTTTACCCTGATTTTATGATGTATTTGTTAAACTATATTTATCGTATTTATCACCATAGATCAGGAAAGAATTTTACCTGGTCGGTGGATTTGCTCTAAAACATCCCAGAATAGCTCATTTCACTTTCTTTGATTTGTGTGGAACTGGTCCATCTTGTGTTAAGAGCTCATTTTAATTTACTCCAAAGACAATCCAATTCAAGCCAATTACATCCCAGTTCATTGTAATACAGTCGTAATCCAATCCAATTAATTAAATTCCAAATTGGTCCAACATATCAAAGCTACGTCAGCTTGTTTTAATCAGATTTTGGTCCACTCTAATTTTGCTTTGCTTAATTCATTTGGAGTTTTTGGGGGTTTTTTTCACAGAAAATACAGAGGGACTGTAGGACAGTCAGTCTGTCTAACTGTCTTACTTTATACTTGAATTTATATACATATTATTATTTATTATTATCACCATTATTACTATTATTACTATTTTCATTACTATTACTAGTATACTAATATTATAGAAATATTATATTATATTATTTTATATATTATATTATATTATATTATATTATATTATATTATATTATATTATATTATATTATATTATTATTATCTTTATACGGGTGCTGGTGTTGGGTGTTTTCCACTGTTGTGTCCTTTGTACATTTTGTACATTTCTCTTTATAACAGTGCTGAGTGCGAGTGAGATGGAGATTTCAATTTCCCTGAGGTAACCTCCCAAAGGGATTAATAAAGTCGTCTATCTATCTATCTATCTATCTATCTATCTATCTATCTATCTATCTATCTATCTATCTATGCATTCCTAGCATTAAACGTGAGCCATGCACTGCAAATGTTCTTGTTTTGATTAGTAGGGGAGACGGTTAGCATTCATATCACAGTTATCATAAATCTGGGATGCAGCCTGCTAATCAAGCCTGTGTGACTTATAGTTGTACTTCCTCTCTTACTTCTTATTCACTTCCTGTTTCAGAAATTCCAAAATTGCAATAACTAAGTGCAAAACACGAGGTATTAAAAACTCTGTCCACCAGTGAATGAGTGACATGAGGCTCAGTTTTATCATAAAGATGTTATCATCACAGAGTTTTTTCACTTTGCTCTCAGACTGCCGGCGCACCTGTGAGTCATCCTTTTACTCACTTTTGAGTGTTTAGGTCTTCAGTGTTGAAAGCAAGGCCGACAGTTTATTTCACCTCCACTGAAACCAATTAAATTTCTGTTTGATGTACATTTAAATGACAAATTTAAAAATTCATATTTGAAAACAGGCCATCTGGCCCCCCGTTATTAATTTGTGACCTTTAGAAAATGAGTTATTCTTTTTATTTTCATTCAACTGTGACGTCGGAACCCATTTCTGTGGTGATAAAAATCCCCCCCCCCCCGTCTACAAATTACAGCTGACATGGGTCATGGTGGCAGTCCGTGGCATTATGTCAGCATGAAACCACTCCAAGATGGGATATGCTTCTGTGGAACACAGAAAATAGTCACAGTCAGTCTGGCACAATATTTCAAAGTTACTTGGGTCTAACAAGTGCTGCTGGAGTTTTAACCCGGACTAAGAGATCTGAACACATCACAGCAGCTTTAAAATCTTTACTCTGGCTTCCAGTCAGTCACAGAATAGATTTTAAAAGCCTGCTGATGGTTTACATCTGTGATCTGTTCAGAGAATATAAACCCAGCAGAGCTCTGAGATCCAAGGACTCAGGTCAGCTGGTCCAGTCCAGAGTCCAGACTAAACATGGAGAAGCAGCATTTAGCTGTTATGCTGCAAACAAGTGGAACAAACTGCCAGTGGAGATTAAACTTTCACCAAATGGAGACATTTTTAAATCCAGGTTAAAGACATTTCTGTTCTCATGTGTCTATGCATGAAATCTGCACGCTAACTTTGAACTTATCTGGACTGTTGCTTGTTTTTAAATTCATTTAAATGATTTTATTTGTTTCTCTTTATATTCTTTTATGTATTTTTAATGCTTCTTCCACTCCCTGCTGCAATGCTTTTATTTTATGTGAAGCACTTTGAACTGTTTTGTGCATGAAATGTGCTACAAATAAATTTGATTTGATTTGATTTGATTTGATTTGATTTGATAACAGGCCAAACTGGTAGTGTTTGCTGGCAGTTCATGAAAAAGCCTGCAGGTAATTTTGAGAAGTCCTAGGTGCATTTTCAGCATTAAACACCTCGTCACAAAAGCGTTTTTTTCCTGTTCAAAGTTTCTTTTTGTTTGAGAGGACTTGAATGTCTCGTATTAGCTAAGGTGCAACTATCCCATTAAGTTCTGTTGTGTATTTGTTTCCCTTCAACTAGCTTTGTTCCACTCCAGCAGCACCCGTTAATTAAACCACCATGGATGAATTTATTCTATTATTGAATTCTTTCTGCCAGTTAGGATCCCAAACGTGTGCGAGTCTCCTTGCACTTCGCACACTGGTGCTGTGCTGGGACTGTACAAAATGATGGTAATCCTTAACAAAAGACAGGAACATTGGAGCTGAATGTGTTGTCCTTCTCCCCTGCGGATGGCAGTCCCTTCAGCAGGGACTGACAGAAGATGGATTTACTTATTATCGTGTCTGTGCATGCTAATAAGCGAGACATGTGGAAATCAATAAGTCCCCAGGTAAAAGTGAGCAGACTATTCAGCAGAACGGTCAAACGGGCTCACAAATGGGTCAACTGCTCCAGTGAAAGTAAGCAGAAAGGTCTAAAGCATCTGCATGTATTCTGCTGTATAAATTATTGGTTACTAGGAAAATTACCACGTTAATTAACTGCAAATCGCCTCCCTTTGTGTTCTATGTTTAACATAATAACCTCATTTCAACCTGCTGAATTTGCTGAATGGGGCTCCGAAGACAATTAGTTTTTAATTGTCGGCCTCGAAAGAATGATCATAATCAGTTTGTGGCTCCGTCCTTTGGAGGATTTAACAGTATATTGGAGATGTTCCTCTGAACATCCTCTGAAGAAAGAATCTGAAAAGGCAATTTTCTATCATTAATAGTGGATCAATTCAATGGTGAGCTGTGAAGTAAAGCCATTTTGTAAACTTTTGTCCCGGGGAACGTGACTTTCTTCTCTTTTATTTCATGTTCTTAAATAGAAACATGACATTTACGCACATAATTTTGTGAGTAAGATTAAGCACAAGACAAGAAAGCTTTTATGAAAGGACAGACTTCATGTGTGCTGTAATTCCTATGAGTTCAATGCATGAAACTAAGAAATCGGGGCTCTTTAATGGCAGCTTTTTAGTCATATGTGATTGTTTCCATTTGGACTAAAGGTATAAAATCTTTTACCTTGAAAACATTATATACTGAAGTTTCTTTGGAATATACTTAAGCATTTAAAATGTCATCAAAGTGATTATATTTTTTAGTTTCCTCTGTAAAGAAATCCTTAACCCTCCTGTTGTCTTGAGGGTCAAAAGTGAGCCACTACCATGTTTAGTTGTAGAAAAAACCCCTTAAACTATCTTTTTCCAACTTGAAATTGTAAGACTTTTTCTAAAGGGACCCCATCATTAAAAAAAAGTCGTACTTTATTTTTGTTTATGTTTCCATGTGGGCTGTACACCACTAGGGTACAAAGATTGTCTTATGGGTCATTTTTGACCCGTGAATTATAAAAACATTTAAACACCAGAAAAAAGTACATTTTTTTTCCCCTTTCAATATAATTAATTCAGAAGTAATTACTTCCCATTTATATAATAGCAATAATAAACCTTTATTATGTAAAAGAAAACTGAGAAAACAAGAAAACTGGTCCAACTGACAGTTGGTTTGTGGTAAAAAAAAATAAATAAAAGTGTAATCCTGAAAGCTGGGGATTGTCTTTTTGTATTGTGTAACAAAAAAATACATAATAAAAAATCTATTGAATTGAGTTGAATAGATAAATAACAGGTGGTTTATCATACAAAATAGTTTTTGGATTTAAAATTCAATTAAGTTGCTTTATTTTGGGGCTTTGGTAGTAGCCTGGGTGCCAGCCGAACTTAGCCCCGCCCATAAAAGTTTTGGTCGGGAAGTTGGGTCTGGCTCTGCTCAGTTGGGAAATCATTATGCCCGACCAAGAATCGGTCGACCCAATCAGATTGCCAGGGCGGGCTTTATACGATGATGGACAGATGATCAACAGGGACATTATCGACTACGTCACTAAAGAGCGCTTGGTTTGACTTCGTTTGTAACAAACATGGCTGCCGCTGGAGAGCTAGGGTGTGTAGATTCTGCCATCGAGTCTGTTCTACAGGATCTCCACATTGCATTCATTTTGAAAGACGAACAGAGGAACGCGATAAAGGCTTTTATCGATAGAAAAGATATTTTTGCCATCCTTCCTACAACAAGTATGTGTTGCTTAATCTACGTCACATACTACGTTTCTCTGATTGGTTGTAGGTCTATCCAATTGAGCGAAGAGGCATTTTTTCTCCTGGTTCGGTTGAAACACGCCCCATACTCAAAACTCTATTGAGCTGTATCAGACTCACATTCTGACTAGAATCGTGAGTATGATACGGCGAGTAAACACAATGTTAAGACTGCACAAGGGTTAAGGGAGTCCTAAACCTTTGAGATATAGCTGTGTCTCTGAGTGGCTTTATTGCATTTCTCTCCAATCCCATAGCACATTTTCTTTCCATCTCAACTTACCTGCTCGCCTTTCATAATAGGTATTGTAACCCAAAAGCTTATGCCAGCTTAATGGAGTCTGATACGTTTCTTTAATGACCACGAATCCCACAAATTCCTGATAAACTAGACACCCCCAGGCTGTAGATTTACATGAATGCAGAAGCTGGAACAAGCACAGGATGGAATAGAATTGGCCCGTCGTTGAAAAGAGACAGCTTACCCCACTCTAAACCATTCACTGGTGTCAGCACTTTGTGGGTGTTTTTCTTTTCGGTAAATACAGCGTGGCTGCCGGAGCCTCTCGGCTGAGGAGAGGCAGCAGCATTCACTCGATAAGTGGATAGCCTCTATTTACATTGTCACGGGTAGAGACGTGCCCCGCGCGTATCGCTCTTATCCAGACCGCTCAGGGACCAACATATATCACTTCACATGTGAGCTGCCTGGTGCGCTGCCTTACAGACACAATCCCATTTCAAGCTCAGTGCTTCATCACCTTGATGACCCGTAATTTATCACGCTCCAATGCAAGCTGCGATTGCACGAACAACCCCCATTCAGAGGCTTTGTGTGGGTTTGTGCACATCCTTTCCAGCAAACTGAGTGCAGCTCTTCAGATGCAGCACTGCCTCTCAAACCTCTGTTTTTTGTGTCAAAATATGTATATTCAACCTATCAATAAAGGTTTCTTAGAGAGGCCATTTTGGCTTTCTCACAGATCTATTGGGGATAATGGAAAAGCCAATAGGATGGAAGAGCAACAGCCTATAGGGGAGGATCCATCAAGATTTATTGTTTGAACGACAACTGTTGCCCAGCAACCTCACTACTTTGGTATTACCCCATGGTATTACCCCATGGTATTACCCCATGGTATTAACTCATGATAGTACCCCATGGCATTAACCCACAGTATTACTCCACGGTATTACCTCATGATATTACCCCATGGTATTATCCCACGGTATTACCCCATGGTATTATCCCATGGTATTACCTCATGATAGTACCCCATGGCATTAACCCACAGTATTACCCCACGGTATTACCTCAAGATATTACCCCATGGTATTATCCCACGGTATTACCTCATGAAATTATCCCATGGTATTACCCTATGGTATTACCTCATGATTTTACCTCATGGTATTACCCCACAGTATTACCCCACAGTATTACCTCATGGTATTACCCCATAGTATTACCCCACGGCATTACCTCATGGTATTATCCCATGGTATTACCTCATGGTATTATCCCGTGGTATTACCCCGTGGTATTACCCCACAGTATTACCCCGTGGTATTACCTCATGGTATTACCTCATGGTATTACCTCATGGTATTACCACATGGTATTACCCAATGGTATTACCCCATGGTATTACCTCATGGTATTACCCCATGGTATTACCTCATGGTATTACCTCACAGTATTACCCCACAGTATTACCCCACGGTATTACCCCATGGTATTACCGCATGGTCTCATGGTATTACCCCATGGTATTACCCCATGGTATTACCGCATGGTATTACCCCATGGTATTACCTCGTGGTATTGCCCCACACCGTTTACACATTCTCACACACACACACACACACACCCTCCACCCACAACCACTCATGGCTCGAGGGCTGACTGACTGGTGAAGAAATCAGCCATTATCAAGCAGCTCTGAGTAGCTTCTCAGAAGCAAATTAATGGACCTTTTGCTCTTTGTGTTCAGCTGCCAAAAGCACTCAAGGGCAAAGCTCTCAAAGAAGCATAAACAAAAACAAACAAAGCAGTGACATTTCGTCATCTGATTCAGAGATTTTTCATTCAGGCTCTCAGGTTTTGACGCTTTTTCAGGAGCCGGTCACTGAAGAGGTTCTGAAATGAGCAGCGTATTAAGAGGCCACATTAAAGTCTGACTTGCACACCCTACACAAGCTCACATTACAGAAACAGGACTATAAATAAATGATGAGGGTGGGTTGTATTTGTTTGCCTTCGGGTTCAACTAATCAGATTTTCAATCTCCGGCTCATGTTGTGATTATTGGTACATCCTGCAGCATGGTATGAGTTGCATTCATTCTAATCTCTACTTCCAAGCAGCATCGAATTCCTCTTTTCAGGAAGGTGGAAGAAGCTTGACCATGAACAGTTTGTTTCATCTTCTGTCTATGGTGTCTGTCCAACAGTGAACAAAATAAATTGTAACCTTGTTAAACTATACAATTCTAAACATACAAATAAAGATTTAAATGTAAGGGACAAGTTTCTAACTATTTACTCAAATTCGGTTCCAGGTTTTCAATTGTCGAGACATATTTCTTTCTAAACACTGAGTTATCTTGCATGACAAAATTTTATTGAAAGTTTTAAAGCCGTCCTCCTTAAAAAAAAACGGCCCGATTCGTTTGTTCGTGCAGGCAATCGCAACTTGTGATTTCACTAAAAAAGAAATATGTGATCTCTGGTGGTTGACTACAGAAGCCCAGAGCGGACGTGGTGCGTATTTGCTTTTTTTTATGGTTTTCTCGCGATAACAAGATAATTATGTCGTTATCTCGAGAAATCAATGATCGTTTTCTCGAGATAACGAGTTAATTTACCGATGGTTTTCGAGGCCACTTTTTCTCCCCAGTCCGCCCCTGTTTATATGTGTTTTATGTGTTGGCAGTTTGTTTGTTTGTCTTGTAGAGATAACTTTCATATCAGCCCGCGTCCTTTAAGGAGACGGCCGGCTCGACTGCAGCTCAACAGGCTTTTACACCTCAGTGACCAGCTGATATAGTCAACTTCATCAGTGACCAGCTGAGGGGACCCAGAGCTATAGAGTAATACAGAGTTGCGACACGCTTTGAAGTCACCGCTAGGGCTGTCACGTGGTTCATGTAAGCCTCCGGAGTTCCAAACATCACAGCGCTGTCAGTCAGTTTGAACGGGTCTTAGCGGGACAGAGCACAAAAACGATAACTTTAACATTTACGACGCAATTTTCGGTAAATATTGACCAATAATGTGCACTTATCAACGTTTTTTTCTTTTTTGGAGCGGCAGAGACACATTTATCACGATTTTAAATCGTAGAGGGTACCCCTGCATGCTACCAGGGGGCAGCTACCTTGACTTGTCCTCCTTTAATAATAATAATAATAATAATAATAATAATGACTTGGTTTTATATAGCGCCTTTCAAGTAACCCAAGGTCGCTTTACAAAAAGGAGATGGGGCTAGGGAATAGAGGAAAGAAGAGGGGAGGGGGGTAGAAATGGGGATGGGGCCAAGGTGATTAAGGACCATAGGCCTCAGTGAATAAGTGGGATTTGATGTGCTTTTTGAATGTTTACAGTGTGGGAGCTTGGCGGATATGGACAGGTAGACTGTTCCAAAGGGTGGGGGCAGCAACACAGAAGGCTCGGTCTCCAAAGGTCCGTAGTCTGCAGCGGGGAGTGACGAGCTGGTTCTTGCCAGAGGACCTCAGGGACCTTGGTTGGGAGTGTTGCTGGATGAGATCGGAGAGGTACTGGAGAGCAAGAGTGTGGAGGGATTTGTATGTGAGGAGTAGGAGTTTTATACTGAATCATGCCAGTGGTCCAGCTTACCTTCAGATCTACATCCTCCAACAGGGCCTGATGTTACTGTCTGTTCCCAGGATCTACTCCTGTTGTCTCAAACACTCCATCTGTAGAAGATGTCATTCAGTCTGTCTGTTCTTTCTGGTGTCAGATGGACAATGAGCCCCCCCGCGACCCGACCGACGGATTCAGCGGGTATAATGGAATTAAATATGAATTTAACTTTTTTCTGGTTAAAACCATATTAATGACAAAATAAATGTGTCAGTTGTGAAAAAAATAAACAAAACAGATTTAAACCAAACATTTTATTATAAAATGTCATCATGGAAAATGTAAAACAAGCCTTAATAAAGAAGTTATTTTATTGCTATTTATACTGTTGGGTAGATTAATCTGCAACAATGAAATATATTTGATCAAATTTAAGGGTTTGGACATTGTAGAAATCGGCTGAAGTCCTAATAAGGGTTGATCCATGGCAGCATGACAGCAGCGACCACCACATCTGCTGACCTCCCTGACAAAAACAACAACAGAGAAATTAATAAATTCATTATCACAGCTGCAAAGTCATGCTGAAAAAAACTTACTTAATTAAAGACCAGTCAGCTAATGCCTCACAATGCCAAAAATGTTGTAATTTAATCAATTTACCGGAGAAAATACGTCAGAAATACCAAAAATGTATTAAATGTATTATTACTATAGGCCTATATAGTATTTTGGTTATGTTTTAAAACCTAACAATCAAAACAACTTTACATTATGTCACCTGACAATAAAAAGTTAACGGACTTTAGTGAAATGATCACGTTAATTAGCTCACGTTAGCCTCCGTTACCAAGCTTTAAGCTAGGTCCCTAAATCCATTCCATTTTTAACATCAACATCGACATTTCATGCTAACCAAATGTAAAAATAACGATATCTAAGAGTATACTTCTGATAGATAATGCTTAAAAATTTTAAAAAAATGCTGTTATTTTATTAACTTACCAGTAATTGTTCTTGACGAGTAATTGAGGTTAACGGAGCTGCGTCTCTTGTTTGGAACTCTGGCGTCTCCGTGACCCACGTGACTTACGCATTCCTTTCTTTCTATGGGAGTCTATGGGAGTGTCGCCACTCTCTTTTTACACCACTCTGAGGGGACCAGGCCGTCTCCATGGTGTTGATGACTACCTTCATCAACACCAAAACGAGGCTGGAACTCTGCTCACAGGACGCAGCAGGGGGTAAGAAGATGTTCATAAATGATGTTGCTGATATGGGATGTCACACAGCTTCATGTCAAAAGAGGCGAACTATCCCTTTAAATCAAGTAATTTCTTCTTTCTTGTTTTAAATAGATGAAAATGGAACAAACAGTTCACGTTGCTTTCACAAACAAACCTGTCGCCACTGGCTTGTAACCAAGTTACCTTGTTTAAGTGCCACACTGAAAACGAACATAGGCTGACCCTGAGTGCTTTTCACTCGAGGGAAATAGAATTACAGTCTGAAGCAGTGGTCTGCGTATTCTGGTGTGACTAGTGGTGATGTCTAGACATCAGGCTTATTTAAACTGATTTCTTGCTGTCCAGCTTTTGAATCAGAATGCCTTTATTGTCACTGCACACTGACGTACATCTTTGATTTACTGAAAACAGCTAAACAGGCTGATCAGTGAAGCGTACATAGGTGTAACAGGTTGGTAAACGGGAACGGGAGGTGGCCCACAATGGAGCCTTGAGGAATTTCAAATCTAGCTAAAAAAGTTCTGTAGGAGAAGGTGAACCATTTTAACACTCTACCCTGCAGGCTAATGTCAAAGAAAGTCACTCAGTAGGTGATAACTTGTGATACCAACAGACTGTATGTGATGAATAAAAAACTAAAACAAACTAAGCAACTTGTGTGGCTGCAAAATGAATCCAGCTTCATAATTCATGGAAAAACAGCCCAGTCAGTTTATTCTCTACCAGGGGTCGCGTTAAACTAATATTTTCCGTCGTTGACCGTTTTTTTTTAAAACACTGACGGAAAAATCTGAAGGCCATCTGTCATTTTGACAGATTGCAATTCACATCCCTGACCACTTGGTAGCGAGTGAGCATATTAATGAGCTATTTTCTCTCTTGATGCATGACCTGTTGGCTTCAGTCAGTGGGGTCACATGGCACTGAAAGGATCGGATTATTGGCTAACAATAAAATTGAGTTATTAAGTGCATGTAGACACCTGAATCTGACAAAGAACTGGATCGGATTCAGACCCCGAGATAACTGGGTTAAAAGTCACTCTAAACCTGCTTGTAGACGCTGAAGCTCGTGGTGAATCAGACTTTGCGTTCTGCGCATGCTCCAGATGTTTTCCCGGGGTCGTGACCCGGAAGTCAAAGGAGACGATATTCCTGTTGTTGTCGCCGTCAGAAAGAAACAAACAACGCGATGGAGAATGCTCCGTTGGGCATCGAGTTTGTGCAACAAGCAGCTCATCACAGACCAAATGTAGAGGGACGTAGCTTCATCTGGCTCTGCGTTCTCCATCTTTCTCCAATGCCTGAGTTTGTTGTTGTTGTTGGTGGTGAAGAGGTCAACAGGAAGTGGCTCTATTAGCAACAGCTGGAATGGGTACAGCGCCACCGATCATACCGGGGTATTACACGCTTTGTGCCTCTGATCCCATTCATTCACCGCCACATATCCAAGGAGAATTACCCTTGCTCAGATCATTCTTATTGTAATTTAGCCAATAATCCGATCCTTTCAGTGCCATGTGACCCCACTGAGTGTCTGCTGTTAATTACTTCTGGCAGACTTGAATCGTGCATGTAATTTAAAAATGCTTTTCCTCCCTAACTGATGCTGCCCACTTGAACATTCACTGTTCACAGTGTGGTAATCTGGCACAGTGCATTAGTGTCCCAACACATTTAACATTTAACATAAGCAGAAAACATTGATCCATTAATATTTATCGTCACTGATCTGGAACACAAATCTATGTCAAAGTTCCCACATTTCCCTTTTTTTGTCTTTTCTGTACCTGCTTCTAAATGTTTATGAGAGCTCAGCTGAAAAGCAGTAAACATGCAAAGAGTCTCCTCTGTTCCAAACTCTTCGAGCCAATCCGTCCTCCTCCAGCAACACTGCTTGTAATCCTCACTTTATCTGACAAGACGCTGCAAAGATTTACTGTTATGAGTTATTCTTATCTTATTTCCCCCATTAAAAAGTAATGCTACTGAATCTAAGCTATTACACAAAACTAGAAATCTGATCCTGAGGGAGTTTGTTCGCAGTGTTTTGTCACAACTGGCAAGTTCCAGGTGTCTAAGATTGTGCATCTGTCTCTCAAAACACTGAACAAAATGGACAAATAGAGGCAAAACAAAAATGTGAACTAATACCCACAGCACAGCAAACATAAAGCTAGGCTGGAGTAAAAACCTAGAAAGTTAGGCAGCCGTCTGATGTAACCTTTAGAGTCCGGACTTTCTGTCAGATCCACACTAGACAGTCCATTTCCAATGCTGGGGAAATGGCCAAAATGGTCATAACAGGTGTTCTGCAGGCTCTTCTTTGGATTTTTTCCTCTGTCAGATCTGTAGATAGCTTAGAGGTTTGCCACTTTTTTTGTCTTCCACTCGTCCAGTTTACTAAAATGTATGAAGGATACACTTCACACCATACTAAGGTATGCCAAGATGTGTCAAGCTTTTACTATTTTCGTAGATGCAACTAAGGAAATGGGAAAAAAATAATGTGTCTCTGTAACAGGCAGCTTGTAATGAAGTGCCCAAAGATGCTATTTAAAACAGTTTTTTTTGCTTAATTGTCTGTTATTTGTAGACATCACAACATTAAAAGACCTTCGGAAAGCCTGGAGAACTATTCCAGATGATTTTAAAAGATTGGAAGCATGATGTAAAGAAGCGGCTCTTATAGTACAGTAGCTTTGAACAGTTTGACTCACACATGCTGAGGATGAGGATGAGGATCACGAACAGGAGTTGTTGAACCAGACAGAAAAACACCCCATTTTTTTTTTTAAACTTATGTTTATTGCACATTTTGTTAATTTACAAACGGTGAACAACATAGAACAAGAAGGTAAATACAAGAAAAAAAAACAATAATAATAGCAATAATAATTAGTAAAATAAAATAAATGAATAAATAACTGGAAGAAGAAGAAAAAAAAGAAAAAGGGGGACGTTTTTAACCACAAAACAAAATATCATTGCTTGTGTAAGAATCATGGTGGTAAAGAGATAAATAAATGAAAAATGTGAATAAATAAATGTGTATATCTATAAATACACACACATACATTTATATAAAGGTCTAAATGTATATACTAAATCAAGATAGTATGAAATTATGGATAAATCTTCATTCCAGCCATCTACTTCAATATCATTTTTGTCAAGGAAATTACAGAAAACTTTCCAGATTTTCCAAAACTTGTCTTAAAGCTTATTTTTCGTGGTGTAGCTCATCTTTTCTAAAGCCAAGTAAAAAGACTTCCCTGTTAGATTTATCCCTTTTCCACGAGCGGGCTATACATCTTTTAGCTTCCAGAAAACAAATATTGAGTAAGGATTTTTCATTTCTGGAGGTCACAAAGTTGTCCGGGTGAATATTTAGTAAACTTTGGTTTGAGAGGTATTTCTTTTTCAATGATTCGGCTGGCCAGGTTCAACACTTTTTCCCAAACAGAGAGCATCAGAGGGCGTTCCCACATGCAACGGAATAAAGACCCTTTTTGCTGCTTACATTTAATGCCAGTATCTGGGATATTTGGGTTAAAAAGGTGCAGCTTACTCTGGGTTATATACTGTCTGCTTATCCATTTGTATTGTAGTAAACACCCAATTTTTGCTTTTTCTCTTCCTGACAGACCAAAGAACAGATGGGTTTCTTCTGGAGGATTTAGTTTTATTCTGAGAAGGGATGAAGCGATTACATTACAGCCTTTTATGTTGCTGTCACTCTTCAAGTGTGGCGGCAACATCTCATTGGCGAGCATTATCTTACCAGCCCCGGCTCTCTGGTGTCAGAGGACAGATACATTGACGTCTTTCTTCTGCTTTCTTGTTAATGCATTCAGAGGGAATGTGGCGTTATGTTATTGTGTGAAAACACCTCTCCCCCCCTCCCCGTCCTCTCAGCTGCTCCTCATCACTTCCCAATATATTTCTCCATCTGCAAAGGCAAACGAAAGCAAGCCGGATCGGCTGTGTTCGGGTTCCAAATTCATTTCCAACGTGGACGGGGCTCACAGTGGGATTACGCCATGATTGCCCAAAACAATCAAACCCTGCAGATTGAAGTGGCGCCGCACCGCACATCATCATAACCTTGAAAGACCTTCACTGGCAGAGGGAAGGGAGTCAAGAGGGCCTCGGAGTCATAGGTGTGCGGATAGCGCCCCCTGTTGGGATCATCTTAAAAAAAAACAGTGTAAAGCATCAAAGAAAATGGGGATGGTGGTGGACAAACAATGATTCCCACATTTATGTTGACTTTTATCTAGCTGCAGGCGGCATGAACTGAAGATATCTCCAGTTTTGTTTTGTTTCCTTCATTTAATTTGCTGATATACTATTTTATTTTTATTTTAGGTCTGCAACACATTTCAAAGATAATGGTACTTACCCTTTGTAATGCTGCCATTCCTTTATCAAATCAAATCAAATCAAATTTATTTGTAGCACATTTCATGTACAAAACAGTTCAAAGTGCTTCACATAAAATAAAAGCATTGCAGCAGTGAGTGGAAGAAGCATTAAAGATACATAAAAGAATATAAAGAGAAACAAATAAAATCATTTAAATGAATTTAAAAACAAGCAACAGTCCAGATAAGTTCAAAGATATCGTGCAGATTTCATGCATAGACACATGAGAACAGAAATGTTTTTAACCTGGATTTAAAAATGTCTACATTGGGTGAAAGTTTAATCTCCACTGGCAGTTTGTTCCACTTGTTTGCAGCATAACAGCTAAATGCTGCTTCTCCATGTTTAGTCTGGACTCTGGACTGGACCAGCTGGCCTGAGTCCTTGGATCTCAGAGCTCTGCTGGCTTTATATTCTCTGAACAGATCACAGATTGTAAACCATCAGCAGGCTTTTAAAATCTATTCTGTGACTGACTGGAAGCCAGAGTAAAGATTTTAAAGCTGCTGTGATGTGTTCAGATCTCTTAGTCCGGGTTAAAATTCCAGCAGCAGCGTTCTGGATGAGCTGCAGATGTTTAATGCTCTTTTTGGGAAGTCCAGTTAAAAGAGCGTTACAGTGATGGAGTCTGCTGGAGAAGAATGCATGGATGAGTTTCTCCTGGTCTGTTTGGGAGAGGAAACCTTTAATTCTGTTGATGTTTCTGAGGTGGTGAAAAGCTGCCTTGGTGACAGCTTTGATGTGGCTCTTTACACAACACTTGAAAGCACTGAGTGTGTCAGCTATTAAAGAACTCTGTGTGTTATTTTGTCCCAGTCTTCCTGCAAAGATGTTTGAAGTTGTGCCACATTACAGCATTGTTGTTCCTGTCGTGTTTTTCATGTACAAATTCAGGCAGGTCAGTCCAGTGCCCTCTTCTTCCTCAGCCTCTGTAACGCATGGACGTTCCTGGAAAAGATGGGCTGAACACCGACACTGTACCATCCCGAAACCCGGCTGTTGGACTCATTGATAACGGTCTGGATGCTCCTTTTCATCTTTGCACTGATTGGTCTGATTGGACCATAATACACATTTCCTTTGTGTGATGGTCCATCTCAGATTCCTCCGAGCCCAGAGAAGTCGACACAGCCTCTGGAAAAGGTTAATATGAGACGGCTTTTTGCACGGTAAAGTTTGAATGTACCTCTGTATCGTGGAGCTACAGAGCTAATCTGTTGTCCACGTAGTTTTATAAACTTTTTATGAATGATGGTTGTTGATGCTGAGCTCTTTAATGTTCCTTAAATGGCTCAGTGATATTCTGCACTGTAGCGGTAGAAATATGCAAATCCTTTCTAATCTTTATGTAAAGAACATTGTCTTTAAACATTTCTGTGGTTTTTCTCGTGTATTTGTTGAGACGCTGGCGATGTTCAGCCCATCTTTAAAAAAAATTTATTATCATATCATCATTAGTATTATTAATAGAGCTCTTTACCGGGCCTATATCACCCCAATTCCAGCTTTTTCTTTGGAATGTGTTGTGTGGAATGTGTATTAACAAATTAAGTAAAGTTAACATGACAAATATCTTGGGTTCATGCTGCTTGCAAGGAAATAAGTCTTATTATAAGCCTTTTATTCTCATTTGAAATAATGGTTGTCGACTCAAATTTAATCATATTCACAATTCTAAATTCTCCAATTCCAAACCATCTTTTCTATGTTTTGTGAATAAAAACCAAAAGTACTTTAAGACCATTCAGCATTCCAAAAAAGAAAGCCCTTGAAACGTTCAACCTTTGCTCTTTATTCCACATTTTATTACTCATTATATGCTTTCTGTTCAAATCAAATCAAATCAAATTTATTTATATAGCACATTTCATGTACAAGCAATTCAAAGTGCTTTACATAAAATAAAAGCATTGCAGCAGGGAGTGGAAGAAGCATTAAAATAAATAAATAAATTGTAACCCTCTGGAAATTATTAAAGAAGGGGTGATTACTGAAGTTTTTTGTGCTTCTTTCCTTAGCGCAGGCAATTCAAACGTCTTTTATTTTGGCTGCTTCTCAGATACTTCCGGGTCAGAAGTTCCAGAGCAAATAGACTGGGACTCTTTTATTTTGAAAGCGTTTGGCTCCACCCACAACTTCCTGTCTCGGTTGCGTGTTTCTGACTTATGCTGCAGAAGTGTCCTTTGGCTGCTGTTTTTAAATAAACAATCATGTCTCTAGAGGTGGAATCCGCAGAGTAAGTACTACCTTAACTTACTGGCAATGCATAGTTGTTAATTTAATACGTTTACGGTCAGTAACTGCACATTAAGAGATAATAACGTAAATGAGGCCTGTCTCATCCTGACCTGAGGTACTCAAACGTTAGCGCTTTAGCTAGGAAGCTAACTTGTGTTTCCACTCGTGGATTGTGTTCTTAAAACTGTAGAAATAGAAAATATTTCAGGATGAAGAGGAGCAGTGCCACTTGAAATATCAACCCAGTCATTCCCTATCTGTATATATATTTTGTTTAATATCAATAATCGGAATTTATAAGTTAGCATTAGCCGACGTTGGTCTGAACGGGGATGTAAGTAAGTCAGGAAAGAAATGATTTGAAGTGTTTGTCAAACTAAATGAGCTCAGTTCAGTGTGAGTACCCGCACATCTCTCTGTGGTACATGTGTTTACGGTCTGATTCAGTGAATTAGAATATATTTAGATTGAACTGGACTGTTTTAAGCTTGTTTATTCTCTTTTTGAAGCGCTTTAAGATGGCTTTGACAGATAATTTGTGCTGTTAAGATGAGCTGAAACCATTTGTTAAAGTTTTTAACAGTGATGTCCCCTTTATAAAACGGGTTTTAGCCTAATTATGTCTGCTATTGAAATAATGGGGTATTGATTTCTGGAGGGTTGAGGTTATTCTTGATGTGTCAGTTTAAAATGACCACAGCATATTTACTATTCTTTTATTTTTTTTTTAAAAAACCCATCAAATTAAAGCATGTTAACTTTTTTTATGATTGGGAATGAAGTAGTTAATCCCACTAGCTTGTTATGGAGGAGATGACCTGTATAATTTGTGTTTTTTCCACAGCGTGATCCGTCTGATTATGCAGTACCTGAAGGAAAACAGTCTGCACCGGACTCTCGCCACACTGCAGGAGGAGACCACCGTGTCTCTGAACACAGTGGACAGTATAGATAGCTTTGTGGCAGACATCAACAGTGGCCACTGGGATACCGTACTGCAGGCCATCCAGTCCCTCAAACTGCCCGATAAGACCTTGATAGACCTTTACGAACAGGTGAGGTTTGAACTGCTTTAACTTTGTCCATCTGACCTCACAGAGCAGTTTGATATTCTCCTGAAACTCCTCAAGCATCCACAAGAAGTTTTAAGAAGAAATATCATCACATTCTTTTATTTGAGGACAACGATTCACAGCCGGGAGATAGGATGTAGTTTTAATCGTTTTTTATAGGGAAACACTCACTGTCCTGCACAGCAAATGGAGTTAGAGGGAACTATAACCCTTTCCAGCGTTTTTCAGCTGGGCAATCAGAAGGATGTAGAGGTAAATCCACAAAGTTATCAAACTGGTTGGAAGTAAGTAGGTGTTGGATAGAGTTTAAAGCCTGCTTAATGTTTCTGACTCAAAGATAACGCGGTACAGCAGATCTCTTCATGAAAGGAGCCTATTAGATCCCATTTGAAGTCGTGTTTTCTTAAATTAAAGTGTCCGCGCTGTTTTCTCTCCAGGTTGTCTTGGAGCTTATTGAGCTGAGAGAGCTCGGTGCCGCCCGGTCGCTCCTCAGACAGACCGACCCGATGATTATGCTGAAGCAGACTCAGCCGGAGAGATACATCCACCTGGAGAACCTGCTGGCTCGCTCCTACTTCGATCCCAGAGAGGTGAGTCCAAACCACGGGTATCATTATTCACCTCCGTGGTGTCAGTAGTGAAACTCTTTTTGTTTTGCTTCCAAAATACTGAGACACTTCAGTTTGTCCATCACCACAGATGGACAGGTTACACAGGTTCTTAGTTAATCAGCAGCATTTTTCTCCCGTTTTCTTTTCCTTTGCTTTATTTTTTATAGAAATATATCTTCTTTTCATTCATATTCTTGTACATAAATTGTTAATGCAGCTGTATGGGCATCGCTTTGAAAGTTGCAAGGAATTCTGGGACTGAATTATCTCCTTTTCTGTCATAAAGGATGGTTCAGTGTTTCCTCTGCTGAAGCATTGAAGCTCTTTTCTCAACAGTTAGAGAGTTTGGCCGGATCTTATCATGGTTGCACATCAGATCCTTCCAGGTCATTTTACCAAGCAGCTGAAACTAACCAATCAGAGGCCCAGGATTTTCAATACATCAGAATCAAGATCTTATTCCTACGTAATTTTCACATCACAAGGAATTTGACCTGGTCTGTTTGGTGCAATAAAACAAAAAATATATAATAATAATATAATAAAATATAAAATAATAAAAAATATACACTACCGGTCAAAAGTTTTAGAACACCCCAATTATCCCAGGTATTTGTTGCAATGCAAGTCGTTCAAATCCAATGAATAGTTTGAAAAAAAATGTAAGTTTCAGAATTAATTATTTTCAGGGAACACGAAATGGGTTAAAACATCAACTTTTGACATCAACTGTCAAACATGGAGGAGAAAGTCTGATGGTCTGGGGCTGTTTTGATGGATCCAGGGTTGGTAACTTACAGAGGGTACAGAGTGAGAGGCACCCTGAACCAAAACGGCTACCACAGCATTCTGAAGCACCATGCAACACCCTCTGGTATTGGTCCATCCTAAAGCAAGATAATGACCCAAAACATAAGTCCAAGCTATGCCAGAACTACCTCAGGAAAATAGAACAAGATGCTAAACTTGAAAACATGGGGTGGCCAGCAGAGTCTCAAGACTTAAACCCCATCGTGCTGATTTGGGATGAACTGGGCAGAAGAGTGAAAGCAAAGCAACCTACAGGTGCCTCACATTTATGGGAACTTCTGCCACAGAGTTGGCAAGAACCTTCTGAAGAATGTTTGATTTCTATTGTAGAAAGAGTTAGCTGTTATATCAGCCAAAGGTGGCAAAATACATTTTGGTCCATAAATTGATTCCATGATTTCTTTTCTTTTTTTTAAACTCCAATTGCTTGTTTGTACTATGCTTTCATTTAATTTCAGAGTGCAATGAGACATTAAAGTAATAATTTTCAATAAAAAACTAGAGAAATTGAGGTGTTCTAAAACTTTTGACGGATAGTGTATGTACAAAGTATTAGTAAAATTAGTAAAGGCAGACTGAAATAAGCCCTGAATACATACCTTCTTATCTTTATCTTTCCCAGAATGTAACCTGTGGGATTGTAACAGAATGGTTCTGCTGTATCTCATGTTGCTGAAATTCTGTGCAGGCGTACCCAGATGGCAGCAGTAAGGAGAAGCGCCGGGCGGCCATCGCTCAGGCCCTGGCGGGAGAGGTCAGCGTGGTCCCTCCCTCTCGTCTCATGGCTCTGCTGGGGCAGGTGAGTTACCTGAGGCCTGCAGCTGCAGCTTCTCAGTAAAGGGGCTCGTTTGAATCTTACTCCTGACATATCCTGCGCATCCTGACAGTCTGATCTCGGGGCTCCTTTTCCCTTTTTTCAGGCTCTGAAGTGGCAGCAGCATCAGGGGCTCCTGCCTCCTGGAATGACCATCGACTTGTTCAGGGGTAAAGCTGCCGTTAAAGACGTGGAGGAGGAGCGCTTCCCCACGCAGCTCAGCAGGCACATCAAGGTACCGGCGTGGTCAGAATGTTTATTGTAGAAAGTATCGACTCTCCACACTGTTCCTTTAACCAACTTTACTGTTTGAACTCTTCTGTCTCCGTACAGTTTGGTCAGAAGTCTCACGTGGAGTGCTCCAGATTCTCCCCTGATGGTCAGTATCTGGTCACCGGCTCCGTGGACGGCTTCATCGAAGTCTGGAACTTCACCACCGGCAAAATCAGAAAGGTAGCAAAAGATTAATCTATGTATTTATCAGGGCTGTCAAACCATTAAAAATTTAAATCTGATTAATCACAGGGTTGCTGTGAATTAATTTTGAGTAATCCCATTCCGACATATGACTGAAAAACTCACATTTTCCGTGTATTGTTGTTAGAACAGAAAGATTAATGACAAGAAGTGGACATAACATTTATTTTTTTAATAAAAAATTTATTGAAATTGAAAAAAGATTTGTCATTCATTAAAAAAATTTATGAAATTCAAAAGATAATTTGATTCCATTTAATTCTGAACACTTTTGGCAACTTATTCATTGCTCTTTTTTGCGTTTTTTCAACGCGTTTTTGAATTTATTTTTTTTTATTGCGGTTAATTCCTGAAATTGATCATCTCGCGTTAACGTGTTCATTTTGACAGCCCTAGTATTTATTGATTTAACATCAAATTGACACTTTTTTTTTTTTTAACTTTAACCAATCGTATGTGTTCTGTTTCTGCAGGATCTGAAATATCAGGCTCAGGATAACTTCATGATGATGGATGATGCAGTGTTGTGTATGTGCTTCAGTCGGGATACAGAGATGCTGGCGACGGGGGCCCAGGATGGAAAGATAAAGGTGAGCCGTCATTCTTTTGCTGTAAAACCTTTTTACAGCATGTGCAGCTTTTTCAGAAACTATATGAATGCAGATAACCCCCCCCCCCCCCAAAAAAAAAAAAGTAGGGCTGGGCAACGATTAAAATGTTTAATCTAATTAATCACATGATTTCCCTGATTAATCGCATTTGTACGCAGAATCCCCCAAAAAATGAATCCAAAAGTAGCGTATAGCTTTTAGCATTTAGCTTTATTTTAAATGTGCCGAATAAAATAGCCGAATAAATGGCCGAGTAAAAGTTCCGTACCCTTCTCCATGTTTGGTGGATCCGCCGATTACTTTCTTTTCCGGTTCCACAGCAGCAGACTTTTACAAAATAAAAACCTGTGAGCAACAGACTTTTACAATAATAAACAATAATAAAATAAATAATCAAACCTGCATTAATGTGCAATAAAAAAAAACTTTTTGGCGTTAAATAATTAACGCGTTAACTCGCCCAGCCCTAAAAAAAAAGTGTCGTGGTGGTCCGTGGCGTAGTGAGCAGGCGCCCCATGGACAAGAGGCTATAGTCCCAGGTTCGAATCCCACATTGGACGGCCCTTTGCTGCATGTTGTTCCCCCTCTCTCTGCCCCCTGCTTCCTGTCTCTCTACACTGTCCTATCTAATAAAGGCATAAAAAGCCCCAAAAAATAATAATGAGTGTACCTGTCATTTGTACAGATCTGAACTCTAAAAGAGAGACTTTAACGTTTGGAGTGTTGTTGGGAATCTCATCATTAAACTCCCCATGGTGTGTGTGTTTTTAGGTTTGGAAGATCCAGAGCGGTCAGTGTCTGAGGAGGTTCGAGCGGGCTCACAGCAAAGGAGTAACGTGTGTCAGTTTCTGTAAGGACAGCAGCCAGCTGCTCAGCGCCTCCTTCGATCAGACCATCAGGTGAACGACTTTCCTTTAACATTTCAAATGCATCAGAACCCGCGTTGATGAGGCGGTTTGTTAACAACACTCTATTACTATTTGTTTCGCTCTAGAATCCACGGGCTGAAGTCGGGTAAATCTCTGAAGGAGTTCCGCGGTCACAGCTCGTTTGTCAACGAAGCCACTTTCACTCCGGACGGGCATCACGTGGTCACCGCCTCCTCTGACGGGACCGTTAAGGTAAGAGGGGGAACTCCTCCTGGTTCTTTGGATCTAACGCTGCCTCTCTGACGCCTCCTCTCGCTGCCTCAGGTGTGGAACGTGAAGACCACGGAGTGCACCAGCACCTTCAAACCTCTGGGCACGTCGGCCGGCACCGACATCACGGTCAACAACGTCATCCTGCTGCCCAAGAACCCCGAGCACTTTGTGGTGTGCAACCGCTCCAACACGGTGGTGATCATGAACATGCAGGGGCAGGTCAGTCCGAGTCCTTCTGTGCTCCGTAGTCCGGGCTGAGTCTGCCGGTCTCTAACCTTTCTGTGTGTTCGGCTCTGCTTGCTGCCAGATTGTGAGGAGTTTCAGCTCCGGTAAGAGGGAAGGCGGAGACTTTGTGTGCTGCACGCTGTCGCCGCGTGGCGAGTGGATCTACTGCGTCGGCGAGGACTTTGTGCTCTACTGCTTCAGCACGGTGACGGGCAAACTGGAGAGAACACTGACGGTACCCGACTGCACCCAAAATATTGTTGCATATTCCATCCAGTTCTGATGCTGCTCTATAAAGCTCTGAATGGTCCAGGACCAGAATGCATCAGTGACCTCCTGACCCAGTATGAACCTTCCAGACCCCTCAGCTCATCTGGATCCGGTCTTCTATCAGTTCCCAGAGTCAGAACCAGACATGGAGAAGCTGCATTCAGCTTCTATGCTCCACATGTCTGGAACAAACTCCCAGAAAGCCTCAGATCAGCTGAAACACTCAGGCTGTGTTCGAAACTGCATACTAAATACTGCATACTAAATACTGCATACTAAATACTTCCATTCTGCATACTACATACTGCATACTGCATACTGCATACTACATACTGCATACTGCATACTACATACTACATACTGCTTACTACATACTACATACTCATCGATCAAAAAGTATGCAGAGCGTTTACCCACAATGCACTTTGCTCCTGCCCGAGCCGAAATCAGCCGGCCTGAAGCTGATTTCTCTTAAGCTCTAAACTCTGTAAACTTTAGCAACATTTGAAACATTTTCAGGTGAGAAAGTAGTCGTTTAGATCCCCAACGTGTTGAAAACCTGACAAAATACCGGCTGTTTACAATTTTGTTCCCACGAATTCGGCGCTACTAAAGCTAGCCGCAGTGAGCTAACGCACTTCCGGTTATTTTCACAAAATAAAATACCCGTTGCCTTTTATCATAGGGAAAGCCATTACCATACAATTGGTGCTTTTGTTTTGAAAACAGGAAGTGAACCTACCCTCGTTGTAGCTAGCTTGAAACTGCCGTTTTGACAGGAAATGACGATCGGCGACGTCGCGTTACGTTGCATCTTGGGTAGTTTGAGTATGAGTAGTAACCTCATGATGCATACCCAACATTTAGGAGAATCTAGTATGCATCCGGGAAAAAAGTCAGTATGAGTAGTAGGAGTAGTATGCGGTTTCGAACACAGCCTGAGTGTGTTTAAGTCCAGGCTGAAGACACAACTATTACAGCTGCATTTGAATAAAGATCCAAATCTGAAGCTTGAGTTTCAAAACTTAATAACATTTTAACTCCTGATTTTTATCTATTGTTCTTATTTCTTTCTTTTTTGTTTAAAATTTAAATCGTGCTTTTTATTTCTACTGTTTTAATGTCTCTGTAAAGCACTTTGTTGTTGGATTGTGCTGCACAGATAAACCTGCTTTGCCTTTATCTTCTGCTCGTTTCTCTTCCAGGTCCACGAGAAGGATGTGATCGGCATCGCCCACCACCCCCACCAGAACCTCATCTCCACCTACAGCGAGGACGGCCTGCTGAAGCTCTGGAAACCTTAACGGACCTTCTCACTCAGCAGCTGCTGCCCTCTTTCTGGACATTACTCCCCCATTTGTTTTTTTTATTTTTCTCATTTCACGGCCCCGGAGAGAATCTTTTCCAAAAGTGTAGATGTTAGAGGAGCGCCATCGGTTAGAGAATAGCCGCGTGTCATCAGCAAACATGCAGACTGTGCAGGTTTTCAGCGGCAACCCTGGTCAAGTCAACATTTGGATTCATGTTTTTCAGTTTCAGAGTTAGTTTTCAGTTTGATGTGCGTCGTATATAAAGCAGCATTTGCTTTAGTGTGACGCTTGTTGTACGTTTGTTTTGGTCATTATGTGCAGGAACATTTAGGAAAAGGTTCTTCCACTCAGAGATATCCAGATGTTTGCCATTTCCAGTCTGTGCATCTGAAACCTGGGTTTTAAAGACGTTCTGGAGCTTTTCTGTCGGAGTCTTTCGGGGAAGGAGGCGCGCTGCCACAGAGGATGAATCTACAACCGATTCTTGTTTTTTAAAATTCCACTTTTTTTGTAAATATCTTTTCTATCTTTTTCTTTCTTCTCCTGGTTGAATAGTCTGAGCTCATGTGTCGTCTCCTTTCATGACCAGCCGGACTGAAAGGTTTTCCCTTTTGAAAAGGTCGGGATGCCTTAAGCTATCCGGTTCAAAGTCAGCAGAGATCTGAAGATGGCCTTTAACTTCGCGGGTGTCAGACTGTCCGCCAGCTTTCACCAGATAACACCCAATGTGCTGGGACTTCTCTTTTCTTTGTTTTTGTAGTAATTTGGCTGATTTGGCGTCACACTTCTCAAATGATCCGTAACTGACTGGATATACAAATGGCTCTTGTAACGTGTCTGTGCCATTAAAGCTATTTAACCAGACCTGTGAAATGTGGCCTCTGTTCATACGTAAAACACTTCCGCAGATAATTTGAGGTGAGTATACAGTTTGTGTCTCTCCACCACCTTTAAACCAGGCTTTCGGGTTTTAAAAAGGAATCTTTTGAATCTTTCTAAATGTTCCATCCATCGCCTGCTTCTCTGTGCTGGAGAGACATCTGCAAACTCTGATGAAAAGGAGGGCTGTTGGAATTTAATCGCTAAATAAACTGAATACTCTGTGCTGAAGCTCAGCAGAGAGGAGCAGCAACAGGATGTTCGCACAGCCTTCAAAATAAAAGCCGAACTCATATTCATATATATATATATATATATATACATATACATACATATATATATATATATATTCCTGCCGCTGAAAATTGAACAAATTGTTGATTTTGAAACATTTGTTTCAATGATCGTTATAATTTAAGGTTTTTCTGATTCATCACCATGTGCTCATAGGAAAGAAGGACAACAATGGGTAAACTAAGCTGTTACATTTTAACTGAAGGCGGTGTGTAATCGCTGGCTTGTTTTTGTGTATGTTATGCGTTACCTTATTTATTTTTAGGGCTGGGCAACGATTAAAATGTTTAATCTAATTAATCACATGATTTCCCTGATTAATCACGATTAATCGCATTTGTACGCAGAATCCAAAAATGAATCCAAAAGTAGTGTATAGCTTTTAGCATTTAGCTTTATTTTAAATGTGCTGCCATATGAATGAAAGTGCCATAACATTTGTTGTGCAAACACACTTTTAACATCAGCATCTTTCTGTAGTTTTTATGTAGAAGCCTCGCTCCACTGTCTGTTTCCTTGAATGACTTGCTGCTATCAGTTGTGTGTTTTGCCTTTAAGTGATATTTTAGACTGGAACTACTACGCTGAGAAGACAATTCAACTTGGCAGTGTTTACAGATGACTTTGGTTCTGTCCACTCCGCCGTCTGGAAGAACTTTAACATGAAAATGGCCGAGTAAAAGTTCCGTACCCTTCTCCATGTTTGGTGGATCCGCCGATTACTTTCTTTTCCTGTTCGACAGCAGACAGCAGCAGACTTTTACAAAATAAAAGCCTGTGAGCAACAGCCTTTTACAATAATAAAATAAATAATAAAACCTGCGTTAATGCGCGATAAAAAACATTTATCAACGTTAAATAATTAACAAGTTAACTCTCCCAGCACTATTTATTTATTATTATTTTTATTTACAAGGCGTGTTTAAACCCGATGACATCAGCCCATTAAACAGTTAAATGACATTTCCTATTTAAGTTGTCCAAACAGCTTCAGTTTTACTTCATGCAGTCTAATTTATTTGTGCAGCTTTATTTTCTTCCACCCGTATGTGAAGGGAAGCGGTTTGCACTGCAGGGAACTTAACAGAGCTGCAGGGCAGCAGGGTTGAATGAGTGTTTAGTGTTTGAGGGATTCCTGCTGGAGAAGAGTCACCATGGCAGCATTTCTCCACATTGCTGTGCTTTTATTTTCAGGTTGCAGCCTCTTGGCTCTTGTTTCCAGCAGACTTACTGATGCAGATGCAGCTTTTACCACGAGTGAGAGCTTTTTTTCTGCAAGGAAAACCAAAGCCACAGAGGTTCCCACCACAGGATTCACAACCAGTTGCAATAAGTCAACAACTGGAGCCGCCACTGGACTTCTGGCTGACGGTCGGACAACAGACGGAGCGGCATCAAAAACAGAAGAAAAAGAAGAGGACGGTCCTCTGGAATTAGGTGAGTGGATGCTGAACATATTCATCATTTTATGCCCTAATTATGCTGCTTTGATTGAGCTCCAGAATGACTTAGAAGTATCACTTCTACAGGATAAGCTAAAAATATAGATTCATGTTAATGTTCATTGATAAACTTTAACTAATATACTCAAATGCACTTATTGCAACTTTCCACATTGCTCATTGGTTGAGTTCTGGCTGTTCCTATAAATTATAACAACATTTTAAAACTACAATTAAAACTATTATTACACTAAGTGGTAAAAGTTACCACTTAGTGTAAAATATAAACTCTGAGAATTAAGGCGAGGCATCTTTATTTATATTTATTTATCTATATTTATATCAAATCAAATCAAATCAAATTTATTTGTAGCACATTTCATGTACAAACAATTCAAAGTGCTTCACATAAAATAAAAGCATTGCAGCAGGGAGTGGAAGAAGCATTAAAATACATAAAAGAATATAAAGAGAAACAAATAAAATCATTTAAATGAATTTAAAAACAAATACAAGCGCATTTCATATGAAAGGCAACTCAATGTGCTTTACATAAAGACAAGGCATTTAAAAGAACAGCATGAATTAATTATTTTTTATGTTTTATTTTTGTTTTTTTTAATGATTTTATTGCCTTTTTGTGATTTTATGTAGCTGTAAAGCACTTTGAATTGCCTTGTGTACGAATTGTGCTCTATAAATAAAATTGCATTGCCTTGCCTTGCCATAAAGCAGCATTAAAAAAAAGCAATTTAAAGAGAATAAAAATTAAAACACAGTTAAAAGCAATCAAAGAAGTGGGCAAAAAGAAAAATATAAAACAAACAAACCACTCCACAGAACAAAGGAGCCAAAACTCTAAATCTCTGAGTTTTGGATGCTAGAAACTCTACAAACTCAGCACGGATGAGGTTCAGGGAAGAGATATGTGACGGTCTTCGGCTTGATGGTGAAAAAATAGCCGGTCTTTCTGTATCTGTGGTCCGAGGGTCCGAGGGTCCGAGGGTCCGAGGGTCGGGGGAGGAAGACGCCCGTTCTACACCGTGCGTTTTTGTAGAGATTAAAACCAGATGTGATGGCTCAGCTCAGGAAAAATACACCAAACACACATTTTAATGAACTTACATTCATAAACATAACAATAAGTCAGAAACAGAAACAGAAACCCTTCCAACCCCACTTTTAAACCCACCCTCAATAAGATCTGCAGTAAATAAAATATTGAAAATAATATCAGAATGTGCATACGTACATTTCAGAATGCATACAGACACATGTATCCAGTGCATCATAAATCCATAATCCAGTGATTTTATTCTCCAGCCGTTGAACTATTAATAAGTCATTTTGAAGTCCAGTTCTGGGCATTTGCACATTTAGTTTATTCATGAAGGAGAGGAAGGAAGCTTTCCCAGCGCCAAATTAGATGATGGCTCTGTAATCCTTTGACCAGAGGCAGGTCCCTGAGTCTGCTTCCATTTTAAGGCAGCTACACGTTTAGCTTGTAACGCACAGAAATGAATTTAAGTTCCTTTACAGTCGCTGGGAAATGAGTACATGTGCAACAAACGTACGGTATCTCAGCTGCAGCAACGCTTCCTGTCAGCTTGGAAAGGAAGTCGAGAACCTCTTCCCTGAACATCTGCAGTTTTTGACAGCTCCAATGGAGCAGGGTACCAACTTCTTCCACACATTTGATGTAGTCGGGGATATTGGGATTAAAGTGATGCAATTTAACCGGTGTGAGCCCGAAGCAACCGTTTATACTGAAGGAGTTTGCATCCTGTATTTATAGCTTGAGTTTGGGCCAGAAGACATAGCATGTGATAGTTACATGTGATGGTGCACGCTGACATTAATGAAAGTTTCAGCTTCTAAAATATCCAATTGTATGAGAAAAATAAAGTAGGGCTGGGCAACAATTAGAATATTTAATCTAATTAATCACATGATTTCCCTGATTAATCACAATTAATCGCATTTGTACGCAAAATCCAAAAATGAATCCAAAAGTTCCGTACCCTTCTCCATGTTTGGTGGATCCTCCGATTACTTTCTTTTCCGGTTCCGCAGCAGACAGCAGCAGACTTTTACAAAATAAAAGCCTGTGAGCAACAGACTTTTACAATAATAAAATAAATAATAAAACAGGGGTGGTCTGTGGCGTAGTGGGTTGAGCAGGCGCCCCATGTACAGAGGCTATAGTCCTCGCTGCAGCTGGCCCCAGTTCGAGTCCCGCATCGGGCGGCCCTGTGCTGCGTGTTGTTCCCCCTCTCTCTGCCCCCTGCTTCCTGTCTCTCTGAACTTTCCTATCCATTAAAGGCACAAAAGCCCCCCCAAGAATGATAAAAAATTTAAAAACTGCGTTATTTATCGGTGTTAAATAACTAACGAGTTAACTCGCCCAGCCCTAAAATAACGCTTTTTTTTTGTTTTTAGAACATTAGACCAGGTAAACCTGATTTACAGTGACCACCAAAATGAAACGATAAAGCTGTAAATGAACACCACACAGGCTGTGGTAAAGCTGCACAGTGAATGTCAAAGTGAGTTAATGTTCTGTTAGTTAATCATGGTCTGCTCTGCATGAAATGTTTTTGACTTTTTCTAGCAAAGAGGTCAACGAGGAGCATAAAAGTAGCAAAAAAGGCCCAAACCGTCCCGCAGAAAGCCAAAGTCCTCAGCAAGAAGCAGAAGGTTGCAAAGGAAGCGAAGCCCCAAGACAAAGAGAGCCCGTCTGTGCCCGCAGAAACAGACCCACGTATGTATTCATTTGTTCCATAAACGCATTACAACGTGAAATGGTTTAAAGGGGAAATTAAACCAACTGGGACACAGAACTGTAAGTGAACCCGCACAATAAAAGCAACAAATAAAGCTGTTTGCTTTGACTTCCACACACTAACCACAGGGCTGATATATCTTACCTGTTAGGAACTTAATGTGCTATTTAGACTAATCCGCGCTTCCCGATCCGTTCTGCAGGGATAAGCTGCCCTTTTCCTTTTGAAATGGTGGTGATCTGCCCATCAGATTGAACCTAACACCCTGATTGAGGACCTAGATTTCCACTATTTGTTGATCCCCAAAAGGAGAAGGAGCACCGTGTCCTTGTAGACCAAAGGGTGAGAGCCAATGGGGCGTGGGGTTAGGATCCGGACAAAAACCTTCATACAGTGGTCAATTCTGATTTTTTTATTTGACATATACATCCATATAAACACAAACTCAACAAACACAGAGGGGGTGTATATTATATGCAGTTATACTTGCTTAAAGTTCTTTAAAAGTCCTTTCTCTCTCTTTTTTTTTTCTTCCACTGACTAGATCTTTGTCAATTTCAGTCACTGTTTTGCACCTTTACGTCATGTTTCCGCTAATCCGATCCTCTTCTTCGCTCTATGTGCCCTAACGAGCATTCTGCGTTAATATGAGTACTTTACAAGTGAGAAAAACAACCGTACAGAGTACGAGTCATTTACAGGTGAGAGCAACAACGATACAAAAAGAAAAAGAAAGAACCTACTCTCCTGTAATCAATAAAAATAAATAAATGAATAAGAAAAACAAGAATATATATATATATATATATATATATATATATATATATATATATATATATATATATATATATATATATATATATATATATATATATATATATATATATATATATATAGGTAACTATATAGGTAACTAGTTCCAGTTCATTTTTAGTCTTGATTTATTCGTGCATGTTATGGACGTACTATTCCTAAACTGGAATAAACGGGTATAGAAAATGGAAAATGGATGGATGTTATTGACTTATATCAGCATCTTGCTGTGTAAGTATTACTGATGAACAACAAAGTTAAGCTCAAGTTTGTGTCCCCCGGCCATATATTCAGTAGAACTTCTATTGTTATACCTAAATTATACTTTTTTTAAGTTTTTAGTCACTGATTAGTCATTGTAGAGGCGATTGTTTGTCAAATAAAACATCCTATAAGTTGAAACAAGCCACTACTGAACTGGGGTTGGGTTTTGTATGCAGGCAAAAAAGAAGTCCAATGTCCAATACCCGAAGATTGCGTTTTGTCGATTTATTTTTCCAGCTGGCAAGCAAATAATACAGATCCAACCTTTCTTTGTCCTCTGCTGCATCTCCTGCTCTGGTAAAAAAAAACATAGGCCCCACCCCAGTCCATCCTGGTCCTATACCAGTCCCTAAATTTATAGGTACAGTTCTTCTGCCTAACTTAAAACAAAGAAACAAAAAACAAACAATTATTAACCTACAAATAAATTCTGTAAATAATAGGGGTGGGACGATATGCTCTGGTCATGATTCGATTTGTGTCACGATTCTTGATAATTGCGATTCTACAAGTATTGCGATTCGATATAATCAGTAATTGCAATTTTCTTCCTCCTTAAAAAACAAACAAGTTGAATCATACACTTCTAGAATGAATGTCGTTCCCATAAACAATGCACATCTGTCTGTGTCAGTCTGTCCAGCAGCTGACATTTATTTCAACTGAGACAAAAAGAGCTACTTAACATGTACAGCATTTTTTTAAAGTTTACATTTACAAAATGAATTGAAATGCCCACACAGCACAAATGTGGGCTAGTTTTAACATAACTTAATGTAATGAATTGATAAAGTTTTTCTGGACACGGATATGACGTAATATAATCGATTCAGGGGAGAAAAATCGATTTTTAAAATCATCCCATTAAAAATCGCGATATGCACATGAATCGATTTTTTTGGCCCACCCCTATTAAATAACCCCTCAAAATATAAAGTAACCCAAGAATAAATTTGAACAAAATTCAAAGTAAAGAAAGATGAGGAATAAATAGCTCCAACAGTCATGTTTAGCAAACTGCATGTGGGTAAAAACGCACGTTTTACAGCGTTAACGTTGAGTGATGCTGTGAGGACAGAATATTTGGTGTTTGTGTCAGACACTGAGGAACGTACAGCCCCCCCCCCCCCCTCTTAACACAAGAGCAACAAAGAATAGAGGCTGTTATCTGTCATTTTCCAGCTCCTCTGTGGTGTGTGTTATAGACTCTTATATGCAAGCATCTGCGTGTATGTGTCCGTGTGTCCACTGCACTGCAGATTTAACCGACCCAGGAGGTGTTTGTACAGTGTTTGTATATGTAATGTGTATGTCTAGCAGGAAAGGTCAAAGACTGTCCTGTCAGGGCTTTGCTAGAAATAAATGCTAAGTAAGCACGGCGTCATGTCACATCAGAGCTGATGCTCATTAAAAGGCATCGAGGCCTGTCCAGGCAGTGCTGGAATGAGATTAACGGTGATATGAAAGAACAGGCTGCAAGTTTCACGTCAGATGAACTCCAACATTAGCTCTTTTAATACACTTCTGTCCTTTGAAAGTTTCAGTGTGCAGCAATGAGAACAATTTATATCAAATGTGCAAGTTTTTCCAGAGCCACTGCTGGTTATAGTACAGCCAAACCTGCTCATGACACTCTGTCGGTGTTCGATTCAGGCTGAAACGCACTTTATTCTAGGGCTGGGCAACGATTAAATTTTTATTTTTGTATTTTTTTTTTTTTTTACTACATACTGCATACTGATGCAGTATGCAGACAGTATGCAGAGCGTTTACCCACAATGCATTTCGCTCCTGCCCGAGCCGAAATCAGCCGGCCTGAAGCTGATTTCCCTTAAGCTCTAAACTCTGTAAACTTTAGCAACATTTGAAACATTTTCAGGTGAGAAAGTAGTCGTTTAGATCCCCAACGTGTTGAAAACCTGACAAAATACCGGCTGTTTACAATTTTGTTCCCACGAATTCGGCGCTACTAAAGCTAGCCGCAGTGAGCAACGCACTTCCTGTTATTTTCACAAAATAAAATACCCATTGCCTTTTATCATAGGGAAAGCCATTACCATACAATTGGTGCTTTTGTTTTGAAAACAGGAAGTGAACCTACCCTCGTTGTAGCTAGCTTGAAACTGCCGTTTTGACAGGAAATGACGATCGGCGACGTCACGTTACGTTGCATCTTGGGTAGTTTGAGTATGAGTAGTAACCTCATGATGCATACCCAACATTTCGGAGAATCTAGTATGCATCCGGGGAAAAAGTCAGTATGAGTAGTAGGAGTAGTATGCGGTTTCGAACACAGCCAGAGAACGAGGAGCACCTGTAGCGGTGATGTTACAGACAGCAACAGACTTTTACAATGATAAAATAAATAATAAAACCTGCCTTAATGCGCGATAAAATATTTATCAGAGTTAAATAATTAACGAGATAACGCGATAATAACGAGTTAACTCGCCCAGCCCTACTTTATTCGCTCATGTTTCTGAGTTGAGTAGTTTGTCCTCGTCTTCACTGTTTATGACCAAAAACTGGGAGGAGTTCTGACATTTTGCCACCAGTTTGAAGATCAAAGTGGTCAAAAACGTGGCCTTTCTGAGATGCCCCTGAGGCATTATCAGGGCAGCTGTCAGGGAAAGCCACAAGGTCAGTAAACATAAGTTTGTGCTCACCGTTGGAGGACAGTTTCTTCACTTTCATCGGCTCTTTACTTTTAGTTTGTTTTTTTGTGTAGTGAAGTTTAGGCAACACACTCTTCTGGTTAGGTTTTGGTATCACAACTACTTTGTGAGCTTTAGGAACAGATTGTGGTTGGGACTACAGAACACTGCTTTATGGAGTTAATCCAGCCGGTTGGAATCCAGCTTCACGTTAAAAACTGGAGTGATAACACAGTCTGAGGAAAATGGGCTCATATTTTCTGATAAAAAAATAATCTTTGCACCTTCATTATCTTCTATTAGACAATGGACAAGGCTCTCAGTGTCAGTCAGAGAACTCTGAAGAGAGGAAACGATGCTCTCGTTCTGATAAAATCACATTTTTCTGTGCTTGTTTTTCAGGACTTTTCACAGCAAAACACAAACAATTCAGATTTATTTTGTCTTCTTCTGGAATTAGCTGTGTTTACCCGGTATATCAGTTGGTTTGGGGGTTGTTTTGGCATTAATTGAATGTCCTTGCCTGTCCTAGCTTTGTCTATCTGCCAGGTCTCTCTGGCTCAGCTTCACTCGTTTCAGGTCTTTGGCTGAAATTTAAAGTTTAGCAGAAGTCCAGAGGTCAGCAGCACCAAAGAGGAACTTTAAAAAGAGCCTGCTGGACTACAAGGCGTAATGGGGAAAGAGCTTTTTTAGCATTCATTGATGCTGCTTCCATACCTCGGCCTGACTCCTCAGCAGCTTCCTGACAGGAAGAGGCCGGTTTAGCAGAGCCGGACCCTGCAGACAATGAGCGTCTGTCTGAGGTCCCAAAACAGCAGCAAAGGATTCTGGGTGACTTCAGGAAACGTCACCAGCTTCAACAAAGTTCTGCTTTCTCTGTTTATTCTTTCTCAGGCTCGATCTGAAGATCCGTTTCTGTAGCAAAAAGCCTTGCAATCAATCAAAAGTTGCTGTGATTTAGTGTTAAATTATAGGTAAAGATGGTGGAAGCAAAAAGATGAAGCGATCCTCTGATATTATCTCTCCCATAGCTTATACAGATGGGCTGAGATTTGCTCACTTTAATTCAGAAAGTCTTAGAGCTTAAAGCATCCACAAGTCTCAGTTCTCATTAATTATTTCATCTCCATCACAGTTTGTCACATGAGGAAAAAGTGAGAGATCCCTCTGTGGTGATATAGAATGAATCCACATTATAATGACGAATAAGAAAACGCTAAGATCTATTCCCTCACAAGTTAAAGGTTGTGTTCACCTGCACACATGACACCCTGTGAGGTCCAGCTGCTGGTTCCAGGAGTTACTTTAACCAACACCAACAGACGTGTGCACATCACTCCTGTTCTTAACTCCCTCCATTGGCTTCCTGTCCTTTATAGAACTGATTTTAAACTTTTGATGTTTGTTTTTAAAGCTCTTAACGACCTCGCCCCAACGTATTTATCTGAGCTTTTAACAGTCCTGGTAGAGCTCTGAGGTCAGCAGATCAGTTTCTGCTGGAAGTGCCCAGGTCAGAATACAAACCCTGGGGTGAAACGCGCGTTAAAGTGGCCTCGAGTGCCCCCTCAGGAGCTAAAACGCGTGTTAAAGTGTCCTCTTGGGAGCCAAAACGCGCGTTAAAGTGGCCTCGAGTGCCCCCTCAGGAGCCAAAACGCGTGTTAAAGTGCCCCCTCGCGAGCCAAAACGTGTGTTAAACTGCCCTCAATGGCCCCTCAGGAGCCAGAACGTGTCCTAAAAAGCCCCCTCGGGAGCCAAAACGTGTCCTAAAAAGCCCCCTCGGGAGCCAAAACACAGCTAAGCGGCTTATTATTATTATTTCGACTGTTTTTCTTCTCCACGTGGAAACACATATGGGGGGGCCTAAATGTATTCAAAAACTCACCAAACTTTACCCAAAATTGTCCCCCGCGTGAAATCGCATGATTTTAATGTACTCGAAAGTGGGCGTCGCCAAACTGCTCCACAGCGCCACCTAACGTGAGATAGCCCGAACCGTACATGGTAGAGATTTTAAACTCGGTATGTATGTAGATCGCCTCAAATTAAGAACAAAAGTCTCTTGGAGGTATGCTCTAAAACGTACAAGGAGGCGGCCATTTTGGGTGAAAGGGCAAATTTTGGCCATTTTTCATTTAGGATTGCTTTTAATACCCAATAGTATGATGACACTTTTATCTTCTTTTATCTCAATCGATTTTGTTATATTTTATTGCTTTCACCGTTTTTATTTGTTTTTACTTCGTCTTCTCTTTATTTATTACCTGCTGTAAAGCACTTTGGTACACCGTAAGGATTGTCTGTAAAGGGCTGTAGAAATAAAATACATTTACATTTAAGGATAACTACTTGTGGCCTCACGGCAACAATTAAAACACAATAATGCACCACAATAAGTGTAAAAGCTTGTAAATTATGAACAATTTGTTTCTGAATGTGGGTAGAAATGTTCTCTTGTCGAATACATAATTAATTTAAGAATTATATCAGTTTGAACGTGATCAGAACTCCACCGCAGCCCTTTGATCCAAATAACTTTGGTTTTCTACCCGCTGTGTTCATGATTCAATTCATTTTTATTTATATAGCGCCAAATACAACAAATGGCATCTCAAGGCACTTAAATAATAAAGTCCAATTCAAGCCAATTGGTATTCAATTCATTGTAATCATAATTATTTATAAAACAATCCAATTCTTATCATGATGTGATACTGTCGACTGTGTCAGAATGTCCTCCGCTGGGCCTGGAGTCACTGAGGGTGAAGAACTCTCAGCTGAGGGCTTCATCCTACCAGCGCAGAGGCCTGGGGCCCCACCGGGGCCGCCTCAACATCCAGGTAAAGAATTATTCGATCCTCTCCATCTTATTGGGCAGCGCTGGTGCCGCGTGTTTCACGCATGTGGTTCCCGTGTGTTGCAGTCGGGGATAGTGGACGGAGACATTTACGACGGGGCCTGGTGCGCTCGCTACAGAGATAGGAAGCAGTGGCTGGAGGTCGACGCCCTGCGGCTGACCCGCTTCACCGGGGTCATCTTACAGGGCCGGAACTCCATCTGGAGGTCGGTGCTGCTGCACCTTTCTGTGAATCCAGACGATGTCTTCAAGGGATAGTTCGCCTCTTTGGACATGAAGCTGTATGACATCCCATATTAGCAATTAAATTTATGAACATCTTCTTACCCCCTGCTGCGTCCTGTGAGCCGAGTTCCAGCCTCGTTTTGGTGTTGATGAAGGTAGTCCAGCTAGTTGGCTGGGGTTTAAAAAATAAAGCGTTTTGCTTCTCAGAACAATATGCGTTCAAAAGAGTAATACATTTGCATCACAAAATCGTTCTCCAGGAAAAAGTCAGACCTCACAATCTCTTGGCCCTATTTTCTCTCCCTTGGTATCACTGCCTGCTGCCGCCTGCCGACAGCCGCGCCTGTTACGGTGTTTGCTGCTCGGAAGCAGGGGACTGCTCGGTCTGCACTTCGGTCTACACAGCAGGCAGGAAATCCGGCTTGTGGTCACCAAGGAGATCCAGCATTCTGTCCATAAGTTCAGAGGGCTTGCTATCGCCCAACCCTTGGAGGGAGAAAAGTCTCGCTGCTCTCTCAGTGTCGGAAAGTTCGAAAGTCTTTAACAAGTGAGATTTGAGGGCGGTGTACCTCTCCCTAGCTGGAGGATCCTTCAGGAGGCTCACCACTCTGGATGCTGTTGAGCTACCCAGGGCCGACACGACATAATAGAATTTTGTGGTGTCCGCGGTGATGTCTGGGCAAACCATGCTGACGCCGATGATTCCCAGAATTCGGGGGAGCTTGAGGGTAACAGCGTTTGCGGTCATTGTTGAGTTACTGGATACGTCCAGCAGACTAACGTCGGGGTCACCAGTGTGGGAAATTGAAAAGACCAGAAAGGTGCGATTTTCCACAGAATATACACGCTCGAACGTGCTGTTTATTCAAGCTCTAGAACAGGTAAGAAACATTCCAAAATGGCTGACAAAAACCAAACACAAAACGTCATCGAGCATTGCGGCCACTTAACGGGGCCAAGACCACCAAGTACCACAAGTACAGAATGTGAAATATGCTGCTTATGTAGATGTTGGTGAATTATGTACATTATAGTCACTACAGCATATTGTTTTGAGAAGCAAAACGCTTTATTTTTTAAACCCCAGCCAACTAGCCGGACTACCTTCATCAACACCAAAACGAGGCTGGAACTCTGCTCACAGGACGCAGCAGGGGGTAAGAAGATGTTCAGAAATGATGTTGCTGATATGGGATGTTACACAGCTTCATGTCAAAAGAGGCGAACTGTTCCTTTAATTAAAACTCAAAGTCCTCTGAAGGGTGACGCTGTCCTCGTTTAACCCGCAGCTGGGATGTGGTGCACACCTACAAGGTTCAGTTCAGTAATGACACTCTGCTCTGGAAGCCATGCATGAACGGAAGCAAAGAGGCGGTGAGTGAACGCCTCAGATCGGATCTGATAGAGAAGTGCGGTCAGTGTAACAGACATCGTGGTTTCCTATCCCATGTCTGCTTGTCCTGCAGGTATTTGAAGGAAACCAAGACGCAGAGACTCCCGTCCTCGCTCTGTTTAACACTTCCACGGTGGCTCGTTACATTCGGATCAACCCTCAGACGTGGTACCAGAACGGGACCGAGGGAAGCATCTGCCTCAGGGCTGAGGTGTTGGGCTGTGCGACTCCAGGTACAGGAAGTGTTTTTACACTCAGTGGGGTCACATGGCCCTGAAAGGATCGGATTATTGGCTAAATCACAATCAGACTGAGTTATTAAGTGCATGTAGACACCTTAATCTGACTAAGAACTGGATCGGATGGGATTCAGACCCCGAGATAACTGGGTTGAAAGTCACTTTAAACCTGCTTGTAGACGCTGAAGCACGTGGTGAATCAGACTTTGCGTTCTGCGCATGCTCCAGATGTTTTCCCGGGGTCGTGACCCGAAAGTCAAAGGAGACGATATTCCTGTTGTTGTCGCCGTCAGAAAGAAACAAACAACGCGATGGAGAACGCTCCGTTGGGCATCGAGTTTGTGCAACAAGCAGCTCATCACAGACCAAATGTAGAGGGACGTAGCTTCATCTGGCTCTGCGTTCTCCATCTTTCTCCAACGCCTGAGTTTGTTGTTGTTGCTGGTGGTGAAGAGGTCAACAGGAAGTGGCTCTATTAGCAACAGCTGGAATGGGTACAGCGCCACCTATCATACCGGGGTATGACACGCTTTGTGCCTCTGATCCCATTCATTCACCGCCATAAATCAAAGGAGAATTACCCTTGCTCAGCTCATTCTGATTGTAATTTAGCCAATAATCCGATCCTTTCAGGGCCATGTGACCCCACTGATTGTCACCATGACGTTCAACTTTCCCATTCAACAGATCCCAATAACATCTATGCATGGCAGACGGAGCCGACAGGATCCAAAGATAAACTGGACTTCAGGCACCACAACTATAATGAGATGAGAAAGGTAAGACCGAGTGGGACAAACTTTGCCAGATTTTGTAGCTATAATTTTAAAAAAGTAGGGCTGGGCGAGTTAACTCGTTAATTATTTAATGCCGATAACTATTTTATCCCACATTAACGCAGGTTTTATTATTTATTTTATCATTGTAAAAGTCTGTTGCTCACAGGCTTTTATTTTGTAAAAGTCTGTTGCTCACAGGCTTTTATTTTGTAAAAGTCTGTTGCTCACAGGCTTTTATTCTGTAAAAGTCTGCTGCTCACAGGCTTTTATTTTGTAAAAGTCTGCTGCTGTCTGCTGTGGAACAGGAAAAGAAAGTAATCGGCGGATCCACCAAACATGGAGAAGGGTACGGAACTTTTACTCGGCCATTTTCATTTTAAAGTTCTTCCAGACGGCGGAGTCGACAGAACCAAAGTCATCTGTAAACACTGCCAAGTTGAACTGTCTTCTCAGCGTAGTAGTTCCAGTCTAAAATATCACTTAAAGGCAAAACACACAACTGATAGCAGCAAGTCATTCAAGGAAACAGACAGTGGAGCGAGGCTTCTACATAAAAACTACAGAAAGACGCTGATGTTAAAAGTGTGTTTGCACAACAAATGTTATGGCACTTTCATTCATATGGCAGCACATTTAAAATAAAGCTAAATGCTAAAAGCTATACACTACTTTTGGATTCCTTTTTGGATTTTGCGTACAAATGCGATTAATCGTGATTAATCAGGGAAATCATGCGATTAATTAGATTAAACATTTTAATCGTTGCCCAGCCCTAGTTTCTAAAGGTTCTTCCTGATTTTTCAGACTCAAAACTCTGCTGCATTCACTGTGAAAGTGAAGTTTCTTTCCAAAGGGATTAAAAGAAGAACCGACCCGTGTTTTAACTCTGAACTCTGCTGGGAAACAGCTTGGACTCATTTCCTGCTCACTCACAGCAGCTCCGCTCCGCCCACATGTTTCCTGGTTCCCTCCCCTTCAGATCTGCAGCTCATGATGGGTGTAACCAACAGGAAGTGAACCGACCGGCTCTGTTCTCTGCACAGACACATGATTTGTAGATCAGAGCTCAGACTGGTTTCAGTTTTCAGGAAGTGAAACTCACTGAGTCGCTGATTTGAGAGGAGAAATGGCGTAGAAAGGAGTTCAGCTGGACCGAGAAAGCTTCTCCTGTTCGATCTGCCTGGATCTGCTGAAGGATCCGGTGGCTATCGCCTGTGGACACAGCTACTGCATGAGCTGTATTAAAGCCCACTGGGATGGAGAGGATCAGAAGGGAGTCCACAGCTGCCCTCAGTGCAGGAAAACCTTCACACCGAGGCCTGTCCTGGGGAAAAACACCCTGTTAGCTGATTTAGTGGAGCAGCTGAAGAAGACTGGACTCCAAGCTGCTCCTGCTGATCACTGCTATGCTGGAGCTGAAGATGTGGCCTGTGATGTCTGCTCTGGGAGGAAGCTGAAAGCCACCAAGTCCTGTTTAGTCTGTCTGGCCTCTTACTGTGAGGAACACCTTCAACCTCATTATGATTCATCTACATTCAGGAAACACAAGCTGGTGGAGCCCTCCAAGAAGCTCCAGGAGAACATCTGCTCTGATCACGATGAGGTGATGAAGATGTTCTGCCGTACCGATCAGAAGTGCATCTGTTATCTCTGCTCTGTGGAGGAACATAAAGGCCACGACACAGTGTCAGCTACAGCAGAAAGGACTGAGAGGCAGAGAGAGCTGGAGGGGAGTCGGCAGCAGATCCAGCAGAGAATCCAGGACGCAGAGAAAGATGTGAAGCTGCTTCAGCAGGAGGTGGAGGCCATCCATCGCTCTGCTGATAAAACAGAGGAGCACAGCCAGAAGATCTTCAGCCAGCTGATCCGTCTCCTCCAGAAAAGAAGCTCTGATGTGAAGCAGCAGATCAGATCCCAGCAGGAAGCCGAAGGGAGTCGAGTCAAAGAGCTTCAGGAGAAGCTGGAGCAGGAGATCACTGAGCTGAAGAGGAAAGATGCTGAGCTGCAGCAGCTCTCACACACAGAGGATCACAGCCAGTTTCTGCACAGCTGCCCCTCAGTGGCAGCACTCAGGGGGGCTACACACTCATCCAGCATCCAGATCCGTCCTCTGAGGCACTTTGAGGATGTGACAGCAGCTGTGTCAGAGCTCAGAGATAAACTACAGGACATCCTGAGAGAGGAATGGGCCAACATCTCACTGAGAGTCGCTGAAGTGGATGTTTTACTGTCAGAACCAGAACCAGAACCAGAACCAGAGAGCAGAGCTGGATTATTAAGATATTCAGGTGACATCACACTGGATCCAAACACAGCACACACACAGCTGTTACTGTCAGAGAGGAACAGAAAAGTGACATTTATGAAACAACATCAGTCTTATTCTCATAATCCAGACAGATTCAGTGGATGGCCTCAGGTCCTGAGCAGAGAGAGTCTGACTGGACGTTGTTACTGGGAGGTGGAGATGGGAGGGTATGTTGGTGTAGCAGTCGCATACAAGAACATCAGCAGAGCAGAAAGTGTGAATAAATGTGGATTTGGATGTAATGACAAATCTTGGGCATTATGTTGTTACTCAGACAGTTATATATTTATATACAACAGCAAGCAAACCTCCATCTCAGGTCCTGTGCCCTCCAGAGTGGGAGTGTACCTGGATCACAGAGCAGGTATTCTGTCCTTCTACAGCGTCTCTGGAACCATGACTCTCCTCCACAGAGTCCAGACCACATTCACTCAGCCGCTCTGTGCAGGGATCAGGCTTTATTATTCTGGATCCTCAGCAGAGTTTGTGTAAAGTGAAATAAATGTGTTTAGTCAGCTTGTTGCTGTGATGTCGCTGCTGCTGTTCTGCTGTTTATTTGCTGCTGTTTCCTGTGTCTGTGCAGCCATGGAGGATATCACTGCTGATCAGGAGTTTGATACACAGAAATATTAAAATCTAAACTTCTCTGAGCTCTAAACATCAGTCGGATCCTGGTGTTGATGTGTCTGTATGTTGTTGTTTCTCTTCCACTTCATGGAGCCCAACAGAGGAATCAGCAGACCTTCCTTTATCACAGACTCTTTTCACATCTCATCACTTTGGAAATGGGAAAATAATCCTGGAGTTAAGCTGACTTTGATTTGTTTCAGAGATCAAATGTTGTTGCTGTTTTCTGAACCGACCAACACATGAGGAAGTCTGTTCTGAGGTGTCCAGAAACTGAATCAGGAGATCCTTCATCAGCTTTAATGTGAGAACCAGCCAAGATTTCCACAGCAAACACGACTCTGAAGGAAGCAGCAAAGTGTTTTCAAAGTGTGTTTGCACAACAAATGTTATGGCACTTTCATTCATATGGCAGCACATTTAAAATAAAACTAAATGCTAAAAGCTATACACTACTTTTGGATTCATTTTTGGATTCTGCGTACAAATGGGATTAATCGTGATTAATCAGGGAAATCATGTGATTAATTAGATTAAACATTTTAATCGTTGCCCAGCACCAAAAAAAAAAAGCCTTTGTATTCATTTAAAAGTTTGCTGTCAATATGTGTGACAAAAAAAATCTGACAAAAAAAATAATCTCACAACAAAGAGCATTTAAAAGAATACATCATTAATCCACAGATTAAAAAAATATCCCTCAGAGCACTCGGAGAGCACATCCTTCAGCAAAGTCGATGGTTTTAATGCACGAACTTAATGAAAAAAGACCCTAAAACGTAGCTTGATTGTAAGCTATCGAACACATTGTGTTCTGTAATCTATCTGGAACTGAAATAAGCTAAATTAATTCACTTTGCTGACAACTCTGAGAAGAACTCGCCTTTCCCTCCCTCTCTGCTGTGCTTCAGCTCTGCCCTCAAAGCCGGTCAAAGCCGGGGAGGATGAGAGGTTTGCACAGCCGAATAAATATGGCGGTAATCCACACCATAATAAGACTCTGAGGCTCTGACTGATTGTTTTCATTCAGCGATGCTCAGGACATCATGACAGAGTCTCCAAATTTTATTAAAAAAGTCGCTTCATTCTGCTTTAGGTATGAAGGAGCTGGTCCGAATACCATCTGGAACTTGAGTAATTGCTTGTGTTGATTTCCCAGCTCATGAAGTTGGTGAATGAGGAGTGTCCTGACATCACACGCATCTACAGCATCGGGAAAAGCTACAAAGGTCTGAAGCTGTATGTCATGGAGATCTCCGACAACCCGGGAAAACACGAAGTGGGTGAGTTCACTGGCCCGACCGCCCAGCGTCATGTCGAGAGCCGTCCCCTCCACCACGTTAAAAACCTTTACTGTTTATCTGTAACACATCTGGGATCATTTCATCAACCAAAGTTATATAATTATTCATTTATTCTAAATTGTCTGTAAATATTGGAGCTGATAGCCCAGCGGACAGAGATCCAGATCAACTCCGTATCAGGTTTCTGCTTTTTAAAATGACAAACTCTTGCCTCTGTGATACGCTTCTTTAACTCAAGCTGTTGCTGCTCTGCTGCTAAATGTTCGGTGGAGGAACAGATACTCTGCTTTCTCACAGCAGGCTGCAGGGTCACATGGTTGGAGGGAGCCGGAACACTTCCTGCCCATGCGTTTTCCAAGCAAACAGTCCAGAACTGTGTTCAACGTAAAGCTGTGCAGAGCACGGTCCTCTTGGTTTGCTCTGAGGTGCACAAATGTTTTTCTAAAGCTCGTTCAGCTCGTTTCAATGCAGTCACAAAAAGATCTTTTGATTGCAGCATTTTCTGGTATTGTTGCATTTTTGGAAAGGAGATAACTGTCTAACTTTGTGTAGAATAGAATAGAAATAGAATAGAAAAATACTTTATTCATCCCCAATGGGGGAAATTCAAATTAGTCAAGTAGCTCCAAAAATTATTAATATTTACAATGATTGTATATAAACAACAACAATAATAATACCAATTCTAATAAAAACTACAACTACTAACTAATAATAATAATAATAATGATAATAATAATAACAATAATAATACTAATAAATGAGTAAATAAATAAAAAATAAAAATAAATAAATTGATAAATAAATTAAAAAATAAATTAAAAAACAATCAATCAATATACACTGTGGGAAGTAAGAGTGAAATGCAATGACCTCACATCCCAATTCTTTTGTGTCCGTCATCTCAGTGCTAACAGTTTGAACTCTGGGTTCAAAATTCTGCAAAATGCATAATTTTAAGCTATGTCATGAATGTTGCTTTACATTTTCTCAGCTAAAGCTTTCATGGAACTGTTGATGCTCATTTTTTCATGTCTCAAAATCCATTTGGGGGTTAAATTAATAAGTTAATAAAAGCATAGGAAACACTAAATGAAATACAGCTGTTTGCTCTTTGCACTACTGACAAGAACAGAGTGGTGATATATTTCAGATACTGTAAATATGATTACAAATGCCTTTTTTTTTCAATGTTAACACGTTATTTTATGCTCCATAAAGCAGCTGGACTATCAGACTAAACTGCTGTTTTATATTCATTCAGCTTCCTCATATGGCTGAAAGCTGACAGTGATTCAGACCCCTGGAACCACACACGGAAAATCCTCTTACACTCATTATTCAGCTTCAAAGATTTTCCAAACTTTAATATAAGCTAAATTTACAGACGGCACAGATCTAATCAGACCTGCATATAGCAGACATGCTAATTACTCAATCAGCAGAGACTTGTCTCAGTGCACTGGAAAAAATCAAAGTCTTACCAAGTATATTTGTCTCATTTCTTGTCCAAATATCTCATTACACTTAATATAAGACACAACTGCCTAACAAGTACCATTTCAGCCAGATATAGGGACTTGTTTGAAGACAATACATCTGGAATATCTTGTTAAATGAAAAAGTCTTGAAAACAAATTGTTTTGAGTCACATATCATATGAAACAAGCTCTTTTTTTACATTTGAAGAGGTTTTTAAGCTAATTTCAAGATCACTTTTTATCTCAAAAGTCCTAAATATCACATTTTATTTCAAGAAATCTTGACAAGCTGATTTTCACTAGTTCCATTGGCAGATTTTTTTGCTTATTTCAAACAAAAACGTCTTTTATTTGTTGTTTTTTTACTTATTTTTGGAGGGGCAGTAGGTGGAGGTGTGTTGCAGGGGCAGTAAAGTGAGCTGAAACTCAACCTCATAAATCATTTTAAGGAGCATGTGTGAGATTTCAGAGATGGGTGCCAGAACAGTGCATGTGCGTGTACACGTATGTGGAAAACAACAGGACACATACAGACACACACTGACACAACAATGCTTTGAAACCCCAGGAACTGTGGGCGTCTTGTGATGTAATACATCCCATAATGCTAAAGAAAACCTTGTATGAAATCTTGGATTATGAAATGGATTTGTCAGTTGGAGCATCTTGTACTAATAAATTATTTAGAGGTCAAAATCCACATTTTAAAGTGCATTGAAACGTCTGCATTTGGCGTCCCCTGCAGGAGAACCAGAGTTCCGTTACGTTGCAGGGATGCACGGGAACGAGGTGCTGGGCCGCGAGCTTCTGCTGAATCTGATGCAGCACATGTGCCAGGAGTACAAACGGGGAGACCAGCGGGTCGTCCACCTGGTCAAAGAGACTCGCATCCACCTCCTGCCTTCCATGAACCCCGATGGATACGAGATGGCGTTTAAAAAGGTGCCTGTTGGGAGCTCAAAGATGTGAGTGCTGAATAACATCAACATGGCTGGAAGTTATTCATTGAATCTTCTTCCATCCACAGGGCTCAGAGCTGGCAGGCTGGGCCCTGGGACGCTACAGCTACGAAGGCATCGATATGAACCACAACTTTGCTGATCTCAACTCAGTGATGTGGACCGCCATCGAACTGGAGACGGACCGCTCCAAAATCATCAACCACTACTTCCCCATCCCTGAACCGTACACCTCTGAGGAGGCTTTTGTAAGTGACACACACGAGTGAGATGATGTATAAAGTCTGCTCAAAAGAGCTCCTAAAAATGCTCCTTTATCTCTTATTTAAGGTAGTAAGTAGCAGCTTGACAGATCTGAATATGAGCGTGTAGGTGGACCGTGTGCATACCTATGTATGTATGTATGTATGTATGTTTGTATGTATGTGCATACCTATGTATGTATGTATGTATGTATGTATGTATGTATGTATGTATGTGCATACCTATGTATGTATGTATGTATGTATGTATGTATGTGCATACCTATGTATGTATGTATGTATGTATGTATGTGCATACCTATGTTTGTATGTATGTATGTATGTATGTATGTGCATACCTATGTATGTATGTATGTATGTATGTATGTATGTGCATACCTATGTTTGTATGTATGTATGTATGTGCATACCTATGTTTGTATGTATGTATGTATGTGCAGACCTATGTATGTATGTATGTTTGTATGTATGTGCATACCTATGTATGTATGTATGTTTGTATGTATGTATGTGCATACCTGTGTATGTATGTATGTATGTATGTGCATACCTGTGTATGTGTGTATGTATGTATGTATGTATGTATGTGCATACCTGTGTATGTATGTATGTATGTATGTATGTATGTGCATACCTGTGTATGTATGTATGTATGTGCATACCTATGTATGTATGTATGTATGTGCATACCTATGTATGTATGTATGTATGTATGTATGTATGTATGTGCATACCTATGTATGTATGTATGTATGTATGTATGTGCATACCTATGTACGTATGTATGTATGTATGTGCATACCTATGTATGTATGTATGTATGTATGTATGTGCATACCTATGTATGTATGTATGTATGTATGTATGTATGTGCATACCTATGTATGGATGTATGTATGTATGTGCATACCTATGTATGTATGTATGTATGTATGTATGTATGTGCATACCTATGTACGTATGTACGTATGTATGTATGTATGTATGTGCATACCTATGTATGGATGTATGTATGTATGTGCATACCTATGTATGGATGTATGTATGTATGTATGTATGTATGTATGTGCATACCTATGTATGGATGTATGTATGTATGTATGTATGTGCATACCTATGTATGTATGTACATATGTATGTATGTGCATACCTATGTATGTATGTATGTATGTATGTATGTATGTATGTATGTGCATACCTATGTATGGATGTATGTATGTAAGTGCATACCTGTGTATGTATGTATGTATGTATGTGCATACCTGTGTATGTATGTACGTATGTATGTATGTGCATACCTATGTATGTATGTATGTACGTATGTATGTATGTGCATACCTATGTATGTATGTATGTATGTATGTATGTATGTGCATACCTATGTATGTATGTATGTATGTATGTGCATACCTATGTATGGATGTATGTATCTATGTGCATACCTATGTATGGATGTATGTATGTATGTGCATACCTATGTATGTATGGATGTATGTATGTATGTGTATACCTATGTATGTATGTATGTGCATACCTATGTATGTATGTATGTATGTATGTGCACACCTATGTATGTATGTGCACACCTATGTATGCATGTGCATACCTATGTATGTATGTATGTATGTGCATACCTATGTATGTATGTATGGATGTGCATACCTATGTATGTATGTATGGATGTGCATACCTATGTATATATGTATGTATGTATGTATGTATGTATGTATGTATGTATGTGCATACCTATGTATGGATGTATGTATGTATGTATGTATGCGCATACCTATGTATGTATGTATGTGCATACCTATGTATGTTTGTATTTATGAATGTGCATACGAATGTTTGTATGAATGTAGGTATTTATGTATGTATGTATGTATGTATGTATGTGCATACCTATGTATGTTTGTATGTTTAATTTATCTATTTATTCCAACTCCATATTTAGGTGGCGCCTGAGACCCGAGCTGTCATCAGCTGGATGCAGGATGTCCCATTCGTTCTTGGAGCTAACTTCCACGGAGGAGAGTTGGTGGTCACCTACCCGTACGATATGACCCGAGACTGGGCGCCTCGCGAGCACACACCCACTCCTGATGAGAGCTTCTTCCGCTGGTTGGCCACAGCATACGCCAGCACCAATCAGGTCGCCCTCCACACTTCTTCATAAAAACGTTGGTGACGGGTGAACTTCAGATATTAATGTGATCTCATATAACCAGGCGATGTCCAACCCAAACCGGCGGCCGTGCCACAACAACGACTTCCTCAAATATAACAACATCATCAATGGAGCCGACTGGCACAATGTACCAGGAAGTAAGAATGTGTGCGTTTTATCGCTGAGTGTGATTTAAATCGCCATCAGATGATGATAAAGTTTAGACTGTTGATAGCCACCGTTCAGATGAACCTCTACACTTGTGTTTGGAATTCACATCAGCCACTTTATTGAGGATTTCCTGTGAATGGATCACTCTCTGTTGCTGTGCGTAACATTTATAAACAGCTGTTTAATATCTAAGTAGGTTGTTTCCCACTTTGCTAATGTGTTAGAGCTTTAACAGAACAGTTTCTCATGTTATTTATTGATGATAGTAGATTTAAATAAGTCACATTCACCCTCGATCGAGCCAAAAAGGTGAATTTCATGCTGTGGTTTAAATAAAGCAAAAGACAAGTACACATCTTTTAGAAAAAGAGCTTGTTGACTTAAATCAGCCTGAGCTGTGTTGTCTACTCGTAGGCATGAATGATTTCAGCTACCTTCACACCAACTGCTTTGAGGTGACGGTGGAGCTGTCCTGTGATAAGTTTCCTCATGCCAGCGAGCTTCCCATGGAATGGCAGAACAACAGAGAGTCTCTGCTGGTTTACATGGAGCAGGTGAGGCGGCACCAAATATAAGTCCATGTTTATCTTCACATCACGTTCTGTGTAACATTCCTCACTGGAAAAAACATTTTGTTTCAGGTTCATCGTGGAATAAAGGGTGTGATTCGGGATAAAAACACAGGGGTTGGAATAGCAGATGCCATCATCAAAGTTGAAGACATTGATCATCACATTCGATCAGGTGCACATAAACACTGTCATACATTAAACAAATTCTGAGTTTTAAGCTATATATTTCCTGTATTTCAACACTTCTGTACAAATTTGTTTGATTTATAGCGAGTTGAATGAGAGAAAATGTTCCATTTAAATCCAATAGAAGCACAGAACATGCTGTAAGGTTCCACCATTGACATATATGTGGTGTTTCTTCTGGTCCCGTCTTGCAGTGGTTGATGGCGACTACTGGCGGCTGCTGAATCCTGGCGAGTACAAGGTGACCGTCAGCGCGGAGGGCTACCTGCCCTCCTCACGCACCTGCTGGGTCATGTACGACCACCACCCCACCATCTGTGACTTCCAGCTCGCCCAGGTGCCCAAACAGAGGCTGAAAGACACTCAGGTGAAAGGGGGAAAACCTCCAAAGGACCTGCAGCTGCGCCAGCTACGCACGCGCAAGCTGCGTTTCACAACCAAGGTCATCAACCAGAGGCGTGCCGCCGCCAAGCGGACCAAGAAGGTGCGATGAGGCGGAAAGAAAATTTAATGTTCAGAGACACCAAATCTCACCGGTTATTTATCAAAGATAAAACAGGCGTGTGACTTTTGGAACGTGATGTATTACACGTGTCCCACCTGCGACGTGGACACTGTTTCATCCGACTGTGGAAACATCAGTTACAGATGGATGTGACATCAGGACATAGGGGGGCATTTAATCTTTATTACATTTAGCACATGACTTTACAGTAAAGAGAAATATAAAACTACTTTGTTTACATTTAGTGAATAATGGCGAGCTTCCACTTGACATTGTTTCTCATCTTAGGCGCCATAGGGACCTCAGGTTCTATACAAAGAGAAAATAACAACCATCAACACGAATGAATCGGATAAGAAGAAATGATGTTTCCTCATTAATTCCACTGACCTTGTGAAGCTGCAGGTTTCTGCTGCTGTTGGAAAGAAGCCATGATGCTGTTTGCAGTCGAGTTCGGCCCAGTGAGCTACAGAGTAAAACAAAGTGTATGTTGTAAAAATAAATCTGATTTATAATAAAGAAATGAATGGATTTGATAGTATGATCAGATTTTTAATGAACTGTAAATAATCGACACAGCAGATCTGTTTGTGTTAAACTAATTACCGACCCAACATTGTGTGATCTAACTGAAACAAGAAGGCATGTCTATGCTGATGCAGCGTTCTGTTTACCGGAGCTTGGCTGTTCTGCAGGCCTTCGGGCCACACCTCGGGAACAGCTGCCTCTATCATCTGGAGAGCCTCCTCGTAAGTCAGCTGCAGCTTCTCTGCCTGTTTGTCAAACTGGAAAAGCACCAAGGCCTTCAGCAGGCTGTGGACCTCCTCTGTGGGGAGAGAAGGACGAGTTGAGCTTTTGAGTGCATGCTTTTGAACACCATAACACACTCTGAAAGCTTCGCTCTTAAGTACATACATTCATACGTTGCTATGCACATACGAACATTTGTACATTTGTACGCACATACGAACATTTGTATGCATACGAACATTTGTATGCACATACGAACATTTGTACATTTGTACGCACATACGAACATTACTACATTTGTACGCACATACAAACATTTGTACGCACATACGAACATTTGTACGCACATACGAACATTTCTATGCATACGAACATTTGTATGCACATTCGAACATTTGTATACACATACGAACATTTGTATGCACATTCGAACATTTGTATGCACATTCATACATTTGTACGCACATACGAACATTTGTACGCACATACGAACATTTGTACGCACATACGAACATTCGTACGCACATACGAACATTTCTATGCATACGAACATTTGTATGCACATTCGAACATTTGTATACACATACGAACATTTGTATGCACATTCGAACATTTGTATGCACATTCATACATTTGTACGCACATACGAACATTTGTACGCACATACGAACATTTGTACGCACATACGAACATTCGTACGCACATACGAACATTTGTACGCACATACGAACATTCATACATTTGTACGCACATACGAACATTTGTACGCACATACCAACATTCGTACGCACATACGAACATTCGTACGCACATACGAACATTCGTACGCACATACGAACATTCGTACGCACATACGAACATTCGTACGCACATTCATACATTCGTACGCACATTCATACATTCGTATGCACATTCATACATTCGTATGCACATACGAACATTCATACATTTGTATACACATTCATACATTTGTATGCACATTCATACATTTGTATGCACATACGAACATTCATACATTTGTATGCACATTCATACATTTGTATGCACATACGAACATTCATACATTTGTATGCATTCATACATTTGTATGCACATTCATACATTTGTATGCACATTCATACATTTGTATGCACATTCATACATTTGTATGCACATTCATACATTTGTATGCACATTCATACATTTGTATGCACATACGAACATTCGTATGCACATACGAACATTCATACATTGGTATGCACATACGAACATTCATACATTTGTATGCACATACGAACATTCATACATTTGTATGCACATACGAACATTCATACATTTGTATGCACATACGAACATTTGTACGCACATACGAACATTTGTATGCATACGAACATTTGTATGCACATACGAACATTCGAACATTTGTATGCACATACGAACATTTGTATGCACATTCGAACATTTGTATGCACATTCATACATTCGTATGCACATACGAACATTCATACATTTGTATGCACATTCATACATTCGTATGCACATACGAACATTCATACATTTGTATGCACATACGAACATTCGTATGCACATACGAACATTTGTATGCACATTCATACATTCGTATGCACATACGAACATTCGTACGCACATACGAACATTCGTACGCACATACGAACATTCGTACGCACATTCATACATTCGTACGCACATTCATACATTCGTACGCACATTCATACATTCGTATGCACATACGAACATTCGTATGCACATACGAACATTCATACATTTGTATGCACATACGAACATTCATACATTTGTATGCACATACGAACATTCATACATTTGTATGCACATACGAACATTTGTACGCACATACGAACATTTGTATGCACATACGAACATTCGAACATTTGTATGCACATACGAACATTTGTATGCACATTCGAACATTTGTATGCACATTCATACATTCGTATGCACATACGAACATTCATACATTTGTATGCACATTCATACATTCGTATGCACATACGAACATTCATACATTTGTATGCACATTCATACATTCGTATGCACATACGAACATTCATACATTTGTATGCACATACGAACATTCGTATGCACATACGAACATTTGTATGCACATTCATACATTCGTATGCACATACGAACATTCGTACGCACATACGAACATTCGTACGCACATACGAACATTCGTACGCACATACGAACATTCGTACGCACATTCATACATTCGTACGCACATTCATACATTCGTATGCACATTCATACATTCGTATGCACATACGAACATTCATACATTTGTATACACATTCATACATTTGTATGCACATTCATACATTTGTACGCACATACGAACATTTGTACGCACATACGAACATTTGTACGCACATACGAACATTCGTACGCACATACGAACATTCATACATTTGTACGCACATACGAACATTTGTACGCACATACGAACATTCATACATTTGTATGCACATACGAACATTTGTACGCACATACCAACATTTGTACGCACATACGAACATTCGTACGCACATACGAACATTCGTACGCACATACGAACATTCGTACGCACATACGAACATTCGTACGCACATACGAACATTCGTACGCACATACGAACATTCGTACGCACATTCATACATTCGTACGCACATTCATACATTCGTATGCACATTCATACATTCGTATGCACATACGAACATTCATACATTTGTATACACATTCATACATTTGTATGCACATTCATACATTTGTATGCACATACGAACATTCATACATTTGTATGCACATTCATACATTTGTATGCACATACGAACATTCATACATTTGTATGCATTCATACATTTGTATGCACATTCATACATTTGTATGCACATTCATACATTTGTATGCACATTCATACATTTGTATGCACATACGAACATTCGTATGCACATACGAACATTCATACATTTGTATGCACATACGAACATTCATACATTTGTATGCACATACGAACATTCATACATTTGTATGCACATACGAACATTTGTACGCACATACGAACATTTGTATGCATACGAACATTTGTATGCACATACGAACATTCGAACATTTGTATGCACATTCGAACATTCGTATGCACATACGAACATTCATACATTTGTATGCACATTCATACATTCGTATGCACATACGAACATTCATACATTTGTATGCACATACGAACATTCGTATGCACATACGAACATTTGTATGCACATTCATACATTCGTATGCACATACGAACATTCGTACGCACATACGAACATTCGTACGCACATACGAACATTCGTACGCACATTCATACATTCGTATGCACATTCATACATTCGTATGCACATACGAACATTCATACATTTGTATACACATTCATACATTTGTATGCACATTCATACATTTGTATGCACATACGAACATTCATACATTTGTATGCACATTCATACATTTGTATGCACATACGAACATTCATACATTTGTATGCATTCATACATTTGTATGCACATTCATACATTTGTATGCACATTCATACATTTGTATGCACATACGAACATTCGTATGCACATACGAACATTCATACATTTGTATGCACATACGAACATTCATACATTTGTATGCACATACGAACATTCATACATTTGTATGCACATACGAACATTTGTACGCACATACGAACATTTGTATGCATACGAACATTTGTATGCACATACGAACATTCGAACATTTGTATGCACATACGAACATTTGTATGCACATTCGAACATTTGTATGCACATTCATACATTCGTATGCACATACGAACATTCATACATTTGTATGCACATTCATACATTCGTATGCACATACGAACATTCATACATTTGTATGCACATACGAACATTCGTATGCACATACGAACATTTGTATGCACATTCATACATTCGTATGCACATACGAACATTCATACATTTGTATGCACATACGAACATTTGTACGTACATACGAACATTTGTACGAACATTTGTATGCATACGAACATTTGTATGCACATACGAACATTTGTATGCACATTCGAACATTTGTATGCACATACGAACATTCATACATTTGTATGCACATTCATACATTTGTATGCACATTCATACATTCGTATGCACATACGAACATTCGTATGCACATACGAACATTTGTATGCACATACGAACATTCATACATTTGTATGCACATACGAACATTCATACATTCGTATGCACATTCATACATTCGTATGCACATACGAACATTCATACATTCGTATGCACATTCATACATTCGTATGCACATACGAACATTCGTACGCACATACGAACATTCGTACGCACATACGAACATTCGTACGCACATACGAACATTCGTACGCACATTCATACATTCGTATGCACATTCATACATTCGTATGCACATACGAACATTCATACATTTGTATACACATTCATACATTTGTATGCACATTCATACATTTGTACGCACATACGAACATTTGTACGCACATACGAACATTTGTACGCACATACGAACATTCGTACGCACATACGAACATTCATACATTTGTACGCACATACGAACATTTGTACGCACATACGAACATTCATACATTTGTATGCACATACGAACATTTGTACGCACATACCAACATTTGTACGCACATACGAACATTCGTACGCACATACGAACATTCGTACGCACATACGAACATTCGTACGCACATACGAACATTCGTACGCACATACGAACATTCGTACGCACATTCATACATTCGTACGCACATTCATACATTCGTATGCACATACGAACATTCATACATTTGTATACACATTCATACATTTGTATGCACATTCATACATTTGTATGCACATACGAACATTCATACATTTGTATGCACATTCATACATTTGTATGCACATACGAACATTCATACATTTGTATGCATTCATACATTTGTATGCACATTCATACATTTGTATGCACATTCATACATTTGTATGCACATTCATACATTTGTATGCACATACGAACATTCGTATGCACATACGAACATTCATACATTTGTATGCACATACGAACATTCATACATTTGTATGCACATACGAACATTTGTACGCACATACGAACATTTGTATGCATACGAACATTTGTATGCACATACGAACATTCGAACATTTGTATGCACATACGAACATTTGTATGCACATTCGAACATTTGTATGCACATTCATACATTCGTATGCACATACGAACATTCATACATTTGTATGCACATTCATACATTCGTATGCACATACGAACATTCATACATTTGTATGCACATACGAACATTCGTATGCACATACGAACATTTGTATGCACATTCATACATTCGTATGCACATACGAACATTCGTACGCACATACGAACATTCGTACGCACATTCATACATTCGTATGCACATTCATACATTCGTATGCACATACGAACATTCATACATTTGTATACACATTCATACATTTGTATGCACATTCATACATTTGTATGCACATACGAACATTCATACATTTGTATGCACATTCATACATTTGTATGCACATACGAACATTCATACATTTGTATGCATTCATACATTTGTATGCACATTCATACATTTGTATGCACATTCATACATTTGTATGCACATACGAACATTCGTATGCACATACGAACATTCATACATTTGTATGCACATACGAACATTCATACATTTGTATGCACATACGAACATTTGTACGCACATACGAACATTTGTATGCATACGAACATTTGTATGCACATACGAACATTCGAACATTTGTATGCACATACGAACATTTGTATGCACATTCGAACATTTGTATGCACATTCATACATTCGTATGCACATACGAACATTCATACATTTGTATGCACATTCATACATTCGTATGCACATACGAACATTCATACATTTGTATGCACATACGAACATTCGTATGCACATACGAACATTTGTATGCACATTCATACATTCGTATGCACATACGAACATTCATACATTTGTATGCACATACGAACATTTGTACGTACATACGAACATTTGTACGAACATTTGTATGCATACGAACATTTGTATGCACATACGAACATTTGTATGCACATTCGAACATTTGTATGCACATACGAACATTCATACATTTGTATGCACATTCATACATTTGTATGCACATTCATACATTCGTATGCACATACGAACATTCGTATGCACATACGAACATTTGTATGCACATACGAACATTCATACATTTGTATGCACATACGAACATTCATACATTCGTATGCACATTCATACATTCGTATGCACATACGAACATTCATACATTTGTATGCACATACGAACATTCATACATTCGTATGCACATTCATACATTCGTATGCACATACGAACATTTGTATGCACATTCATACATTTGTATGCACATACGAACATTCATACATTTGTACGCACATACGAACATTTGTATGCACATTCATACATTTGTATGCACATACGAACATTCATACATTTGTATGCACATACGAACATTCATACATTCGTATGCACATTCATACATTCGTATGCACATACGAACATTCGTATGCACATACGAACATTTGTATGCACATTCATACATTTGTATGCACATACGAACATTCATACATTTGTACGCACATACGAACATTTGTACGCACATACGAACATTCATACATTTGTATGCACATACGAACATTTGTACGCACATACGAACATTTGTATGCATACGAACATTTGTATGCACATACGAACATTTGAACATTTGTATGCACATACGAACATTTGTATGCACATTCGAACATTTGTATGCACATTCATACATTCGTATGCACATACGAACATTCGAACATTTGTATGCACATACGAACATTTGTATGCACATTCATACATTTGTATGCACATTCATACATTTGTATGCACATTCATACATTCGTATGCACATACGAACATTCAACATTTGTATGCAAATTCATAAATTCGTATGCACATACGAACATTCGTATGCACATACGAACATTTGTATGCACATTCATACATTTGTATGCACATACGAACATTCATACATTTGTATGCACATACGAACATTCATACATTTGTATGCACATACGAACATTCATACATTTGTATGCACATACGAACATTTATACATTTGTATGCACATACGAACATTCATACATCCGTATGCACATTCATACATTCGTATGCACATACGAACATTCGTACGCACATACGAACATTCGTACGCACATACGAACATTCGTACGCACATTCATACATTCGTACGCACATTCATACATTCGTACGCACATTCATACATTCGTATGCACATACGAACATTCGTATGCACATACGAACATTCATACATTTGTATGCACATACGAACATTCATACATTTGTATGCACATACGAACATTCATACATTTGTATGCACATACGAACATTTGTACGCACATACGAACATTTGTATGCATACGAACATTTGTATGCACATACGAACATTCGAACATTTGTATGCACATACGAACATTTGTATGCACATTCGAACATTTGTATGCACATTCATACATTCGTATGCACATACGAACATTCATACATTTGTATGCACATTCATACATTCGTATGCACATACGAACATTCATACATTTGTATGCACATACGAACATTCGTATGCACATACGAACATTTGTATGCACATTCATACATTCGTATGCACATACGAACATTCGTACGCACATACGAACATTCGTACGCACATACGAACATTCGTACGCACATACGAACATTCGTACGCACATTCATACATTCGTACGCACATTCATACATTCGTATGCACATTCATACATTCGTATGCACATACGAACATTCATACATTTGTATACACATTCATACATTTGTATGCACATTCATACATTTGTACGCACATACGAACATTTGTACGCACATACGAACATTTGTACGCACATACGAACATTCGTACGCACATACGAACATTCATACATTCGTACGCACATACGAACATTCATACATTTGTACGCACATACGAACATTCATACATTTGTACGCACATACGAACATTTGTACGCACATACAAACATTCATACATTTGTATGCACATACGAACATTTGTACGCACATACCAACATTTGTACGCACATACGAACATTCGTACGCACATACGAACATTCGTACGCACATACGAACATTCGTACGCACATACGAACATTCGTACGCACATACGAACATTCGTACGCACATACGAACATTCGTACGCACATTCATACATTCGTACGCACATTCATACATTCGTATGCACATTCATACATTCGTATGCACATACGAACATTCATACATTTGTATACACATTCATACATTTGTATGCACATTCATACATTTGTATGCACATACGAACATTCATACATTTGTATGCACATTCATACATTTGTATGCACATACGAACATTCATACATTTGTATGCATTCATACATTTGTATGCACATTCATACATTTGTATGCACATTCATACATTTGTATGCACATTCATACATTTGTATGCACATACGAACATTCGTATGCACATACGAACATTCATACATTTGTATGCACATACGAACATTCATACATTTGTATGCACATACGAACATTCATACATTTGTATGCACATACGAACATTTGTACGCACATACGAACATTTGTATGCATACGAACATTTGTATGCACATACGAACATTCGAACATTTGTATGCACATTCGAACATTCGTATGCACATACGAACATTCATACATTTGTATGCACATTCATACATTCGTATGCACATACGAACATTCATACATTTGTATGCACATACGAACATTCGTATGCACATACGAACATTTGTATGCACATTCATACATTCGTATGCACATACGAACATTCGTACGCACATACGAACATTCGTACGCACATACGAACATTCGTACGCACATTCATACATTCGTATGCACATTCATACATTCGTATGCACATACGAACATTCATACATTTGTATACACATTCATACATTTGTATGCACATTCATACATTTGTATGCACATACGAACATTCATACATTTGTATGCACATTCATACATTTGTATGCACATACGAACATTCATACATTTGTATGCATTCATACATTTGTATGCACATTCATACATTTGTATGCACATTCATACATTTGTATGCACATTCATACATTTGTATGCACATACGAACATTCGTATGCACATACGAACATTCATACATTTGTATGCACATACGAACATTCATACATTTGTATGCACATACGAACATTCATACATTTGTATGCACATACGAACATTTGTACGCACATACGAACATTTGTATGCATACGAACATTTGTATGCACATACGAACATTCGAACATTTGTATGCACATACGAACATTTGTATGCACATTCGAACATTTGTATGCACATTCATACATTCGTATGCACATACGAACATTCATACATTTGTATGCACATTCATACATTCGTATGCACATACGAACATTCATACATTTGTATGCACATACGAACATTCGTGTGCACATACGAACATTTGTATGCACATTCATACATTCGTATGCACATACGAACATTCATACATTTGTATGCACATACGAACATTTGTACGTACATACGAACATTTGTACGAACATTTGTATGCATACGAACATTTGTATGCACATACGAACATTTGTATGCACATTCGAACATTTGTATGCACATACGAACATTCATACATTTGTATGCACATTCATACATTTGTATGCACATTCATACATTCGTATGCACATACGAACATTCGTATGCACATACGAACATTTGTATGCACATACGAACATTCATACATTTGTATGCACATACGAACATTCATACATTCGTATGCACATTCATACATTCGTATGCACATACGAACATTCATACATTCGTATGCACATTCATACATTCGTATGCACATACGAACATTCGTACGCACATACGAACATTCGTACGCACATACGAACATTCGTACGCACATACGAACATTCGTACGCACATACGAACATTCGTACGCACATTCATACATTCGTACGCACATTCATACATTCGTATGCACATTCATACATTCGTATGCACATACGAACATTCATACATTTGTATACACATTCATACATTTGTATGCACATTCATACATTTGTACGCACATACGAACATTTGTACGCACATACGAACATTTGTACGCACATACGAACATTCGTACGCACATACGAACATTCATACATTTGTACGCACATACGAACATTTGTACGCACATACGAACATTCATACATTTGTATGCACATACGAACATTTGTACGCACATACCAACATTTGTACGCACATACGAACATTCGTACGCACATACGAACATTCGTACGCACATACGAACATTCGTACGCACATACGAACATTCGTACGCACATACGAACATTCGTACGCACATACGAACATTCGTACGCACATTCATACATTCGTACGCACATTCATACATTCGTATGCACATTCATACATTCGTATGCACATACGAACATTCATACATTTGTATACACATTCATACATTTGTATGCACATTCATACATTTGTATGCACATACGAACATTCATACATTTGTATGCACATTCATACATTTGTATGCACATACGAACATTCATACATTTGTATGCATTCATACATTTGTATGCACATTCATACATTTGTATGCACATTCATACATTTGTATGCACATTCATACATTTGTATGCACATACGAACATTCGTATGCACATACGAACATTCATACATTTGTATGCACATACGAACATTCATACATTTGTATGCACATACGAACATTCATACATTTGTATGCACATACGAACATTTGTACGCACATACGAACATTTGTATGCATACGAACATTTGTATGCACATACGAACATTCGAACATTTGTATGCACATACGAACATTTGTATGCACATTCGAACATTTGTATGCACATTCATACATTCGTATGCACATACGAACATTCATACATTTGTATGCACATTCATACATTCGTATGCACATACGAACATTCATACATTTGTATGCACATACGAACATTCGTATGCACATACGAACATTTGTATGCACATTCATACATTCGTATGCACATACGAACATTCGTACGCACATACGAACATTCGTACGCACATTCATACATTCGTATGCACATTCATACATTCGTATGCACATACGAACATTCATACATTTGTATACACATTCATACATTTGTATGCACATTCATACATTTGTATGCACATACGAACATTCATACATTTGTATGCACATTCATACATTTGTATGCACATACGAACATTCATACATTTGTATGCATTCATACATTTGTATGCACATTCATACATTTGTATGCACATTCATACATTTGTATGCACATACGAACATTCGTATGCACATACGAACATTCATACATTTGTATGCACATACGAACATTCATACATTTGTATGCACATACGAACATTTGTACGCACATACGAACATTTGTATGCATACGAACATTTGTATGCACATACGAACATTCGAACATTTGTATGCACATACGAACATTTGTATGCACATTCGAACATTTGTATGCACATTCATACATTCGTATGCACATACGAACATTCATACATTTGTATGCACATTCATACATTCGTATGCACATACGAACATTCATACATTTGTATGCACATACGAACATTCGTATGCACATACGAACATTTGTATGCACATTCATACATTCGTATGCACATACGAACATTCATACATTTGTATGCACATACGAACATTTGTACGTACATACGAACATTTGTACGAACATTTGTATGCATACGAACATTTGTATGCACATACGAACATTTGTATGCACATTCGAACATTTGTATGCACATACGAACATTCATACATTTGTATGCACATTCATACATTTGTATGCACATTCATACATTCGTATGCACATACGAACATTCGTATGCACATACGAACATTTGTATGCACATACGAACATTCATACATTTGTATGCACATACGAACATTCATACATTCGTATGCACATTCATACATTCGTATGCACATACGAACATTCATACATTTGTATGCACATACGAACATTCATACATTCGTATGCACATTCATACATTCGTATGCACATACGAACATTTGTATGCACATTCATACATTTGTATGCACATACGAACATTCATACATTTGTACGCACATACGAACATTTGTATGCACATTCATACATTTGTATGCACATACGAACATTCATACATTTGTATGCACATACGAACATTCATACATTCGTATGCACATTCATACATTCGTATGCACATACGAACATTCGTATGCACATACGAACATTTGTATGCACATTCATACATTTGTATGCACATACGAACATTCATACATTTGTACGCACATACGAACATTTGTACGCACATACGAACATTCATACATTTGTATGCACATACGAACATTTGTACGCACATACGAACATTTGTATGCACATTCATACATTTGTATGCACATACGAACATTCATACATTTGTACGCACATACGAACATTTGTACGCACATACGAACATTCATACATTTGTATGCACATACGAACATTTGTACGCACATACGAACATTTGTATGCATACGAACATTTGTATGCACATACGAACATTTGAACATTTGTATGCACATACGAACATTTGTATGCACATTCGAACATTTGTATGCACATTCATACATTCGTATGCACATACGAACATTCGAACATTTGTATGCACATACGAACATTTGTATGCACATTCATACATTTGTATGCACATTCATACATTTGTATGCACATTCATACATTCGTATGCACATACGAACATTCAACATTTGTATGCACATTCATACATTCGTATGCACATACGAACATTCGTATGCACATACGAACATTTGTATGCACATTCATACATTTGTATGCACATACGAACATTCATACATTTGTATGCACATACGAACATTCATACATTTGTATGCACATACGAACAATCATACATTTGTATGCACATACGAACATTTATACATTTGTATGCACATACGAACATTCATACATCCGTATGCACATTCATACATTCGTATGCACATACGAACATTCGTATGCACATACGAACATTTGTATGCACATTCATACATTTGTATGCACATACGAACATTCATACATTTGTATGCATTCATACATTTGTATGCACATTCATACATTTGTATGCACATTCATACATTTGTATGCACATTCGAACATTCGTATGCACATTCATACATTCGTATGCACATTCATACATTCGTATGCACATACGAACATTCGTATGCACATACGAACATTTGTATGCACATACGAACATTCATACATTTGTATGCACATACGAACATTCGTATGCACATACGAACATTCGTATGCACATACGAACATTCGTATGCACATACGAACATTTGTATGCACATAAGAACATTCATACATTTGTATGCACATACGAACATTTGTATGCACATTCATACATTCGTATGCACATACGAACATTCATACATTTGTATGCACATACGAACATTTGTACGTACATACGAACATTTGTACGAACATTTGTATGCATACGAACATTTGTATGCACATACGAACATTTGTATGCACATTCGAACATTTGTATGCACATTCGAACATTTGTATGCACATACGAACATTCATACATTTGTATGCACATTCATACATTCGTATGCACATACGAACATTCATACATTTGTATGCACATACGAACATTTGTACGTACATACGAACATTTGTACGAACATTTGTATGCATACGAACATTTGTATGCACATACGAACATTTGTATGCACATTCGAACATTTGTATGCACATTCGAACATTTGTATGCACATACGAACATTCATACATTTGTATGCACATTCATACATTCGTATGCACATACGAACATTCGTATGCACATACGAACATTCGTATGCACATACGAACATTCATACATTTGTATGCACATTCATACATTTGTATGCACATTCATACATTCGTATGCACATACGAACATTCATATGCACATACGAACATTTGTATGCACATACGAACATTCATACATTTGTATGCACATACGAACATTCATACATTCGTATGCACATTCATACATTCGTATGCACATACGAACATTCATACATTCGTATGCACATTCATACATTCGTATGCACATACGAACATTCGTACGCACATACGAACATTCGTACGCACATACGAACATTCGTACGCACATACGAACATTCGTACGCACATACGAACATTCGTACGCACATTCATACATTCGTACGCACATTCATACATTCGTATGCACATTCATACATTCGTATGCACATACGAACATTCATACATTTGTATACACATTCATACATTTGTATGCACATTCATACATTTGTACGCACATACGAACATTTGTACGCACATACGAACATTTGTACGCACATACGAACATTCGTACGCACATACGAACATTCATACATTTGTACGCACATACGAACATTTGTACGCACATACGAACATTCATACATTTGTATGCACATACGAACATTTGTACGCACATACCAACATTTGTACGCACATACGAACATTCGTACGCACATACGAACATTCGTACGCACATACGAACATTCGTACGCACATACGAACATTCGTACGCACATACGAACATTCGTACGCACATTCATACATTCGTACGCACATTCATACATTCGTATGCACATTCATACATTCGTATGCACATACGAACATTCATACATTTGTATACACATTCATACATTTGTATGCACATTCATACATTTGTATGCACATACGAACATTCATACATTTGTATGCACATTCATACATTTGTATGCACATACGAACATTCATACATTTGTATGCATTCATACATTTGTATGCACATTCATACATTTGTATGCACATTCATACATTTGTATGCACATTCATACATTTGTATGCACATACGAACATTCGTATGCACATACGAACATTCATACATTTGTATGCACATACGAACATTCATACATTTGTATGCACATACGAACATTCATACATTTGTATGCACATACGAACATTTGTACGCACATACGAACATTTGTATGCATACGAACATTTGTATGCACATACGAACATTCGAACATTTGTATGCACATACGAACATTTGTATGCACATTCGAACATTTGTATGCACATTCATACATTCGTATGCACATACGAACATTCATACATTTGTATGCACATTCATACATTCGTATGCACATACGAACATTCATACATTTGTATGCACATACGAACATTCGTATGCACATACGAACATTTGTATGCACATTCATACATTCGTATGCACATACGAACATTCGTACGCACATACGAACATTCGTACGCACATTCATACATTCGTATGCACATTCATACATTCGTATGCACATACGAACATTCATACATTTGTATACACATTCATACATTTGTATGCACATACGAACATTCATACATTTGTATGCATTCATACATTTGTATGCACATTCATACATTTGTATGCACATTCATACATTTGTATGCACATACGAACATTCGTATGCACATACGAACATTCATACATTTGTATGCACATACGAACATTCATACATTTGTATGCACATACGAACATTTGTACGCACATACGAACATTTGTATGCATACGAACATTTGTATGCACATACGAACATTCGAACATTTGTATGCACATACGAACATTTGTATGCACATTCGAACATTTGTATGCACATTCATACATTCGTATGCACATACGAACATTCATACATTTGTATGCACATTCATACATTCGTATGCACATACGAACATTCATACATTTGTATGCACATACGAACATTCGTATGCACATACGAACATTTGTATGCACATTCATACATTCGTATGCACATACGAACATTCATACATTTGTATGCACATACGAACATTTGTACGTACATACGAACATTTGTACGAACATTTGTATGCATACGAACATTTGTATGCACATACGAACATTTGTATGCACATTCGAACATTTGTATGCACATACGAACATTCATACATTTGTATGCACATTCATACATTTGTATGCACATTCATACATTCGTATGCACATACGAACATTCGTATGCACATACGAACATTTGTATGCACATACGAACATTCATACATTTGTATGCACATACGAACATTCATACATTCGTATGCACATTCATACATTCGTATGCACATACGAACATTCATACATTTGTATGCACATACGAACATTCATACATTCGTATGCACATTCATACATTCGTATGCACATACGAACATTTGTATGCACATTCATACATTTGTATGCACATACGAACATTCATACATTTGTATGCACATACGAACATTCATACATTCGTATGCACATTCATACATTCGTATGCACATACGAACATTCGTATGCACATACGAACATTTGTATGCACATTCATACATTTGTATGCACATACGAACATTCATACATTTGTACGCACATACGAACATTTGTACGCACATACGAACATTCATACATTTGTATGCACATACGAACATTTGTACGCACATACGAACATTTGTATGCATACGAACATTTGTATGCACATACGAACATTTGAACATTTGTATGCACATACGAACATTTGTATGCACATTCGAACATTTGTATGCACATTCATACATTCGTATGCACATACGAACATTCGAACATTTGTATGCACATACGAACATTTGTATGCACATTCATACATTTGTATGCACATTCATACATTTGTATGCACATTCATACATTCGTATGCACATACGAACATTCAACATTTGTATGCACATTCATACATTCGTATGCACATACGAACATTCGTATGCACATACGAACATTTGTATGCACATTCATACATTTGTATGCACATACGAACATTCATACATTTGTATGCACATACGAACATTCATACATTTGTATGCACATACGAACATTCATACATTTGTATGCACATACGAACATTTATACATTTGTATGCACATACGAACATTCATACATCCGTATGCACATTCATACATTCGTATGCACATACGAACATTCGTATGCACATACGAACATTTGTATGCACATTCATACATTTGTATGCACATACGAACATTCATACATTTGTATGCATTCATACATTTGTATGCACATTCATACATTTGTATGCACATTCATACATTTGTATGCACATTCGAACATTCGTATGCACATTCATACATTCGTATGCACATTCATACATTCGTATGCACATACGAACATTCGTATGCACATACGAACATTTGTATGCACATACGAACATTCATACATTTGTATGCACATACGAACATTCGTATGCACATACGAACATTCGTATGCACATACGAACATTCGTATGCACATACGAACATTTGTATGCACATAAGAACATTCATACATTTGTATGCACATACGAACATTTGTATGCACATTCATACATTCGTATGCACATACGAACATTCATACATTTGTATGCACATACGAACATTTGTACGTACATACGAACATTTGTACGAACATTTGTATGCATACGAACATTTGTATGCACATACGAACATTTGTATGCACATTCGAACATTTGTATGCACATTCGAACATTTGTATGCACATACGAACATTCATACATTTGTATGCACATTCATACATTCGTATGCACATACGAACATTCATACATTTGTATGCACATACGAACATTTGTACGTACATACGAACATTTGTACGAACATTTGTATGCATACGAACATTTGTATGCACATACAAACATTTGTATGCACATTCGAACATTTGTATGCACATTCGAACATTTGTATGCACATACGAACATTCATACATTTGTATGCACATTCATACATTCGTATGCACATACGAACATTCGTATGCACATACGAACATTCGTATGCACATACGAACATTCATACATTTGTATGCACATTCATACATTCGTATGCACATACGAACATTCGTATGCACATACGAACATTTGTATGCACATACGAACATTCATACATTTGTATGCACATACGAACATTCATACATTCGTATGCACATTCATACATTCGTATGCACATACGAACATTCATACATTCGTATGCACATTCATACATTCGTATGCACATACGAACATTCGTACGCACATACGAACATTCGTACGCACATACGAACATTCGTACGCACATACGAACATTCGTACGCACATACGAACATTCGTACGCACATTCATACATTCGTACGCACATTCATACATTCGTATGCACATTCATACATTCGTATGCACATACGAACATTCATACATTTGTATACACATTCATACATTTGTATGCACATTCATACATTTGTACGCACATACGAACATTTGTACGCACATACGAACATTTGTACGCACATACGAACATTCGTACGCACATACGAACATTCATACATTTGTACGCACATACGAACATTTGTACGCACATACGAACATTCATACATTTGTATGCACATACGAACATTTGTACGCACATACCAACATTTGTACGCACATACGAACATTCGTACGCACATACGAACATTCGTACGCACATACGAACATTCGTACGCACATACGAACATTCGTACGCACATACGAACATTCGTACGCACATACGAACATTCGTACGCACATTCATACATTCGTACGCACATTCATACATTCGTATGCACATTCATACATTCGTATGCACATACGAACATTCATACATTTGTATACACATTCATACATTTGTATGCACATTCATACATTTGTATGCACATACGAACATTCATACATTTGTATGCACATTCATACATTTGTATGCACATACGAACATTCATACATTTGTATGCATTCATACATTTGTATGCACATTCATACATTTGTATGCACATTCATACATTTGTATGCACATTCATACATTTGTATGCACATACGAACATTCGTATGCACATACGAACATTCATACATTTGTATGCACATACGAACATTCATACATTTGTATGCACATACGAACATTCATACATTTGTATGCACATACGAACATTTGTACGCACATACGAACATTTGTATGCATACGAACATTTGTATGCACATACGAACATTCGAACATTTGTATGCACATACGAACATTTGTATGCACATTCGAACATTTGTATGCACATTCATACATTCGTATGCACATACGAACATTCATACATTTGTATGCACATTCATACATTCGTATGCACATACGAACATTCATACATTTGTATGCACATACGAACATTCGTATGCACATACGAACATTTGTATGCACATTCATACATTCGTATGCACATACGAACATTCGTACGCACATACGAACATTCGTACGCACATTCATACATTCGTATGCACATTCATACATTCGTATGCACATACGAACATTCATACATTTGTATACACATTCATACATTTGTATGCACATACGAACATTCATACATTTGTATGCATTCATACATTTGTATGCACATTCATACATTTGTATGCACATTCATACATTTGTATGCACATACGAACATTCGTATGCACATACGAACATTCATACATTTGTATGCACATACGAACATTCATACATTTGTATGCACATACGAACATTTGTACGCACATACGAACATTTGTATGCATACGAACATTTGTATGCACATACGAACATTCGAACATTTGTATGCACATACGAACATTTGTATGCACATTCGAACATTTGTATGCACATTCATACATTCGTATGCACATACGAACATTCATACATTTGTATGCACATTCATACATTCGTATGCACATACGAACATTCATACATTTGTATGCACATACGAACATTCGTATGCACATACGAACATTTGTATGCACATTCATACATTCGTATGCACATACGAACATTCATACATTTGTATGCACATACGAACATTTGTACGTACATACGAACATTTGTACGAACATTTGTATGCATACGAACATTTGTATGCACATACGAACATTTGTATGCACATTCGAACATTTGTATGCACATACGAACATTCATACATTTGTATGCACATTCATACATTTGTATGCACATTCATACATTCGTATGCACATACGAACATTCGTATGCACATACGAACATTTGTATGCACATACGAACATTCATACATTTGTATGCACATACGAACATTCATACATTCGTATGCACATTCATACATTCGTATGCACATACGAACATTCATACATTTGTATGCACATACGAACATTCATACATTCGTATGCACATTCATACATTCGTATGCACATACGAACATTTGTATGCACATTCATACATTTGTATGCACATACGAACATTCATACATTTGTACGCACATACGAACATTTGTATGCACATTCATACATTTGTATGCACATACGAACATTCATACATTTGTATGCACATACGAACATTCATACATTCGTATGCACATTCATACATTCGTATGCACATACGAACATTCGTATGCACATACGAACATTTGTATGCACATTCATACATTTGTATGCACATACGAACATTCATACATTTGTACGCACATACGAACATTTGTACGCACATACGAACATTCATACATTTGTATGCACATACGAACATTTGTACGCACATACGAACATTTGTATGCATACGAACATTTGTATGCACATACGAACATTTGAACATTTGTATGCACATACGAACATTTGTATGCACATTCGAACATTTGTATGCACATTCATACATTCGTATGCACATACGAACATTCGAACATTTGTATGCACATACGAACATTTGTATGCACATTCATACATTTGTATGCACATTCATACATTTGTATGCACATTCATACATTCGTATGCACATACGAACATTCAACATTTGTATGCACATTCATACATTCGTATGCACATACGAACATTCGTATGCACATACGAACATTTGTATGCACATTCATACATTTGTATGCACATACGAACATTCATACATTTGTATGCACATACGAACATTCATACATTTGTATGCACATACGAACATTCATACATTTGTATGCACATACGAACATTTATACATTTGTATGCACATACGAACATTCATACATCCGTATGCACATTCATACATTCGTATGCACATACGAACATTCGTATGCACATACGAACATTTGTATGCACATTCATACATTTGTATGCACATACGAACATTCATACATTTGTATGCATTCATACATTTGTATGCACATTCATACATTTGTATGCACATTCATACATTTGTATGCACATTCGAACATTCGTATGCACATTCATACATTCGTATGCACATTCATACATTCGTATGCACATACGAACATTCGTATGCACATACGAACATTTGTATGCACATACGAACATTCATACATTTGTATGCACATACGAACATTCGTATGCACATACGAACATTCGTATGCACATACGAACATTCGTATGCACATACGAACATTCGTATGCACATACGAACATTTGTTTGCACATAAGAACATTCATACATTTGTATGCACATACGAACATTTGTATGCACATTCATACATTCGTATGCACATACGAACATTCATACATTTGTATGCACATACGAACATTTGTACGTACATACGAACATTTGTACGAACATTTGTATGCATACGAACATTTGTATGCACATACGAACATTTGTATGCACATTCGAACATTTGTATGCACATTCGAACATTTGTATGCACATACGAACATTCATACATTTGTATGCACATTCATACATTCGTATGCACATACGAACATTCATACATTTGTATGCACATACGAACATTTGTACGTACATACGAACATTTGTACGAACATTTGTATGCATACGAACATTTGTATGCACATACGAACATTTGTATGCACATTCGAACATTTGTATGCACATTCGAACATTTGTATGCACATACGAACATTCATACATTTGTATGCACATTCATACATTCGTATGCACATACGAACATTCATACATTTGTATGCACATACGAACATTTGTACGTACATACGAACATTTGTACGAACATTTGTATGCATACGAACATTTGTATGCACATACGAACATTTGTATGCACATTCGAACATTTGTATGCACATTCGAACATTTGTATGCACATACGAACATTCATACATTTGTATGCACATTCATACATTCGTATGCACATACGAACATTCGTATGCACATACGAACATTCGTATGCACATACGAACATTCATACATTTGTATGCACATACGAACATTTGTACGCACATACGAACATTCATACATTTGTATGCACATACGAACATTTGTATGCATACGAACATTTGTATGCACATACGAACATTTGAACATTTGTATGCACATACGAACATTTGTATGCACATTCGAACATTTGTATGCACATTCATACATTCGTATGCACATACGAACATTCGAACATTTGTATGCACATACGAACATTTGTATGCACATTCATACATTTGTATGCACATTCATACATTTGTATGCACATTCATACATTTGTATGCACATTCATACATTCGTATGCACATACGAACATTCAACATTTGTATGCACATTCATACATTCGTATGCACATACGAACATTCATACATTTGTATGCACATACGAACATTCATACATTTGTATGCACATACGAACATTTATACATTTGTATGCACATACGAACATTCGTATGCACATACGAACATTTGTATGCACATTCATACATTCGTATGCACATACGAACATTCGTATGCACATACGAACATTTGTATGCACATTCATACATTTGTATGCACATACGAACATTCATACATTTGTATGCATTCATACATTTGTATGCACATTCATACATTTGTATGCACATTCATACATTCGTATGCACATTCATACATTCGTATGCACATACGAACATTCGTATGCACATACGAACATTTGTATGCACATACGAACATTCGTATGCACATACGAACATTTGTATGCACATTCATACATTTGTATGCACATACGAACATTCGTATGCACATTCATACATTCGTATGCACATACGAACATTCGTATGCACATACGAACATTTGTATGCACATTCATACATTTGTATGCACATACGAACATTCATACATTTGTATGCATTCATACATTTGTATGCACATTCATACATTTGTATGCACATTCATACATTTGTATGCACATTCATACATTTGTATGCACATTCGAACATTCGTATGCACATTCATACACTCGTATGCACATTCATACATTCGTATGCACATACGAACATTCGTATGCACATACGAACATTTGTATGCACATACGAACATTCATACATTTGTATGCATTCATACATTTGTATGCACATTCATACATTTGTATGCACATTCATACATTTGTATGCACATTCGAACATTCGTATGCACATTCATACATTCGTATGCACATTCATACATTCGTATGCACATACGAACATTCGTATGCACATACGAACATTTGTATGCACATACGAACATTCATACATTTGTATGCACATACGAACATTCGTATGCACATACGAACATTCGTATGCACATACGAACATTCGTATGCACATACGAACATTTGTATGCACATAAGAACATTCATACATTTGTATGCACATACGAACATTCATACATTTGTATGCACATACAAACATTTGTATGCACATACGAACATTCGAACATTTGTATGCACATACGAACATTTGTATGCACATTCGAACATTCGTATGCACATACGAACATTCATACATAAGAACATTCATACATTTGTATGCACATACGAACATTCATACATTTGTATGCACATACGAACATTTGTATGCACATACGAACATTCGAACATTTGTATGCACATACGAACATTCATACATTTGTATGCACATACGAACATTTGTATGCACATACAAACATTCGAACATTTGCATGCACATTCGAACATTTGTATGCACATACGAACATTTGTATGCACATACGAACATTCGAACATTTGTATGCACATACGAACATTCATACATTTGTATGCACATACGAACATTTGTATGCACATACAAACATTCGAACATTTGTATGCACATTCGAACATTTGTATGCACATTCGAACATTTGTATGCACATACGAACATTCATACATTTGTATGCACATACGAACATTCATACATTTGTATGCACATACGAACATTCATACATTGGTATGCACATACGAACAGTGTTCGAATTATCCACCGGGCTTCGGGGGGGTCGGACTTTTTGCAGATCAATTGATGCCGTCAAACCCCCCCCCAAAAAAAAATCATGATATGCAAACACAACAATACGTTATCATTTGCAAACTGTTGTTATAATATTAGTCTGATTTGTTAGTTTCATTTAACAAATCACGGGAAACCTCCACCTTGACACCTTAATTCCACGCGCTCGCATCTCAAACATCATTTTAACGGGCATCAACACCCTGCATCTCAGTGCTGCCGATGTTTTGGACTATGCGCGAGCTGCCTGCGAACATGCGAAACGCCCGCTGGTGGTACAGTCCATTGAAGGGGTGTTCCAAAACGCATTTGATTTGGTTATTCATAGTACACATTGAAAAATACTAAGTAATAAGACATTTTCAACACCTGATTTTAATAATAGATCAATTTTTTCAGTACCCCCCAAAAGTGTAATTTAGTCCCATTTGGGGGGTATCAAGTCTCAATCGGGGGGGGTCAGACCCCCCCGGTACCCCCCGTAATTCGAACACTGCATACGAACATTCATACATTGGTATGCACATACGAACATTCATACATTTGTATGCACATACGAACATTCATACGCACATACATACATTGGCATGCACATACGAACATTCATACATTTGTATGCACCTACGAACATTCATACGCACATACATACATTGGCATGCACATACGAACATTCATACATTTGTATGCACATATGAACATAAATACGTTGGTATGCACATACGAACATTCATATATTGGTATGCACATACGAACATTCATACATTTGTATGCACATACGAACATTCATACATTGGTATGCACATACGAACATTCATACATTGGTATGCACATACGAACATTCATACGTTGGTATGCACATACGAACATTCATACATTGGTATGCACATACGAACATTCATACATTGGTATGCACATACGAACATTCATACATTGGTATGCACATACGAACATTCATACATTGGTATGCACATACGAATACGAACATTCATACATTGGTATGCACATACGAACATTCATACATTGGTATGCACACACGAACGTACATACCATCATAGGTATGCACTAATATCTTGCTGGGATCCCCCCGTTGCCATGTCAACCCAGCAGAATTCAGTGCATATTCTGACGTCAAACCAAAGACTAATGGCTCACAGTATGATGTTACAAGCCAAGTTTTCTGTTTCTTCAGTCAACACAAAGCTGTTAGTCTGAGTTAGTGAAAATCTTCCCCCCTGGGAGGTGTTTTACAGTTTTTTTCAGTTTCAGTTTTTTCAGTGCCCAAAGGAAACCCTGTGGTTTTTAAAATACTGTGTTCTTGTGTACTGGTTCTCAGCCTGCTGAAGCCTCTCAGTGTTTTTAATAAAACCTGAATGCATTTAAGACCATACTGATGCAAACCAGAGAAATGACTAGAACAAAACGGGGTATGTGTATTTCTGTGTGTACATGGGCTAATTTGAAAAAAATAATTTAAATCAGTGATAACCCTTGTGTCTGTACCTCTCATCTTGTCCACGGTGATGAGGATATCACTCAGAGCGTACATCAGGGCTCTGTCCTCCATCGGGCTTCCTTCCTTCAGACTCAGCTTCTTTCTTTCTGCTTTTCGACGGTTCTTCGATGACCTCCTGCAAAGCGGAGCATTAGACCTCTAACATGCATGAATATCTATCAGTTTATGTGTGTGTCGGTCTTACGAGGAGATGCGGGAGTTACTCTGGGAGTATTTGGAGCCGGTCATCACACTGCTCGCCTCGGAGAAAAGCTCTGCATCAGGACAGTCCGGACCATCTTCATCTGATGAGAAAGACAGAAGCTTACTGCAATACTTGGAGATGAAAAACGAACACTGCAGGAATGCATGTGTCGCCATATCTATGGCACAATATTGTCTCTGTGTGGCCCTGTGATGGATCCAGGGTGTGCCCCGCCTCTCGTTCCAACGAAAGCTGGACCATAAATTGGATTAAGGGGGTATAGAAAATGGATGGATGTACATACATACATAGGTATGCACACACGAACATTCATAGGTATGCACACACGAACATTCATCGGTACGTACACACGAACATTCATCGGTACGTACACACGAACATTCATACATACATACATAGGTACGCAAACACGAACATTCATAGGTATGCATACGCAAACAATACATTCATCGGTACGCACACACGAACATACATAGGTATGTATGACTTTTTAAATTGGATTAAGGGGGTATAGAAAATGGATGGATGTACACATGACTTATTCTCACCAAGCATGTCCAGCCTGGCTTTCTCCTTCTGCTCACGAACTACAGCCAGCCGGCTCCTGTGCCTGGTGAATGTCGCCACCTGAGTTTCCAGGAAGACGGTCTGACTGTTGGCGGCTGAAAGAAGACAAAAGTGCAAGCACTTTAATCACAAAACAACAAGTCTTTGAATGATTCCTCGTTTCATTCAGCTTTTAGGAAACGCTCTTCCATAGTAACTTAACTTAACGTAGCACCATTTACTCACACGGCTGAATCATTCTTACCATCTAACAGTGCAGGTTTCAGGTTGGTCTCAGTGATATCCTGCCTCTTGTGAATGTAAATCTAAAATAATAAAATTAATGCAGTTATAATAAACTACAGGAAGATGAGAAGTGTTTTAAAAAGAAGAAAGGGTTTGTTTGTTTGTTTACTGACCAATCTGAGTGCTTCCTCCCAGACTGCACCAGTGATCAGAGCCAAGATGGCTTCCTCACAGTCCTGTTGGCAACGTAAAAATACATGAATTTAGTTGTCAAAGCAACAATCTGATCCACCAGAAGTGATTTTGATGAATTGTTCGTCTCACTTTGGCGTACTGGTCCAACAGCAGAGCAGCTTCTGAGAAGCGCCGCTGTTCAGTCAGCTTCTCTGTAAGCGAGGGGAAAAGAAATAATCAGAGAGACTCCATGCAACGACCTGCTGGTGGGATCCTTCCGGATAACTATCCACCTGTATTTTCTGCCTGTCAATCCGACTACCCGTTGTCATGGTTACCTGCCAGGTCTCTGGCCAGCAGAGATAGCTGGTCGGGCGGCAGTGGTATCTGCTGTGCCACGCAGATGGCGTTTCTCCAGCTGGAGCTGCTGGTGAACGCCTGCAGCGCTCTCACTGGCTCTCCACATCGCCATAGCAACAGGCCAGCCTGCTCTGCTTGTTGCTGTTCCACCAGGTGTTCGGCATAAGCACAGCTGAGAAACTGGGAGCCAAAAGGCAGAAAGCAGGGAAGGTGAAAGTCAGGCTTCCGTGTTTAAATGCTGATATGCGATCTCTGACTGACACGGCACTCGTTTCCTCTTCAAAGGAGCCCCAGGGACCATCAGAACTACTGTGCATGTGAAAAATGCATGGCTGTGTCCGAAACCACATACTTCTCCTACTTCTCATACTAACTTTTTGAGTTAGTATGCAAGTTTGAGTAAGCGAGAAGTTCCCGGATGCATACTAGATTCTCCTAAATGTTGGGTATGCATCATGAGGTTACTACTCATACTCAAACTACCCAAGATGCAACGTAACGTAACGTCACCGATCGTCATTTCCTGTCAAAACGGCAGTTTCAAGCTAGCTACAACGAGGGTAGCTTCACTTCCTGTTTACAAAACAAAAGCACCAATTGTATGGTGCTTTTCTTTGGCTTTCCTTATGATAAAAGGCAACGGGTATTTTATTTTGTGAAAATAACCAGAAGTGCGTTGCTCACTGCGGCTAGCTTTAGTAGCGCCGAATTCGTGGGAACAAAATTGTAAATAGCCGGTATTCAGGTTTTCAACACGTTGGGGATCTAAACGACTACTTTCTCTCCTAACAATGTTTCAAATGTTGCTAAAGTTTACAGAGTTTACAGCTTAAGGGAAATCAGCTTCAGGGCGGCTGATTTCGGCTCAGGCAGGAGCGAAATGCATTGTGGGTAAACGCTCTGCATATTGTCTGACCAATGAGTATGTAGTATGCAGTATGCAGTATGTAGTATGTAGTATGTAGTATATAGTATGTAGTATATAGTATGTAGTATGCAGTATGTAGTATGCAGTATGTAGTATGCAGTATGCAGTATGTAGTATGTAGTATGTAGTATGTAGTATATAGTATGTAGTATGCAGTATGTAGTATGCAGTATGTAGTATGCAGTATGTAGTATGCGGTTTCAAACACAGCCCACGATTCAGTTTACACATTTTTACCTTGTACTGATGGCTTTCTGCTGCATACAGTTTCAGAGCTTCCCCGTAGAGCTTCTGCTCCTTCACCAGCTGCAGAGCTTCAGGAAAATGTTCCTCTCCTGAGCACAGCAAACACAGATCCAAACTAAGCCCATCTGTACAGGACGTTAGCGCCCGCCGCTCTCAGCAGATGTGACAGGGAAGCTGACAGAATCACTCAGACTGACCACACTTGCTGAGATGGATCAAGGCCTTCTTGTAGCGTTTCAGGTGTTTGTCGATGGTGTAACGTTGGTAGTTGGGCTCCAGGCTCTTCAGCATGTTTAAGAAAGGGAGATACTCTTTGGGGTCCTGCAGAGAAATACACTAATTCACCATCAGATTACAGCACATATATTCATTTTTCATCGATTACTTCTATTGTAAAAGGAAGCGAGAAGCAATCCTGGTGTTTTTACACATAGAATACAAAACTATGTAAAAACTAAGCGATGCAGTAAGCGTCCCATTTCTTCCTCAACGTGCACCGGGTGCATGTTATGATTTGGTCAGCGGTAAACATCCTGGACCTGCTCTGATATCTACATCATTAGAAATTTCTGATACAACTTCATCTGTCAAACTTTTCATTTCGCAAACCTTTAACAACAAAGCTACAAATACCAAACCTCTAAAAGTAATAAATGAGAAAGCTCATTACGTAGCAGAGGTCCTCCATCCCAGCTGAGTGTCTGATAAGGTTTGGGAGCTTTTAACGGTCAATTCAGTTATGAAAAGTTTTTTTTATCAGAACTATAATATTTCAAAACAAATGGTAAAAAATAACAGCTTAGTATTTACTGTTATGTGGTGGTACAGAGTCCATGTACAGAGTGGTACATATTTTTTTTATTTTATTATTATATTTATTATTATTTTACTTTTACTATTTACTTTTATTATTATTATTTTATTATTATTATTTTTTACTCATTCTCTTTTTTTCCCCTCAGAACTAGAATATTTCAAAACAAACGGGAAAAAAATAAAAGCTTAGTATTTCCTTTTATGTGGTGGTACAGAATCAGACCGTCTCAACCATAGACATAATATACGCAGACGCCTCATAGACTGACGCTGCCTGTTGGAGCTGACGTTTCAGCGCGGCCGCCATCTTGGATGGGTCTCCAATGCCTCCACATTGCATTTATTTCCACTGAGGAAGGTGTTTATCCCCAACTACAATAACCATAACTCCCAGAGTCTTTATGTCTCTGGTCTGAACTCCACACAGAAACATTTTTCTGCCGTAAAGCAAAGCAGAACACGGCAGCAGCTTGAAGCTGGGGGCCGAATGTCCGCGGTGTGGAGGGATTTTAAAGGGGACGACAAAAACGTTGCGATTGCAAACTGTGAGATGGGCAAACTTGGGATTTCATGAGGTGGAAAGGACATCGCTAACATCCCTGATGAGAACAGGAACAGGCTCACACCTGACTGGTTTACTTTAGAACACTGGGGCACTTTTATTTGCTTGTTTGTTCACATACCTGCAGGTATTTCAGGTTTTTTATATTAGACATTGTTGCACTAAACTACAATGTGAAGAATTTATTTATTACTTTATTACTTTTTTTGTTCAAGCTGCTCTGTTTATAAGTGTTTAACGATAAAATAAGTGAAGAAAATAATAAATCAGAGCCATCCTGGATCTGTTTCTTCGCCGTTCTTCATTTTTTTAAGGCACTGTAGAAGTATCGGGACTCGGGATCAGCAGATAATCAAAGTCAAATGACTCGGGGGCAAGAAAACCTGATCGGGACATCCCTAGTGTCTAATACGTCTCTTTTATATTGTTTTATTTCTAAAGATGCATGGTGCAACAGTACTATAAGACACCGTTCGAACACAACATCCCATGCTGCCTCTTCCTCTTTCATTTCGTACCTTTTGGGATTTCTCAGCCACCATGAGAACCAGGTCAAAGTCGTACGTTCCCAGAGAGTGTTCGTACAGATCGTTGACGTTGACGAGGAAGAGCAGGTACTTCAACGCCTCCTCAGCGCTCACAGCTCCTGGAGCCTCTGGAGGGTTCTCTACATGCACACAAACGCACGACTTAACGACGGAACAACGTGGAGAGCAGATCAGTGAAGGAGGAATGCTTATTTCCACCCCCGGGCGCTCGTGTGTGCGTGCAGCTGCTGCGTCTCCTGCAGGTCATCAGTGTGTCCGAGGCGCTCTCACCTCGAAGCTCGTGGACTTTGTGCAGAGCGACCTCCAGCTCGGGAACCGTCTTCTTCACGTGAGCAGTCAGGATGGAGAGACAGAACCTGGATGGAGAACACGCAGATTTCAGAACTATTAGATGACAAATTCTCTCTGATGTCATCGCTTTACATTTCCTTAGTTTTATTTTATATTATATTTAGGGCTGGGGGAGTTAACTCGTTATTATCGCGTTAACGCGTTAATTATTTAACGCCGATAAATACTTTATCGCGCATTAGTGCAGGTTTTATTTATTTATTTTTAAATTTTTAAATTAAAAAAATATATATATATGTTTTTGGGGGGCTTTTGTTCCTTTAATGGATAGGAAAGTTCAGAGAGACAGGAAGCAGGGGGCAGAGAGAGGGGGAACGACTCGCAGCACAGGGCCGTCTGATGCGGGACTCAAACAGGGGCCAGCTGCAGCGAGGACTATAGCCTCTGTACATGGGGCGCCTGCTCAACCCACTACGCCACAGACCACCCCTGTTTTATTATTTATTTTATTATTGTAAAAGTCTGCTGCTTACAGGCTTTTATTTTGTAAGAGTCTGTCGCTCACAGGCTTTTATTTTGTAAAAGTCTGTCGCTGTCTGCTGTGGAACAGGAAAAGAAAGTAATCGGCGGATCCACCAAACATGGAGAAGGGTACGGAACTTTTACTCGGCCATTTTCATGTTAAAGTTCTTCCAGACGGCGGAGTCGACAGAACCAAAGTCATCTGTAAACACTGCCAAGTTGAATTGTCTTCTCAGCGTAGTAGTTCCAGTCTAAAATATCACTTAAAGGCAAAACACACAACTGATAGCAGCAAGTCATTCAAGGAAACAGACAGTGGAGCGAGGCTTCTACATAAAAACTACAGAAAGATGCTGATGTTAAAAGTGTGTTTGCACAACAAATGTTATGGCACTTTCATTCATATGGCAGCACATTTAAAATAAAACTAAATGCTAAAAGCTATACACTACTTTTGGATTCATTTTTGGATTTTGTGTACAAATGCGATTAATCGTGATTAATCAGGGAAATCATGTGATTAATTAGATTAAACATTTTAATCGTTGCCCAGCCCTAATAATATTAAATCTAAGTTGTGTATTCAGCCATTAACTAGTCTGGACAAAACTATTTGGATGCAGAATATTAACATAAAATAGGTCCATCTGTATTCAGGAACATGATTGCTGGAACTGATTGATCTTCATACTAACTGACACATGAACATCACTAACTTGTTGGGATCCATTGATTCCATGGCGCTCCGTAGAGCATCACAAACCACGTCAACCTTTTTTAGCCCAGGGGCAGCCTGGGGCTGGGCCGGGCTGCTCTCAGGACGGGGGTACATGCTGCCGGTCGTGTCCTCCTCTCTGGGTGCCACAGGAACACAAACATGTTACAGGACAGGTCGCTTTTGCTGGTGTGAGACTCCACCTCTTTGACTCAGCCTTACTTCAGCTCGGTGAGGAACAGGTTGATATGGTTGATGGAGTTCAGCTGCGTGATGAAGGTCGCTACATTTTCCAGGAAAGCCTGAAGAAGGAAGATAGATAGATAGATAGATAGATAGATAGATAGATAGATAGATAGATAGATAGATAGATAGATAGATAGATAGATAAACACTTTATTTATCCCAATTTGGGAAATTGTTTTCAATTCAATTCTTGTCACAGTCTTGTACTGTTACAAACATCTGCACAGCTGACAGAATCCCTCAGACTGAGCACACTCGAGGCCTTCCTTCAGCGTTTCAGGTGTTTGGTGCGATGAAATTCTACAGGGAATCTTTAAAGCTTTTTTACAACACTTTTTTTTTTACACTTTTTTAGGCTTTTTAACAGTGACTGCTGAGTTCTTCTCAAATTGATTGATTGATTTATTTATTTGTTTATTTAGTCATTCATTATTATTATTAGTTGTAGTATTTTTTACTAGAATTGGTATTATTATTGTTGTTGTTAATACAATCATTGTAAATATTTAAAAAAAAAATTGAGCTACTTGACTAATTTGAATTTCCCCCATTGGGGGATGAATAAAGTATTTTTCTATTCTATTCTATTTCTAAAGAAGTGCTGCCAATAAACAAGGTGATAAAATCCATACGTACCTTTGGGTTGTGATCGTAAAGGAGGTTTAGGTTGATCCTCAGCTTCCTCATGCACTCAAAGGTTTGTCTGAACCTCAAACTGTCAACAGAAACATAAAACAGATAAGACTATAGTCCCTTTAACACTGGTCAAAAAAGCTGCTGACACCTGCCAGTCTTTGGCTTTTTGACAGAACTGGAGAGTATCTGAGAAACATTCAGTCCCACGATGCTTACAGGCTCGTCACTGAAAGGTTGTCATAGTTACTGAACGTAACTCCAGTTCTCTGTCTGAAGGAGCTCTCAGAGTACTGAGACTGAACACACTACGACTGGAGATGGGAAAGGATTTAATCTGCCTAATTTAGACGATGTGTCAGCATCTAAGAAAAACCGTTAAAACACACTACTGTTGGTAAACCAACGGCTTATGTCAAAGACCAACTGATCCAACTACTGACTACCAATCCTGAGGTTTACACAATAATAGAAGATTAAGCTTCTACATCACAAGTAGAAGTTTAGATTTGAATAAAATTGGAAAATACAAGAGATAAGGTCAGTGTAAGGCAAGGCAATTCAACAACAAGGTGATTCAAAGTAGGGCTGTCGCGATAACCGCAAAATGCAATCACCGCGGTGCTGAGAGGACCTCCGCGGTGCGTGTCCAGGCCACCGCCACCACCGCCCACCGCACGCAAGCTTGCACGCGCAGAACAACTCGAGAAACTGAACGAGTTTTTAAGACTGCACAGTAGATACAAAGCGACTGACAGAACTGATACTTTTTAAAGCCAGCACAGTAATAATGATACATTGTATATTCCCCTCAAGGCAGGAGAAACACATTAACACAGCTAGGTGCCGCGTTTCTGTCGTCATCTTTGCATATAGGCACCGCACACGCACACACGTCTGCATGCCACTCGTTGTGGTCTCATTCTCCCTCGGCAGCTGATATTACAAGAATATGCCTACTCAGTGTCGTAGCAGTAGAAGTTAAAATAAAATGCAGTGGCCTACCTTTATCTCGGCTTTACTCCTCTGCCTAGTCCGGACACTTTATGGCTTTGAATCTTCCCTTATTATCCATGTTTACCGTTGTAAATGCGACCGTCTAATATCAACAATAAACTAGCTTCCACAGAACCACAGCTTGGTGTGCACATTTGCTGTTGGGAAATACCTGATCATTTCAACAAAACTGTGTAGGTGAAACTATTAAAAAAAAAAAAAAAAAAAAAAGTTTAAAAAATGTGCCGGGGTTGGTTGGTCGGCGGCAGTCTGTTTAAAAAAAACTGTATCCCGGACACGTGAGCTCAACTGCTGCCCTGATCTGCTTCGTTTTTCTCCGTCATTACTAAACGAAACGTGCCCAGGTCTGCAACAATGTTGATATTTGCCATGTGGCACTGGCAACAATGTTGCAGAACTGGGGTATGCGCTGCTTGATCTCCGCTATGTTGGTCTGTGAGCGAGTAAATGACAGGCAAAGCAAAGTGAAATGTCAGAATCGCTGGGAAAAAAGCCGGATTATGCGCTCGATTTTCATCTAACATTGCATGTCGTGGAAAGTAGCCTAATGAAAAAAAATGCGATATCACCGCATACCGCGCTGTTGAGCGGCTATGAGTCACCGCGGTGGGAATTCCCTCACCGCGACAGCCCTGATTCAAAGTGCTTTACAGAGACATTAAAACAGTAGAAATAAATAGTATGATTTAAATTTTAAACAAAAACTCCAGCCATTAATCTCCTTAATGCATTTACCAAGAGCCTGTACAGGGCCTCGGTCTCCATGTGACATTGTAATGTATATCTGCGTGTCATCTGCATAGCTATGGTAGTTTATTTTGTTGTTTTTTATAATCTGTGCCAGTGGGAGCATGTAGATGTTAAACAGAAGAGGTCCCAGGATGGAACCTTGGGGAACTCCACATGTGATTGTTGTCTGCTCAGATGTAAAGTCACCTATGTGTAGGTCTTAGGGCCGGACGATATATTTCGATATGAAAAATATATCGATATATTTTCAAATGGGATATTGAATTAGACCATATCGCATATATCGATAGAGTTCAAATTTACGCTGTGATCCATATACATACATACATGAATAATTACATAGGTATACACATACATAGGTCTGGATGGACACATTTTAACTGAAAATTAGTCTTAATCCATTAATTAAATCATTTTAAATGTGCTCTAACTATCGACCCATTTATGAAGGATATCAAACTCACCTGTCCAACCACTCCCTGAGCTGAGCCAGCACCAGTGCTCTGTGATGTATGGTCTCCAGATTTCCACGAGGCATCTGCAACCAAACATAAGGAAGACTGTGCATCACTCCATACATGTAAGAAAAAAGTTTGGATTTGTCACGTCCAATGAAGTGGATGATGTGTTTTTTTTTTTTTTGTTGATACTTTTGTTTTATTGTTTTTCTTTAGCAGTGTATAACATTATGCAAGGGGGAGGGGAGTGGATGGAAACAAATAAAAAACAAAAAAGTGAAAAAGAACATGTTGGATCACCATGTTTCTACAGTTTGATCAATTTTCGATGTCAATGTGATTGTCCTTGTCCCGCCATTTTTATGTATTCAGTCCATTTCTCCCACTTCCGGCAGTATTGATCTTCTTGAGTCCTTATTTTATAAGTCAGTTGTTCCATAATATGTATTTCGTCCATAACTTTCAACCAATCTTCCTGGGATGGTGGGTCTGTCTTGTACCATTTTCTTGTAATTGCCTTTTTACAGGCTACTAACATAATTTTCAATATGCATCTATCATCTTTCAACATAACATTTTCCGTAATAACACCAAGATATAATAATGTACAAGACTTGGATACAACATAACCCAAAATTCTGCACATAACCAAATGAACATCTTCCCAGAAATTTGTGATTTTAGGACAGAGCCAGAACACATGTGAATGGTTCACATTTACGTCTCCACAGCTTCTCCAACATGGCTGTGGTAATGAAGTATGTTTATTCCTAATTTTGGGTATTATAAAAAAAATCTAATTAATTTTTTCCAGCAATGTAGTCTCCAAACACGTGATGATGTTGTTGACAGCTGTGTTTTCCAAATATGTGACCATTCATCATCAGATATGTTCACACCTAGCTCTGTCTGCCACTTCAGTTTTACATATGTCGTTGTATTCCCCCTTGCCTCCATTATATGCCCATAAAATGTAGAGATTATTCTGAATTTCTTTGCGTTATAGGCTTCAGTTATGGTTTTGATTATTGAATTTTTGTCCAAGTTCACACAGTTTTTTATTTCTTTATTGAAAAGGTTCCTCATCTGCAAGTATCTAAAATGATCTTGGTTACTTAAATCATATTTTTGTTTAATCTCCTGGAAGCTCATGAAATTCCCATTTTTAATTGTTGTACATATCGCTGTTAATCCATTAGGAATCCATTGTTTGATGTGTGTTTTTTTAACAGAAACTGTGAGGCTGGCAGCAGGTGTGCGTGCAGGTGTGTGTGCAGGTGTGCTTTGAGCAGGTGTGTGAGCAGGTGTGTGTGCAGGTGTGCTTTGAGCAGGTGTGTGTGCAGGTGTGTGTGCAGGTGTGTGTGCAGGTGTGTGTGCAGGTGTGTGTGCAGGTGTGTGAGCAGGTGTGTGAGCAGGTGTGCTTTGAGCAGGTGTGTGAGCAGGTGTGTGTGCAGGTGTGCTTTGAGCAGGTGTGTGTGCAGGTGTGTGTGCAGGTGTGTGTGCAGGTGTGTGAGCAGGTGTGCTTTGAGCAGACCTGTAGAACCACTCTGGTGTCTTGAGGAACCACAGTCACGATCCTGGATCCTCGCTCCACTCGCCGAAGCGTCTCATCATTCTGACCTCCATCTGAGGCCAAAGCTGCCTGCAGCCCTGAGGGGTCAAAGGTTATTCACCTCAGCTTAAAATCTACCAGCAACAAGACAGCCGATACAGTTAAAGCCATGCGGACAGAAAAACATTGCACTGCCAATGCATTATTCATGCATTTAACCAGAAAAGAAATGGGAGCTTCTCGGCGTGCATTTGTGTGCATCTCACCTTTAACCGTGAGCGCGCTCAGTTGGAGGCAGCGGCACATGTGAGAGTGTGTGGTGATGAGGAGAAAGTCGTTGCAAACAGCAAAAGAACAAACGTTGGAGGCAAGCTAAGGAAGAAGCAAAAAACAAAGTGAGAACTCTGGTGATAATATAATAATAATAATAAACACCTGGATGAGAGAGTATTTTCTACAGTTAAATGAAGACAAAACTGAGATCATTCTGTTTGGGAGCAAAGAGAAGAGGGTCAGCTTTGGTAAATATATTCTTTTATGTTTTTTTAATGTTTCTTACACTCCCTGCTGCAATGCTTTTATTTTATGTGAAGCACTTTGAATTGTTTTCTACATGAAATGTGCTACAAATAGATTTGATTTGATTTGATTTGGATATGTTGACATCCTACCTCTGCGTCTCCAGCGTACAGGTGGGATCTGTCCGTGAGACCAAGCAGATATTCCTAAAGACACACGGCAAAAAAACAGAGAAACATCTTGGGTTTGTACAGAAGAACTTGCACATAACGAGTCATACGAGTGCGATGTGCTTCTACCTCCCCGCTGATGCTGCAGAGAGCTGTTTGGATGCAGGGAACAGGAAAATTGATGCTACAGCCGCTGGAGTCACGCCAGTTTTCCACTGACGGCTCAGGACAATCTACACAGAAATGTGGAAAAAAAAAAGAGTCAAAAGTGCACATTGTTTGGCTGAAAAAGAGTATCGTTTGTTTACTGACCCCAGAGCAGCCTCCTGATCTGTCCGTCCTCCAGCTGCAGAGCCACATTTCCAGTCTGGAAGCAGTGAACCATGCTGATCACAACACTATCTACTTCCACCTGAGCCCTGAGGCATCAAAAAGCACAGAGAGAGAAAAACACTCAAACATTCACTCCGGAATAACTCGACCATCTAAGCTGCTTCATATCCCGCTCTGTTGTACCACTGGAGCACAGTTTTCCATCAAATATAAAGGTGGAACTTTATGGAACAAGTATATCCACCTGACAAACAGCTCTCTATAAAAGGAAATTAAAAGATCATCTGTACTCTATGGGACTGTCTTAATACCCTTTCTTCTCTTTTTTGTTTATAGTTGCCATTGCAATTTAGTCTTTTGATTTATTGTAATTTATTTCTTGATTCATTGCTTGATTATTGATTTTTGTGATGTTGTTTTTATTCTTTTTTTTTTTTCTGTCTCATTAATCCATTTGTTGTTTTATCCTGATAAGATACATTTAATTTTGTTTATTTATCTTAATGGTGAGGTTCTCGATAAACCCTCCCAGGGTTTCTAACCTCTGCAGCACTGATTCATTGCAGCTTATCATTTATTATCTATTGTATATATATATATATATATATATATATATATATATATATATATATATTTATTTATTTTTGTTCTATTTCTTTCTTTTATTTTATTTCTTGATTCATTGCTTGATTATTGATTTTTGTGATGTTTTTATTCTGTTTTTTTGTTTTTTTCTCTCTCAATCCATTTGTTGTTTTATCCTGATAAGATACATTTAATTTTGTTTATATATATATATATATATATATATATATATATATATATATATATATATATATATATTTATATTTATTTTATTCTATTTCTTTCTTTTATGTGACATACTCTTGTTAAAGTGCAAACAAACAATAAACAGAGAGACGGGGTAAAAGTTCAGTGAGACTGTTCTATTCCATTCTATTGTTTGTTTATTTTTTTAATTATTTTTTTTATTTTTATTTTTTTTAAATGCTAGTTTTAAAATGTAGCACTCTGAGATCATTAAGTTGATGTACAGTGCTTTATAAATAAAATATATTATTATTATTATTCCAGTTCTAAACAGGTGAAACCAGGAAAAAACACGAGCTGAAGGAGATGAAGTCGGCTGACCTGACAGCGAGCTGGTCCTGAACAGGGTGGAGCATCAGCAGGGTGGAGGAGGTGGGCAGCAGGCCGGGGCCGATGGCCACAAAGAGATCGTCCCTCAGCCACAGCAGCTGCCGCAGGGCCAGGGGGAAGTCCTGAGGGACGGCCAGGCTGCAGGGACACGGAACCAGTAAAAAGGACAATAAAAGGTCAAATAAACCAAGAGACAGGAGACAGGAGACGGGACAGGAGAGGAGACAGGAGCAGGAGAGGAGACAGGAGACAGGAGACAGGAGAGGAGACAGGAGCAGGAGAGGAGATAGGATACAGGAGACAGCACGGAACCAGTGAAAAGGACAATAAAAGGTCAAATAAACCACGAGACAGAAGCTCCTGTTAATCATAAAACCCCAAACACAAAGACAGGAGACAGGACAGGAGACAGGAGACAGGAGGCAGGAGGCAGGAGGCAGGAGGCAGGAGACAGGAGACAGAACAGGACAGGAGACAGGAGAGAGGAGTGTGTCAGAGGGGAGCCAGCTTTTTGCTACCTGAAGGTTTTCTGGAGGATGAGGGGATGAGACACAGTCCTGAACACGTCTGCTGTTCTCTCAGCCGGCTCGTCTGTGTTGGTGCCTGTTGAAATAAAAAGGCAGAAAAAACAAACAGATGAAGAAAAAACAGAGAAGCTGTAATCCTGGACGTGTGTTGAACTGCTGGCTGTGAGTTTCTGTCCGTGTTGTTCGCCCGTGTTACCTGCTCACACTGTGACATCATCAGCTAACTGCCCCCCCACCCACTGATGGAGACCTCCGAACGCCTTTCTCTGCTACGCTGTAACTTTTTAAATGTTTGCCTACTGCTTTTCCATCATTCTAACCCTCCTTTGGGAAGGAAAATGTAAAACTTTCATTTCACCGACCCTCCTGATTATTGCCATTAAAACAGTGTCTGTTACTTACGTGGGCTAAATACTGAGATCTGTCCATTAGCGCTGAATGCTGCTAGCTGATTGGTTCCCTGGGGCTGACACAGGAAGGTCACCTGGTTGACAGGTGACTTCAGCTGGAGCTCGAATGAACACATGGGAGGAGGAACCACACATTTCCTGAAGGTTGTCAGCAGGATCTTTTCTGAAAGCGGCGAGAGAAACTTTAGCATCATGTTAGCATCATGTTGGAATAATCTCCAAACATTAGCATCATGTTAGCATCATGTTGGAATAATCTCCAAACATTAGCATCATGTTAGCATCATGTTGGAATAATCTCCAAACATTAGCATCATGTTGGAATAATCATCCAAACATTAGCATCATGTTAGCATCATGTTGGAATAATCCTCCAAACTTTAGCATCATGTTAGCATCATGTTGGAATAATCCTCCAAACATTAGCATCATGTTAGCATCATGTTGGAATAATCATCCAAACATTAGCATCATGTTAGCATCATGTTGGAATAATCCTCCAAACATTAGCATCATGTTAGCATCATGTTGGAATAATCTCCAAACATTAGCATCATGTTAGCATCATGTTGGAATAATCCTCCAAACATTAGCATCATGTTAGCATCATGTTGGAATAATCATCCAAACTTTAACATCATGTTAGCATCATGTTGGAATAATCATCCAAACTTTAACATCATGTTAGCATCATGTTGGAATAATCATCCAAACTTTAGCATCATGTTGGAATAATCATCCAAACTTTAACATCATGTTAGCATCATGTTGGAATAATCATCCAAACTTTAGCATCATGTTGGAATAATCATCCAAACTTTAGCATCATGTTAGCATCATGTTGGAATAATCTCCAAACATTAGCATCATGTTAGCATCATGTTGGAATAATCTCCAAACATTAGCATCATGTTAGCATCATGTTGGAATAATCATCCAAACATTAGCATCATGTTAGCATTATGTTGGAATAATCTCCAAACATTAGCATCATGTTAGCATGTTGGAATAATCATCCAAACATTAGCATCATGTTAGCGTCATGTTGGAATAATCATCCAAACATTAGCATCATGTTAGCATCATGTTGGAATAATCCTCCAAACATTAGCATCATGTTAGCATCATGTTGGAATAATCATCCAAACTTTAGCATCATGTTAGCATCATGTTGGAATAATCCTCCAAACATTAGCATCATGTTAGCGTCATATTGGAATAATCATCCAAACATTAGCATCATGTTAGCATCATGTTGGAATAATCCTCCAAACATTAGCATCGTGTTAGCATCATGTTGGAATAATCATCCAAACTTTAGCATCATGTTAGCATCATGTTGGAATAATCATCCAAACTTTAGCATCATGTTAGCATTATGTTGGAATAATCATCCAAACATTAGCATCATGTTAGCGTCATATTGGAATAATCATCCAAACATTAGCATCATGTTAGCATCATGTTGGAATAATCCTCCAAACATTAGCATCATGTTAGCATCATGTTGGAATAATCATCCAAACTTTAGCATCATGTTAGCATCATGTTGGAATAATCATCCAAACATTAGCATCATGTTAGCGTCATATTGGAATAATCATCCAAACAATAGCATCATGTTAGCGTCATATTGGAATAATCATCCAAACATTAGCATCATGTTAGCATCATGTTGGAATAATCCTCCAAACATTAGCATCATGTTAGCATCATGTTGGAATAATCATCCAAACTTTAACATCATGTTAGCATCATGTTGGAATAATCATCCAAACTTTAACATCATGTTAGCATCATGTTGGAATAATCATCCAAACTTTAGCATCATGTTGGAATAATCATCCAAACTTTAACATCATGTTAGCATCATGTTGGAATAATCATCCAAACATTAGCATCATGTTAGCATCATGTTGGAATAATCCTCCAAACATTAGCATCATGTTAGCATCATGTTGGAATAATCATCCAAACTTTAACATCATGTTGGAATAATCATCCAAACTTTAGCATCATGTTGAAATAATCATCCAAACTTTAGCATCATGTTAGCATCATGTTGGAATAATCATCCAAACTTTAGCATCATGTTAGCATCATGTTGGAATAATCATCCAAACTTTAACATCATGTTAGCATCATGTTGGAATAATCATCCAAACTTTAGCATCATGTTAGCATCATGTTGGAATAATCATCCAAACTTTAGCATCATGTTGGAATAATCATCCAAACTTTAGCATCATGTTAGCATCATGTTGAAATAATCATTCAAACTTTAGCATCATGTTGAAATAATCATCCAAACTTTAACATCATGTTGGAATAATCATCCAAACTTTAACATCATGTTAGCATCATGTTGGAATAATCATCCAAACTTTAGCATCATGTTAGCATCATGTTGGAATAATCATCCAAACTTTAGCATCATGTTGGAATAATCATCCAAACTTTAGCATCATGTTAGCATCATGTTGAAATAATCATCCAAACTTTAGCATCATGTTGAAATAATCATCCAAACTTTAGCATCATGTTGGAATAATCATCCAAACTTTAGTATCATGTTGAAATAATCATCCAAACTTTAGCATCATGTTGAAATAATCATCCAAACTTTAGCATCATGTTGGAATAATCATCCAAACTTTAGTATCATGTTGAAATAATCATCCAAACTTTAGCATCATGTTGGAATAATCATCCAAACTTTAGTATCATGTTGGAATAATCATCCAAACTTTAGCATCATGTTGGAATAATCATCCAAACTTTAGCATCATGTTGGAATAATCCCAGCTGAGTGATCTCTCATCCTATTGGGCCTCACCTCCATCAATCACAGCCACGTTGGCGTTGTCCGTGGCATCCAGCCCGGGGCTCCGCTCAGTCGTCCAGCCCCAGTCGTAGCTGACGCCGGTCCAGCTGCGAGTCACCACGTGGAGCCGCAGGGGGCGCTCAGGGTCCCAGCTGACGCAGATCGGAGCTTTTTGAGGGTCTCTGCCAAAGTGCAGGCTCTGCTTCAGGTACCAGTGGTAGTTTCCCACCGTCCACAGCTGGACTGCAGAGAGAACACGTTACGTTCAATGTGAATACGCCACAAACTTTTATTCTTATTTATCCTTCGTGTGACCAATTCATACGTTTATTAATCACAACATTCAGAACTAAAAATGTTGACAGTTGGCTACGGTTGGCTACAGTTGGTTACAGTTGGTTACAGTTGGTTATAGTTTGCTACAGTTGGCTACAGTTAGCTACATTTAGCTACAGTTGGCTAGGGTTGGCTACAGTTGGCTACAGTTGGCTCCAAGTTGGCTACAGTTGGCTACATTTGGCTACATTTGGCTACGGTTGGCTACAGTTGGCTACAGTTGGTTACAGTTGGTTACAGTTGGTTACAGTTGGCTACAGTTGGCTATAGTTGGCTACAGTTAGCTACATTTAGCTGCAATTGGCTAGGGTTGGCTACAGTTGGCTCCAAGATGGCTATAAGTTGGCTACAGTTAGCTACAGTTGGCTACAGTTGGTTACAGTTGGCTACAGTTGGTTACAGTTGGCTCCAAGTTGGCTACAGTTGGTTACAGTTGGTTACAGTTGGTTATAGTTAGCTACATTTAGCTAAATTTAGCTACAGTTGGCTACAGTTGGCTCCAAGTTGGCTACAGTTGGCTACAGTTGGCTCCAAGTTGGCTACAGTTGGTTACAGTTGGCTCCAAGTTGGCTACAGTTGGTTACAGTTGGCTCCAAGTTGGCTACAGTTGGCTACAGTTGGCTCCAAGTTGGCTACAGTTGGTTATAGTTGGCTACAGTTGGCTACAGTTGGTTACAGTTGGCTCCAAGTTGGCTACAAGTTGGCTACAGTTGGTTATAGTTGGCTACAGTTGGCTACAGTTAGCTATATTTAGCTACATTTAGCTACGTTTGGCTACGTTTGGCTACAGTTGGTTACAGTTGGTTACAGTTGGCTACAGTTGGCTACAGTTGGCTCCAAGTTGGCTACAGTTGGTTACAGTTGGCTCCAAGTTGGCTACAGTTGGTTACAGTTGGCTCCAAGTTGGCTACAGTTGGTTATAGTTGGCTACAGTTGGCTACAGTTAGCTACATTTAGCTACATTTAGCTACGTTTGGCTACGTTTGGCTACAGTTGGTTACAGTTGGTTACAGTTGGTTACAGTTGGCTCCAAGTTGGCTACAGTTGGTTACAGTTGCTACAGTTAGCTACATTTAGCCACAATTGGCTACAGTTGGCTACAGTTAGCCACAGTTGGCTACAGTTGGCTACAGTTAGCCACAGTTGGCTACAGTTGGCTACAGTTAGCCACAGTTGGCTACAGTTGGCTACAGTTGGCTACAGTTGGCTACAGTTAGCCACAGTTGGCTACAGTTGGCTACAGTTAGCCACAGTTGGCTACAGTTAGCTTAATTCATGGCCGATAGCTTTAGTAAAGCTGTTAACATTGTTCTGAGCTCACTGTAACTGTTGGCCTCTCCGTCCTCCCCAGCAGTCAGGTCCTCCAACCAAATGGCTAAAACAGTGGAGTCACTGTTCCACAGCAGCTCCTTCACCTGCAGCACAAACAGCAGCATCACAATCTGATAACACCGTCCTCCGGATCATACGCTGCCACCCTGCTGACTTCCCCGCTGATCATACATCATCACACCCTCTCACATGCCCTGGCTGATCATACATCATCACACCCTTTCACATGCTCTGGCTGATCATACATCATCACACCCTCTCACATGCCCTGGCTGATCATACATCATCACACCCTTTCACATGCCCTGGCTGATCATACATCATCACACCCTCTCACATGCCCTGGCTGATCATACATCATCACACCCTTTCACATGCCCTGGCTGATCATACATAATCACACCCTTTCACATGCCCTGGCTGATCATACATAATCACACCCTTTCACATGCTCTGGCTGATCATACATCATCACACCCTCTCACATGCCCTGGCTGATCATACATCATCACACCCTCTCACATGCTCTGGCTGATCATACATCATCACACCCTTTCACATGCCCTGGCTGATCATACATCATCACACCCTTTCACATGCCTCGGCTGATCATACATCATCACACCCTTTCACATGCCTCGGCTGATCATACATCATCACACCCTTTCACATGCCTCGGCTGATCATACATAATCACACCCTTTCACATGCCCTGGCTGATCATACATCATCACACCCTTTCACATGCCTCGGCTGATCATACATAATCACACCCGTTCACATGCCTCGGCTGATCATACATAATCACACCCTTTCACATGCCCTGGCTGATCATACATAATCACACCCTTTCACATGCCTCGGCTGATCATACATCATCACACCCTTTCACATGCCTCAGCTGATCATACATAATCACACCCGTTCACATGCCCTGGCTGATCATACATAATCACACCCTTTCACATGCCTCGGCTGATCATACATCATCACACCCTTTCACATGCCCTGGCTGATCATACATAATCACACCCTTTCACATGCCTTGGCTGATCATACATCATCACACCCTTTCACATGCCTTGGCTTGGTCTTTGCTGAAAGGCAGAGTGAAGTCTCCGTGCAGCAGGCCGTTCTTCTCCATGAACACCACGCTGTGTTTGTTGGGGTGACGCTGACTGCTCGCTATGAGGCTCCCTGAAGGCCTGAAACACCACGCAGGTGTTAAAACCAACTCTTCTGTAAAAGTGTAAAGTGTAAAACTATTTAGTCCAGAGTTCTTACTTCCAGCAGAGCGCCTGCTCCAGGCCGTTGATTGGCTCGCTGGTGGCCTGCAGGACGCCCTCTCTGTTCCACACCCGGACCTTTCTGGCCCCGGTCTGAGGACAGATGGCGCTGACAGCAAACAGCTGACCATCTCCTCGCCATGTGACGCGCGGCCTGCGGTCGTCCCAGGCTACAGCTGGCTGCATCTCCTGCGGGTGAATATTTACACCGTAAAGAATACTTTCTTTTGTGTGTTTTAGATTTGTTTCTATATCTTAGAAAAATGACCTGAAGCTTCCTCTGTGCCGCCTGCTTCCCCTCTGAGCCGTGAAACTGAGTCTCCTTCTTCCCCCAACCCACCGTGATGAACTTCCCTGAAAGACCACGGACAGAAACTCATTTATGAAGGTAATAACATGCTAATTCAGCAAAGAAATAATGCATTTCTTTTAATAAATAAACCTCTGTGGCTCCTGATTTTCACAGAAGGTCCATTTGAAGCTACTTACCTTCACCAAAATCGTCCTGATGGATTCCCACCTCAGTGATTGGCTCAAAGTCTTTGGTCATCATTATGATGGTTTCCTGACCTGTGAACACAAACCATATTGTGTCCACTTAAGAGTCACTTTATCCATCAGTCCAATCACAGTTCTTCACACTGGAAAAAGCAAAAATAACTCGAGAGAAATCATTTCTAAAACCAGTTTTAAAACCCATTTTTATTCCCTGGCTTTTAACCCAGCATGAGACTCTGTTTCTGTTATTGTTTTTACATTGTTCTTGTTCGTGTTGTTATTCATGTACAGCATTTTGTTTCAGCCACGGCTGTTTTAAAGGGCTTTATAAATAAAGTTGAGTTGAGTTGAAAATTTGAAGCCTTTACTTAACTTTGATGATTTCCAAATTAAAAATCTCTTCTTAAAATACTGCAAATTTGTCACTCTTTGTTGTTTATGTTTGCACAACTGCATGAGAGTCCCCTGGCAGCCAATTTCCAGTCATTTCAGGGCAGACGGGCCAAAGACAAAATGTCTCAGACCGACACAATAAGTTCATTTCGTGATAGAAATGATGAGATAACAACAAGGTCATCATAAAGGTACAGAAATGTGATGCTTTAAACAATCTTTTCATATTTGTACCAAAACACTGAAAATATGTTGAAAGTCTATAATCAAAAGCTTCATCTAAATACACTGAAAAACACGTTTGAGCCGCACTGACCAGTAGTGAGAATGACGAGCTCTTCATCGGGACTCCAGCTCATCGACGTGAGACCGCTGTCAACACTGCCGACACACTCCAGCTGTGAAACAGAAGAAAAACCTGCTGATATAATGCCTTTCCCTTTGTCATAATCTTAATTTAACACCATTTCTAATCTTAAAAATAGGGCTGGGCAACGATTAAACATTTTAATCTAATTAATCACGTTTAATCGCATTTGTACGCAGAATCCAAAAATGAATCCAAAAGTAGTGAAGTAGTGTATAGCTTTTAGCATTTAGCTTTATTTTAAATGTGCTGCCATATGAATGAAAGTGCCATAACATTTGTTGTGCAAACACACTTTTAACATCAGCATCTTTCTGTAGTTTTTATGTAGAAGCCTCGCTCCACTGTCTGTTTCCTTGAATGACTTGCTGCTATCAGTTGTTTGTTTTGCCTTTAAGTGATATTTTAGACTGGAACTACTACGCTGAGAAGACAATTCAACTTGGCAGAGTTTACAGATGACTTTGGTTCTGTCGACTCCGCCGTCTGGAAGAACTTTAACATGAAAATGGCCGAGTAAAAGTTCCGTACCCTTCTCCATGTTTGGTGGATCCGCCGATTACTTTCTTTTCCTGTTCCACAGCAGACAGCAGCAGACTTTTACTAAATAAAAGCCTGTGAGCAACAGACTTTTACAAAATAAAAGCCTGTGAGCAACAGACTTTTACAATAATAAAATAAATAATAAAACAGGGGGGGTCCGTGGCGTAGTGGGTTGAGCAGGCGCCCCATGTACAGAGGCTATAGTCCTCGCTGCAGCTGGTCCCAGCCCTGTGCTGCGTGTCGTTCCCCCTCTCTCTGCCCCCTGCTTCCTGTCTCTCTGAACTTTCCATTAAAGGCACAAAAGCCCCCAAAAATAATGTTTTTTAATTAAAAAAAATGTTTTTTAAATGTTTTTTAAAAAAAACTGTGTTAAAATATTTATCGGCGTTAAATAATTAGCGAGTTAACGCGATAATAACGAGTTAATTCGCCCAGCCCTACTTAAAAACAACTCTTCACTTATAGCAAACTATAATCTGTAATATAGAGGTTAAAAAAAGGAATATTCTCTTCTACTCTTTTTTTCCTACAAACCTGACATGTGTTGAAGTTAAAGAGAACAACATCTCCGCCCGCTGTGGCCAAACACACAGATTCATGCTCAGCCAGGTCCTGCAGTCCCACCACCACCCCGCCGCCGTCCTCTGGGAGGAAGCCGCCGGCCGTCAACGAGGCTTCACTCACAGTCTAAAGAAAAACGGAGGCAGGTTCAGCAAGCGTTAACGGAAATCTGCCACCTGCAAACACACAGAAACGGGTCCCGCACCTGGCCTGTAAGGGGGTCGAACTCTGTGATGGAGTACTGAGAGGCGATCAGCAGTGAGCCGGTCTCAGCTCGCACTGAGAAACACTGAGGGGAGCCGGGACCCTCCAGCTCCGAGCTCCGGAGGCCCTTCAGCAGCTTCAGGTTCCTCATTTCACCTCAGGTGTGGTCCCGAGGGCCGAAGACGACCTGAGACGGAAGGAACGTAACGAGTTTAGTGCAGAGAAATAAGACGTGTACAACTTTATTACAGAAATAAAGGACAAGAAATGTTCAAATAATGTTACGTCTCCCCTACTCAGTCTACAAGAAAGGTTTTTCAGTTTAGCTTTATTTAAAAAAATGTCCTAAAGAGGCAGTAAATATAGTATTATTATATTATTATATATCTGCAGCAGCATTGAGGTACACAGCTGAAAACCCATTGAATCAGACATACTTACAGTAGTTATAATTGTTTATTTTTAATGCAGCATGAGCTTCCCAAGTATGAAATAGTGGCTGTAAATACGTGTGCCGTCAATACTTTGGCTGTACTACTTACAGCAGTGTGGTTAAGCTCAGAAATAAAAATCAGAAGAGTTTTAGGAGCTAAATACTCAATATTTCAGATATTTAAGAGGCTAATATACCCAGCATGAACAGTTTCAAGAGCTTTGTATCGTCAGCAAAGCAAATAAATCAGTCACAACCTGACAACAGCGCTGGTGTATCTAAAAGTGCCTTTTACGCGTTAAAAACAATTGTTCATCCCGGTTTATCAGACAAAAATGGACATTTAAAACGCTTGACAACAGAGTGTCCGACAATGGAACCGGACGTGCTAGCTTACTTTTAGAACAAACGGAACGAAGTGATGTTTAAATGTATAAAAGTAGCAGCTTTGATACTTGAGAAAACCAACAAAAAACGTTAGAAACTCACCGTGATAACACGATTTGATGCGGTATAATCAGTATCAACAACACAACAACACGCATGTGGCGCTGCCGGACTCACGACCTCCGACCTCTGACGTAGTTAGGCGCAGCGCTGTCGCCCCCTGAAGGCGTGGAGTGAAATTACACCAAGTCGATGTATATTATATTATATTATATTATATTATATTATATTATATTATATTATATTATATTATATTATATTATATTATATTACATTATATTATATTATATTATATTATATTATGTGCCATATCAATAAACAGAATCTGTTTCATTAAACTTTAACTATACATTTTTTGGCAAATCCCAAATTTGACTGTGAGCTTTCTGCTTGTTTCGAACTTGTTTCTGCAAGTTTTCAGCTAACAGCTCTTTGGGAATCACCTTGTTGCTGCAGAAATCCTGTTTTCTGTCTGTCAGACTGTGTTATTAGAAGACAGATAACACATCTGTTTTTCATAGATGCAACTAAAGAAAGGGGAACAAATTATTTGTCTTAGTGACAGGCTGCTGGTAACAAAGTGCCTAGGTTCCAGAATACACAGAATGAGGTGTTAATATTCTTGTGCGAACACATACGCTAAGTTGACATTAGGTGAATGGCGGATGGTGGACTTGAAGAAGAAATGAAGACTCGTAACACAAATAATCGACTTGAAGGGTGTTGAGTGTACGAGGCAGTTGAGGAGGAGGCTTTGTTGGTGGAGGTTGGTGGACTTGAGGGAGAAGGAATTTGCGGGTACGCATCATCAGTAGTGTACCTCTGGGTCATGGGGTGTTTCGGCCTTTAACACTATACACCCTCTCCAGAGGCGGCCAGCTGCAGGGCGATCAGTCCTGAGCTTGCGTCCCAAGCCCAATTAGCCTGTTGGCAGACATCTCAGGGGACTATGCATGGCAGGGGCGTCCAGTTCCCTGAGTCAGGCCTAGGCTGGCTGACCGCATACCTCCTGCTGCATTACTTGGGGGCCCAACTGGGGTCGTTCCTCTTCAGCCAAAGCCACTGGCTGCTCCTTTCGGCTGCCTCTGATGCGTCTTTGGTGGCTGTGCGCAGGCTAAAGATCCAGTTTAAAATGGGTTCTTTGCTAAGTTGTCTGTTATGTGTGGACACAACACTGGTTCATCCCTTGAGTTAGGAGCCTTTTTTCTGCCTGAATGGGTCGAATAGGTCAGAGTTAAGAAAGCAAACTCTCCAGAAAATATGCAGGTACATGGACTGGACATAAAATAAATGAAAAAGCCACCACCTATTTTTTTTTAAGTATTTATTTGTTTATTTAATTTTAATTTTAATTTTAATTTTAATTTTAATTTTAATTTTAATTTTAATTTTAATTTAATCTTAATCTTGATTTAAATGTTACATATTTTTTTTACTTTATTTATTTATTTATTTTTAATTATTAATATTTTTAATTATTTTTTTATTTCTATTTATTATTTTTGATTATTATTATCATTATTATTATTATTATTATTATTATTATTATTATTATTAATTAATTATTATTATTAATATTAATAATAATAATAATAATTATTATCATTTTTTTTTATTTATTTATTTTTTTACCCCTACTGTTGTCCAACCTCTCAATAATTCACGTAAAAAATTGGTGTACGTGTCCTGAGTGAATGAGAAAAAGCAGATTGCATTTATGCAGGTGGAGGACGCTCTTATTTTAAGAACAGCAGGAAGTTGTCTTTTCTTTTCGCTCAGTAAAGCAGTAACAGGATGCGGGGCTGGTGACTCAGTGCCGCGGCTTGACAGGCTGCTGCTGCGGGCTGACAACAGGTGATCTGCCGCTCAAAGGGCTCCGGGCATTTCAGCGGGATTAACCACCTGGAGACAGCATGGTAAACCATTTATCCCATTTCTCCTTCATTCTGCGTTTTCTTTATTCTAAAGCGACAGAGAGGACAGAGCGCGACAAAAACAAAAGGAGGGTTTCACATTTTCCATTGAACGACATTCAGGTGGTTTATTATTTCTCAGTGACACATATTTCCATGCCAAGCCTTCTGAAAACGTAAACAGAAAAAGGCAAACGTCACGCTGACCGTCGCTTCTCAGTTTATCACATCAGGCTGTAATCACCTGTAATCTGTATGTTGGCTGTAATATATGTTTGATACGCAGACATTTCATTGGATGTATAAGATAGTTCTCACGTGCTTTGACTGTGTACTTTTAAAGACAGCCCTGTACCTGTGAGGCCATAATCCTGGTTAATCATAATGTTCCCTTTGCACAGCGTGTCCCTCTGACACATCTGCCCACCTGCAGGATCTGAGTGTGATATTCTTCATTATAAGCGGCAGATGTTGAGCTGCTTATAATCAGTTCAGAGGCAGACAGAAAGGATCCTCCAGGGAGTTTTCTGTTTGTTTCGGTTCTATAACAACCTGAACGCAAAGGTTACCATCCTCCTGATTTCTGTTGTTTCTGTTGTCCAGGGTGAAGCTTAAAAGAAAGGACAGAAATCTGACACACGAAGGTAAATAACACGGTTTATGATCAGTTAATCATTGTGTTATCATCGTGGTGGATGGAGCCATTTCCTTTCCCTCCTTTAAGGTTGTCCATGAGGACAAACCTGTTATAAACAGATTGAGTTCCACTCTGAATGTCTGAGAACTTTTTTCTGTTCGGCAGCTGCATTTTGTAGAAGTTATTGCTTAATAAGCTACTTGTTATTATCCAGATGTTTGGTAGCATTGCTTACAGGGTAATCTAATAAGAGTGTTAAGAAAGAGGGGGACTGAGTTGGGATCCTGATGCAGAAAAAATAGGGCTGGGCGAGTTAATTCGTTATTATCTCATTAACTCATTAATTATTTTACGCCGACAAATATTTTTAATCGCGCATTAGCGCAGGTTTTATTATTTATTTTATCATTGTAAAAGTTTGTTGCTCACAGGCTTTTATTTTGTAAAAGTCTGTTGCTCACAGGCTTTTATTTTGTAAAGTCTGTTGCTGTCTGCTGTGGAACAGGAAAAGAAAGTAATCGGCGGATCCACCAAACATGGAGAAGGGTACGGAACTTTTACTCGGCCATTTTCATTTTAAAGTTCTTCCAGACGGCGGAGTGGACAGAACCAAAGTCATCTGTAAACACTGCCAAGTTGAATTGTGTTCTCAGCGTAGTAGTTCCAGTCTAAAATATCACTTAAAGGCAAAACACACAACTGATAGCAGCAAGTCATTCAAGGAAACAGACAGTGGAGCGAGGCTTCTACATAAAAACTACAGAAAGATGCTGATGTTAAAAGTGTGTTTGCACAACAAATGTTATGGCACTTTCATTCATATGGCAGCACATTTAAAATAAAGCTAAATGCTAAAAGCTATACACTACTTTTGGATTCATTTTGGGATTCAAATGCGATTAATCGTGATTAATCAGGGAAATCATGAGATTAATTAGATTAAAATGTTTAATCGTTGCCCAGACCTAAAAAAAAACAACAAATTCCTTTCAGTGAACGTTAATGCTGTAAAAACGAATGAACTCGGCTGCTCAGAGATGAGCTGCTTCTGTCAGTCACTGAGAGCTCAGCAGCATAAATTTAGCCTCTATTTGTAGGTTTTATGCATTTCATGATGTTTATGTCCTTTTATCAAACACGAGCCGAACTGAATAAAGATGACTAAATGATGCTGAGGCGCTTCAGATTAATAATGAGCAGCTTTGTATATGTTCGAATCGCAGACATTTGGAGACATTTCTTATGTTTTTAAGTTATTTAATTTAATTTTTTTTGACAACCAGCAGATACATTCTAACTCTTCTAACTAAGCAATCTGAATAGACAAAAGTTATAGGTATCATCATTCAAATAAAATCTTGAAATACTAAAAGAAACGGTGCTGGGATAATAATCCGTGCTGATTAAACTGGGTGAGAGGGTGAAAGGAAGGCGGTTTCACTCGTTCTTCTGCACATGTTGGAATGGAGCCGCTGTGACGAGGTGGCTGCTTTCACAGCAAACGTTTCCGTCCTCTGCGTTCGGATTTTTAAAGATTTCTTTTGTCCGTGAGTGCGTTGGCAGATTATCAAACATTCCAGGAGGTAAAGACTCTCACCTAACCAGAAAAAAATTCTTCCATCACTTCCAGTAATGCTGCTGCAGCACGAGGAGTTTTTAAAGCCGACTGAACCAAGAGGAAGCCGTCATCATCACAGCTGTCACTCTCAGGTGTGTTATCTTTCTTCTGCGGTTTCTGCACCAGGAAAAGCCCCCTTAATGTGGGTTTAACTATCTGTAGGGCTAATTGCTTTAATCATATGTCTGTCCTGAAAAACATGGCGTGTATCTGTTTATTTTTAGAAGACTACCTGAGTCAAGCTGTCAAGTTCTCATGCAGATGAGAACATTTAGTTTGCTCTGCTCTGCTTCCCTCCTCGGTCAGGATCTTAGTCACAGCGGGAGTGTTTGGTGTTGTGAGAAACTCTGCTCGCGTAGAATTCATTTTCATTCATTTGTAAGAAGACACAGCAGCGTTTGTCCTTTTTTTGTGTTGCAGTGAGGCCCGAGTCAGGATTGTCACATTTAGATTCATATTAGTTCAAATATTATCGAGGTACACTAACCAGCAAAGCAGTGTGGCCAAATGAAACATGATGTGCATGTTTTATTTTAGCTATTTATGTTTAAAAGTTTCTTATTTAGACATTTGGAGCTAAAGGAGCTTATTTTTTTTAAGATTTTGGTCAAAAACAAGGATATTTTGGGGTGTATTTTATGGTTTTATGGCTTCATTGATCATCAGTTCTCTACAACTGATGATCAATGAAGCGAGAAAGAACACAGACTCACATTCTGTATGTTAAGACAGTTGAATTCCCAATAAAGCTGCTATCTGTCAGCTAGGGGTGGGTGCGATGCGTAGAAGGATGCAGACTTTCAAAAACAAGGTTCACATAAATCGCGGCTGAGCCGGAAGACAAGATCTAGACTGTGGAAAAACCAAAACATGACTAAGGCAAAACAAAACATGACTAAGGCAAAACAAGACAAGGAACATGACGTGGCATAACTTGAAAGTACTTATCTGTGCTGTGACTGTGGTGAAGGATGTAAAGTGAAGCTGGGTGACAACGGACAGGTGAAGTGAAAGAAACTAATGAGCAGAACATGGGGACTGAGGGAAAACATGGCAAAACTTAACTAAACATGAACTTAAAAACTAAGACATGACCAACACATGATAAGACATAAAACTAAAAACATGAACGTGACACTAGTTCACACATTTCTCTGTTTATCAGAGCATCTGCTCTGTGTCAGTGGTAACCTGTCCAATAACTGCTTTTAATTATAGAAGTTTTTGATTATTCTTTTTAAGATTGGTTTGGTCTCACAGCCACGTTTATACGAATTTCTTTTATTTATCCAAAGATTTGTTAAAAATATAAATTCCAAGAGAGACACTTTGTAGGTGGAAAGATAAACTCGAGAGGAAACACAGAGAAATGATGACAGTGTGTCCAAAGGACCACAAACTGAGCCTGTCATCTGAATCCCATCATGCATTTCTGTTCAAATGGCACATCTGGAATAAGTAAGCTTTGGTGGATATTTGTCTGACCCCGTTCCAACGCTTAAACTTGGGCAGCATTGACAGGATTGTGCTGAGTACTTTCTTGGAATCCTACATTTTTCTTCTTGGAAAAGCAGGTTTTTGCCTCTTTGAGAAGGATGTTTGCTCTCAAAGGTCATTATCAAGTCACGGCTGAATGTTTTGTTACTTTCCAAACTCTCTCTGTGACGCACGCCTTCACCTCCCGTCAGATTAGCACGAGTCAGCTGATTAAAAGGAGCGCTGCCCTGCAGCATTCCTCCCTGACATGCAGATCTGCTCCTGCCATCACGCCTCCCTCATTCCAGACTAATCGTGTCTGACTGCTATGAATATCTTCATTGTATCCGGATCGGTTCCTGCTGACGTTTCACCATAATTATTTTCAGAGCCCAGTTCAACATAAAGTGACCATAAGACATTTTTACATTTGATTTACTTCAGTTTTTTTGGGGAAATAGGGAACAAATGTTGAGTATTCCGCCACTTTATATTGCCCAGAGAGGATGCCTGACTGACTTTGGTCAATAACTCTAACAATAAACTAGCTCCATCAGCTCAAAGTCTGAAGAATCAGATGCTGAGAGTGTTGTGTTTCTTTTTAATTGGGAAAGAAACTGCTGCTGAAAATTACTCATGTTTCCAGCAAACAAACTGATGTGTCATCAGAGGGTGTTTGTGTTGGCGAGGTGACAAATAGCTGCAGTTGGGTTTATGCATGATGGAGAGGGCTCTTCCCCTTTTGCTTTGTTGTGATTATGGTTGTGATTATGCTCATGTTCACATGTTTTAATGCAACAGCCGATCATACGAACCGAAATGGTTGGAAAATGTAAATTCGATCACTGAATTCCTGCCAGATACCTGCTGTATTCAGTTGTCAGGTTGTCAGATAGTTATAATGCGTTAGTTTTGCGAGGCGTAAGGACACGAATGCGGACTTCAAAAAACAAGATTTGATTTTTTAATCAAAAACAAGGTTAAAGCAAAACGCGGCTGAGCCGGATGACAAAACTAGAAATATGAAAACAAAACATGACTAAGACAAAACAAAGAACATGACATGACATGGCGTGGCGTGGCGTGAAGGGTGAATGTTGAAGGTGCAAGGATCTCACATTGGCTGTGTTCGAAACCGCATACTTCTCCTACTACTCATACCAACTTTTTTGGTATGAGTAGTAGATTTTCCGAAATTCTAGACATACCTAGATTCTCCTAAATGTTGGGTATGCATCATGAGGTTACTACTCATACTCAAACTACCCAAGATGCAACATAACGTGACGTCACCGATCGTCATTTCCTGTCAAAACGGCAGTTTCAAGCTAGCTACAACGAGGGTAGGTTCACTTCCTGTTTTCAAAACAAAAGCACCAATTGTATGGTAATGGCTTTCCCTATGATAAAAGGCAACGGGTATTTTATTTTGTGAAAATAACAGGAAGTGCGTTTCTTACTGCAGCTAGCTTTAGTAGCGCCGAATTCGTGGGAACAAAATTGTAAACAGCCGGTATTTTGTCAGGTTTTCAACACGTTGGGGATCTAAACGACTACTTTCTCACCTGAAAATGTTTCAAATGTTGCTAAAGTTTACAGAGTTTAGAGCTTAAGGGAAATCAGCTTCAGGCTGGCTGATTTCAGCTCGGGCAGGAGCCAAATGCATTGTGGGTAAAAGCTCTGCATACTGTCTGATCGATGAGTATGCAGTATGTAGTATGTAGTATGCGGTTTCGAACACAGCCCATGACTGAGAGCAAACAGGGAACCTAAATACTGTGGGGACTGATGAGTGCAGGTGACATGAGTGAAACTAATGACCTGAACATGGGAAGTGAGGGAAAAGCAAATGGCAAAACTTAGCTAAAAATGGACTAGAAAACTAAAGACTAAACACCAAAGCATGAGAAACTAAAACATGATCAAATACAAAACTACAAACATGGCGCCAAACCCCATGTTCATGACAGATAGTTCTCTCACATTCAGTGCATGGGACAAAACATCTTTGTTTTCCTCAATAAGAGTTCGCATTAGTCTACGCTGAACCCGACCTTTAAAAAGGTCAGCACATGTAAACAGTCTGAAATGGACCTCGGGCCTCCACATGTGTAGGTGTACATGAACAGAGCTGAATCTGAATGAAGCTGCTCTCATTCACATATTTTTCCGTTTCGTATTATAACCGCAGCCTCGTCTGATAAAACCACCATTCAGGGAACTTTAAGCAACGTTTGTGCAGTGAATGCAGCCGTGTTTAAGTGCACAATAAGGTTAAAGTAGAGCTGGGCAATGGTTAAAATGTTTAATCTAATTAATCACATGATTTCCCTGATTAATCACGATTAATCGCATTTGTACGCAAAATCCAAAAGTAGTGTATAGCTTTTAGCATTTAGCTTTATTTTAAATGTGCTGCCATATGAATGAAAGTGCCATAACATTTGTTGTGCAAACACACTTTTAACATCAGCATCTTTCTGTAGTTTTTATGTAGAAGCCTCGCTCCACTGTCTGTTTCCTTGAATGACTTGCTGCTATCAGTTGTGTGTTTTGCCTTTAAGTGATATTTTAGACTGGAACTACTACGCTGAGAAGACAATTCAACTTGGCAGTGTTTACAGATGACTTTGGTTCTGTCGACTCCACCGTCTGGAAGAACTTTAAAATGAAAATGGCCGAGTAAAAGTTCCGTACCCTTCTCCATGTTTGGTGGATCCAGCGATTACTGTTTCGCAGGAACAGCTCTTTCTAGTTTTATTTGTTTCTCTTTATATTCTTTTATGTATTTTTAATGCTTCTTACACTCCCTGCTGCAATGCTTTTATTTTATGTGAAGCACTTTGAATTGTTTTGTACATGAAATGTGCTACAAATACAAAAAAAAAAAAAATCTCTTTTTTTTTATTTCTTGTTTCATGTCTGTTGTTGCTGCTGTGACAAGTGAATTTCCCCGTTGTGGGATAAATAAAGTACAATCTGATCTAATCTAATCTAAATAAATTTGACTTGATTTGATTTGATTAGTTGTTTAGAATAAAATTAAGACACCAGTTTGCTTAAAGTTTTCCAATCCGACCGACAAAGGAATAAATGAGTTAAGGAGATAATTCAGAAGAAGACGGGGCCGTCCCACTGAGCTTTTGTTTTCTGTGAGGGGAAAACTTCAATCACTTCAGCCTCTTCTGTCTTCACGGCTCCTGATGAAGCCCCTCACGGAGCCGTCCGATTGGTCCCCCAAACTATCGAGGACTTGTCGGCCAATCGGCTTCTGCCTGGGGGAGTTCCACTTCCTGTTCCAAACAGCTGCTGCAGTCAGTCAGCTCATTCAGCAGCATGTGTGTGACCACACTCTCCTCCACCCTCCCCTCTTTTTCCTCTATATGAAGCCTAATCCCACCCTCCTGTCCACTCCCATCCCCCATTTCCTCACACACTTATCCGCTGTCTCTCACACACACTCTTAAATACACCCTCACACACTCCTGCAGCAGCCGCCCGCTGTGTGTGAGTCACTGGAGAAAGTTACCCCAGCCTGTTTGTGTTTTCCACGCAGCAGATTCTGCTTCAGCCCGGACTCTGCGCAGCCAGATAAAGAGGGGACACCATGGTTCACTGCAGCTGAATCAGGGCTTCTGCTCAAGGTAATGACACCCTGCCCATCTATAAATACTTCTGATGGACCTCTGGTGCTCTTACGCACAGCGTGTTATTGTCGGGAAAGTGCTGAGTTGTGCGGGGGGTTCGTGGCAGCTTGTGACCAACAGATGTGTCACCCTTGAGCTCTGTGCACTTATTCTGAGGTGAGATGGGTTTAAGGCCAGTTTGTGGCTCTGATGCATGGCTGTGCGTCATCGTTAATACCATATAAAGATAGTATTAGTAGCACATAGTAGGTTAAAACCTTACGTTCAGAGGTTTTATGAGCAGCTTTAATGATATGTGTTCTGACTGAGGGTCCACACTGATTTCTATAATTCTTTCTTTTTTAAATCATTGACATTTTGTCTTTACTTACTTGTAAATCTCAGTAATCCCCAACATCACCATATGCTGTGGAATCCCTAAACCTTCAGTTGAAGGTTAGGATTAAAATTTGAGGACAATACCCCCAATAAAGTGTCTTCATTCCAACAGATGGTTTGGAATTCCAATTGGCTTGAATTGGACTTTATTATCTAAGATGACATTTGTTGTATTTGGCGCTATAGAAATAAAATGAATTGAATTGGTTAACATCTGGAAAATGCAGCGCAGTTCTGTGTAGCTGTAGGAGCTATTTGTAAAGTTAGTTTTTGTTTTTTGGTTCTAGTTGTAAATTTAATTAGCTAATTATGAGAAACTTTATTTGATTAATTTCACTGCTTTATTTAGATTAGATTTTTTGCTAATATTCTTTGTTAGTTAATTGTTTAGAATATTTTTTTGCTAATTGGGTCACACTGGGCACCTGGAGTCCCAGCATGCACCGGGGTGGGCCAATGGTTTTTTACCAAAGAAAAGGAGAGAGCAGCAGGTTTTCTTTGTTCTTTTGTTTGTTTTATTGTTTTGAAATAAATCATCAAGAATTCATTTTGGAAATTCACCTTCTTTTGCCTGCGTTAAACCACATCCCCCATGATGCATCAGTGGTCTTTTGATTTGGTTTGGTTTAAGTTTAATTTGTTTTTTAATGGACAAATGGCCACTATAGTAGCTATGAAGGCAATGTAAAGAAATTACCAAGAAATTTAACAACTTTGCTAAAACTTAAGAGTTCATTTTAAGAATTTAGTCATTAAAACAAAGGAAGCAGCATCTGGAACATAGTTGTCTACAGAAAAAGGTTGTCTGACTTCAGTGTACTGACTTTATTCATCTCAGGAACGTTCGCGCCTCTTACAGCTGGGATCACCATCACCTCAGAGTACTAACTGCAGTTTGTCCACAGTCAAAGGCCCATTGGCTCCTTCCATTCAGGCAGGGGCCGGCCTGACTTCGCTCTACCTTGCTGTTCTGATTGTGTGGGTCTTGAAAGCCCGTTTCACATATCAATTGCGGCTTATCAGCACAAGAAAAGATGCTCTCGTTAACCCAACAGCGTTCTTATTTGGTTATTCACGCATGCAGGACAAAGGGAACGCTTATCAGCACATTTTCTCAGCTTGGTGTGAGGTAAGCACACACATCAAGCCGGCGTTGTTGGTTAGAGTCGTGACTTCCACAATGCCAGCTTCTCCTTACAGATACAGCCTCTGTTACTACCTCCCTGGCAGGCTCGGAGGCATATAAACTCCCCATGTGCCTCCTCTTTATTTTCACATTTATGGCACAAATGCACAAGGAAGGTGCATCAGTCCCGACTTGAACAGAATTTGTGAAAAGGGGCCAAAGTTGATGCACCTTAAAGGGACAGTTCGCCTCTTCTGACATGAAGCTGTATGACATCCCATATCAGCAGCATCATTTCTGAACATCTTCTTACCCCCTGCTGCGTCCTGTGAGCAGAGTTCCAGCCTCGTTTTGGTGTTGATGAAGGTAGTCCGGCTAGGTGGCTGGGGCTTAAAAAATAAAGCGTTTTGCTTCTCAAAACAATATGCGTTCAACAGAGTAATAGATTTGCATCACAAAATGGTTCTCCAGGAAAAAGTCAGACCTCACAATCGCTTGGCCCTATTTTCTCTCCCTTCGTATCACTGCCTGCTGCCGCCTGCCGCGCCCGTTACGGTGTTTGCTGCTCGGTCTGCACAGCAGGCAGTGATACGAATGTTCCCGCCAACGTTCAACCAAACACTGCCCAGTCTCCTGAGTCCAAGCAGAACAATGTTTCCTCTTCTTGTACTCTGTCATGCTCGTTGCATCTGCTGCACGCTGTTATCGGCTGCAGCTTCTCCATGAACTCCTCACCTTCTTGGAAACATTGAGCCTAGCACCTCCCATCTTTAAAGCATTGACACATAACGGCTGGAGGTGGAGGTATTCGGTGCCGGATGGAGCTGTGCGTGCAGGCAGAGACGGTGCAGTGCAGTACGTGCTGTTGTCATTCCTCTGATCCTGCAGTGCTTGCATGCAGTCTGAAAGCACATGCTGGCCCTCCTGTTTGCTCAGTGTGAATGATAAACTACAGAGTAAAGAGGGCCTGCTCCTTCTGCCTTTATACCTAAAACACCACAATTAGCTTTAAAATCGGTTGAAATATTCAAATAATAATAATTTATTTATATTGCACCTTTCATACACAAAATGTAGCTCAAAGTGCTTTACAAATAAGATCAATATACAAAGTAAATAAAGTAAAATAACTACAAGAATAACAAAATGGAGCACAATAGAACATGTTACTCGGGGGTTTGGTTTTATACCAATAAAATAGAGAAACAACAAATGCAATATACAAATAGTAATAATAATAATAATAGAATCTATAAAACTAGTAGAAGGCGAGGGTGTATAGATGTGTTTTTAGCTGCTTTTTAAAGTTTGTAATATCTGTTGACTGGTAGAGAGTTCCAGATTTTTGGTGGGTAAAAACAGAAAGCAGCTTCACCCGTCTTTTTATATTTCATTTTAGGAATATTTAATAAAGTAGCACCTGATGATCTTAGAGCTCGATTTGGAACATATTCTGTGAGTAGTTCTGAAGTGTACGGAGGTGCTAATCTATTCAGAGATTTAAAAACCAGTAAGAGAATCTTAAAAATCTCTTCTAAAAGACACAGGGAGCCAGCGTAGTGAAGCCAGAACAGGTGTGATAAGGTCATATTACTAGTTGTAATCAAATCAGGGTGTAAACTGAACTCAAGGTTGAATTCTGTTGCATCATTTTGATCTGAAGAGTAGATCCACGTTGGTTTTCGGTGGAATCTTCCATTCATTTCAAAGGAACATTGAAAAAGAAAAACTTCAATGAAAAGTGCTTCATGTTGCGTGTTCATGCAGCTCTGTGCAGGTGAGGGTGAACTCTCCGTAATGCACAGGTGCAACATATCATGAGATGAATAAACGAAATCAGTCCTGAGAAACAGTGAAACACATCAGAGCACAAAGGTGATATTGTAGGATTATGACGCATGGAAAGAATTTTGGGCCTTGCCCCTAGATGTTAAATGTTGTCATGAGTAACTCCTCACACAGACATCATGGTCACTGAGTCAAAGATAGAAAGGTCCACAGGCTCCGTCCCTTAAAACCTTAGAAACATGTTATGGATAATTGTCACATTTGTTGCACAGAAAGCAGCTTGTCAGCCTCCTTCTGCTCAGAGTATCCATGACGTTAGCCTCCGTCTCTCTGCATGTTTGTTGGAAAAAAGCGATAAACAGAATCCGAACTTATTTCTTTACCTCAGTGATCTGAGATGATGTGCCTGACTCTTCAAATAGCTCGCAGATGTTGTTTGTGTGATACCGAAGACCTCGGCAGGATGGCAGTTCTCAGATAGTTCTGTTTTTGTCTGAAACTGATGGAGAACAGACGTCCAGCTGCATCATATTTGCGTTAAATCTGCAGTTTTTGACGTGAGCAGCTGTGAAAACATGCTGACAGAGAAGGGCTGCGCTGCTTTCTGATCCTCCTGCTTAGAAAGTTCTCCTGCTGCAGTTGTAGGGTAGAAACAAAGCAAAATATTGTTAGTAAAATAAGTGTAAAAATGTAATTAAACCATTTTAACAGTTTAACTTCACATCGTACAAAAATACAGAAAATAATGTTTATTGTAATCAGAATAAAGCAGGAGATTTGACGTGTTTTCTAAACTGATTGAACGTGCAACAAATATCTTGGAGGTTATTCATTCAGCTGTTTTATTTTAGTTATTTTTGAAGGAAAAAAGAAAATTACAGATGTGACACAGCTGTTTTACTTCTGACTTTGGGAGATACCCAAAACAAACAGATGATGTGGTAGTTACTCATGAAGAACGATCTTCTGCTACTTGATCTGACATAAATATTATTGATTAAAACTAGGGCTGGGCGAGTGAACTCGTTGATTATTTAATGCCGATAAATATTTTATCGCGCATTAACACAGTTTTTAAAATAATTTTTTTTTTTATTGTTTTTTGTGGCTTTTGTGCCTTTAATGGATAGGAAAGTTCAGAGAGACAGGAAGCAGGGGGTACAGAGAGGGGGAACAACAGGCAGCACAGGGCCGTCCGATGTGGAACTCGAACCGGGGCCAGCTGCAGCGATTATAGCCTCTGTACATGGGGCGCCTGCTCAACCCATTACGCCACGGACCCCCCCCGTTTCATTATTTATTTTATTATGGTAAAAGTCTGTTGCTCACAGGCTTTTATTTTGTAAAAGTCTGTTGCTCAAAGGCTTTTATTTTGAAAAAGTCTGTTGCTCACAGGCTTTTATTTTGTAAAAGTCTGCTGCTGTCTGCTGGGGAACAGGAAAAGAAAGTAATCGGCGGATCCACCAAACATGGAGAAGGGTACGGAACTTTTACTCGGCCATTTTCATGTTAAAGTTCTTCCAGACGGCGGAGTCGACAGAACCAAAGTCATCTGTAAACACTGCCAAGTTGAATTGTCTTCTCAGCGTAGTAGTTCCAGTCTAAAATATCACTTAAAGGCAAAACACACAACTGATAGCAGCAAGTCATTCAAGGAAACAGACAGTGGAGCGAGGCTTCTACATAAAAACTACAGAAAGATGCTGATGTTAAAAGTGTGTTTGCACAACAAATGTTATGGCACTTTCATTCATATGGCAGCACATTTAAAATAAAGCTAAATGCTAAAAGCTATACACTACTTTTGGATTCATTTTTGGATTCTGCGTACAAATGCGATTAATCGTGATTAATCAGGGAAATCATGTGATTAATTAGATTAAACATTTTAATCGTTGCCCAGCCCTAATTAAAACAATTTTACTTTATTCTGTGTTATGAGCTGAATGTTCACCTGTTAATTGAAATGTTTTGTGTCGTAACTGGGAATTTAAAGAAGAAAACACCTTGATAACGGAGAGGTCCTTCCATAGTTTTTGTCAGGGATCATAGAGCTGCTTACTCATGCTGATCGGAGTCAGTGCGAGTTGTATCCTAAATGTTGTGCACTGTAAGGAGATATTATTTGTAAATAAGGATATGAAACTGTTTTTCTCTGACAGTGATCTCTATGATGGAGGTGCCCAGGAGGTTCAGGTCCTCCTCTCTCACACTGGCTCTTCCTAAACCAGCTCCAATCACTCATCAGTCTTCATTGGGAGCAGTAGAAAAGGCGGCCAAGAAAAATCAAACGAGAGAAAAGCTTCAGGAGGAGTGGGATGGAACCGAGGATGGAGCTGGAGAGGAGTTCTCAGAGGAGGAAACAGCAGAGGAGGAAACAGCAGAGGAGTCACCAACGGACTCCGGAGGACAAGTCAATGCAAATACTGTTCGAACAATCGTAAGGCTTTCCTCACAGGACAGTTTCTCAGAGGAGAGCGTAACATCAGAGCAAAGGTTGGCAGAGGAAGCTGAAGAGGCCAGGAAGAAGTCTGCAGAGGAGGAAGCGGCAGCCAAAGAGAGGGCAGCGCAAAGACAGCTGATGGCCATGGAGGAGCTGGTCCAGTCTGAGAGGAATTACCTCCGGATGCTGCAGCTTAGCACCGTGACAATCAGGAGCAACCTGCAGAAACTACAGGTATGATTAATGATGCAAAACAAATGATTACGGCGAGTGATTCAAGCTCTTAGCGGTGCTTCATGCATCCAGTGCTTTAGTTTAAGAGAAACAGTCACAGCAAACCTGCACAACACGAGCACCTGTAAGCAAACATCTGGGAACATGCTGCTCCTCAGAGATAATCCCTGCTTTAATAGTTTTAGTAGTTATAATAAGTACTCACTTTAGTTGAAGTAGCTTGAAATGCTGTTCGTCAGCTTTTCATTATATTTATTATTGAAAATTATCATTCGTTGTCACCCTGGTAATGAAGTGAGGCCTCACAGACATAATGGAATTTGGCTTTATGAGCTGGAAGAGGTTAAATTTAGATGGATGTGAAAATGATAACAGAACCAGGGAAGCGGAAACGGGTAAAAGAGAAGGAAATTAAACTGATAAGCTCTGAGAGAGGCAAAAATTAACCTGTGATGGGATATTGGATGAGATGGGTTTTATGAAAGTAGCTGGCTGATGGACAGAGAAAGAGTTAAGGCAGCAGAGGGAAAGACAGCTGGAAAGAGAGAAGAAGAGTGATGCCACATGAATGCTGCCGTTGTGAGAGGGATGAGTTGCTGGATTGTTTTCTTTTGCAATGTTCAGATTGTTCTGTCCTCCATGAGTTAGTGTGCCCACTATTCTCTCATTGGAATAGAATGGAGAGGGACAAAATGGCTCTTTCAGCCACACTCAGCAACGGGGGAAAAAATATCACATACAAAGAAATCATTTATAAGTGGAATACTTTATGTCTTGTGTTATGATAAAACTAAAAGTTGTGATTATGATATGATTCTGCTGATATTTACAGTTTTGCTGTAAATATAGCAAAACAGCAAAAAATATCCAACATATAGTCAGTAATCCAAAAGTTACATGAAACTGTTGCGGTATAAAAGAAAAATCCAGAATTCACAGAAAGAAAAGGTAAAAGTAGAAAATAAGAACGTGTTAATAAGCGGTTAGAGTATCCGTTTCATCCTAAAAGAGTTTCCTCTTTTTACACATAAACTCTTTCTAAAATATGAGAGCAGGACTGAATGTTCTTTATTCCAACGGAGCTGAAGAAGCCTCTGACTGAAGACACGTTGTTGTTTCATTCGTATTTTCTTTAGAGGGTTTATAGAGTTGCACATTATCTTTAGCAGCAGCTTGTGCAACATTCCTCTTTCCACAATAAGCTCAAAAGTTGTGTTCGGACTAAAAGCGAAACGTATCACTCGTGAATTTGACCACTGGAGTGTTTCTGTAGCATGTTGCAACAAGCTAACACTCACCTTTTGGAGAGAAGGGCCAAAGGTTGCCTCCATGGATCATCTTTCACACATCTTTTTCTTTTCTGCCATCAACAATGAGGGACATTGCTTCTGTTGCTGGATCATATCTGCTGTAGAAATCCCTCAAATTACCAAAAATACCACGTCCTGGTCCTAAGCTGATTAGTGGTAAAGTACAACCTGATAGCCAAGTAATGAATACTTAAATCTACAGAGGCATCAAAGCTCCCGGTGACAATAGAAGAATGTCAGTGCTGACAGGCTGTCGTTAGCAAATTGTTCTCTTACGTGGGAACATATTTAACTCACACAGACTTAAAGAAGTCACGCAGCATCTTACTGCAGGTGCTGAAGAACCTCAACCTTCTCAAGACGTACAGTCTGCTCTGTCACTGCTGGTTGGAAGTCTCTGTGTTGCATTTCCAGACCAGTCTGTTGTCCAGATGAACCCGAAGGTAGAGATGGAGACTCAAGTCACTGTGACTTGGACTCAAGTCGACTTGAGTCGCTATTTTGATGACTTGTGACTTGACATAAAATAAACTCGACTCGGACTTGGAAGTTAATGACTCGGCACTTGACTTGAGACACGATGACTTGAATGACTTGAGTGTTAAGCATCTAGCATAACTTCGAACTTTGTTTGTCATTTAAAGAACCATTCTGACCAGTAAGTGCTCGTCATATTAGCTAATATTATCCTGTTAGCCTAGTTGGTAGTTAGCTAACGTTAGCTTGATATGATACGGGGTGGACAGGTTGGACACATTGGCCAATGATGTTTACTGACAGTTACTTATATCTTTGTGTTTTCACTTTATTAAGATCAGATTCTGCAGGTAAAATTGCAAAAATAAGGTGAGTTGACTTTGACTTGCCCAAGAAAAAAGTACTTGGGACTTACTTGAGACTTGAAAGCTAAGACTTGACACCTGCACATGTGTGACTTGGTCCCATCTCTTCCCCTTCATTGTTGTTCAGTCTGTCTTATTCTAAAGGAGAGAAAGGAAGCACTTAAGCTTCTCCACTTTTAGATAATTGGACCACATATTTCCGTAGTTGTTGTATTTTAGGGTTTGGGTGCAGCTCCCGGAGGAGGGCCGTCTACGCTGCATTTTGTTGTGACGTGTCCGCTGATTTGTTCATTGATAAAATGTGCAAATGTCTCTTTTTTTTAAAGGGATAGTTCGCCTCTTTTGACATGAAGCTATATGACATCCCATGCTAGCAACATCATTTCTGAACATCTTCTTACCCCCTGCTGCGTCCTGTGAGCAGAGTTCCAGACTCGTTTTGGTGTTGATGAAGGTAGTCCGGCTAGTTGGCTGGGGTTTAAAAAATAAAGCGTTTTGCTTCTCAAAACAATATGCGTTCAAAAGAGTAATACATTTGCATCACAAAATCTTTCTCCAGGAAAAAGTCAAATTGGAAAAACTGAGTTTCCCGGAGTCGCCTGTGTGTTGCAAAGTTTGACGTTAATATAAATATCTGCTACATACAAACGAGCTGTGGAGTTTGCTGCTTTCAGGCAAAGCTGGATAAATGTTTTGCACAACGAACCTCAATGAAATACTGAGTAAAGACTTCTGTTCCACTTGTAGATCACATGATCAAGTCTGCAGTTATATTGCTGCAGCACTGATTTGCATGTCTGTGTCTTTTTTTATTTCTCCCCATCCGTCCCCATGTCAACCAAAGCCCCCCCCAGACAACCTGGACAGCATGTTTCTGTACATCGAGGATGTGATGGACGTGTCGAGCCGTCTCCTCAGCCTGCTGGACCAGAGGCAGGTTCAGCCCAGCGACCCTCCTTTCCTGGAAACTCTCTGTAAGGGACGCTCGCTTTAATATTTACATGAAACATCATCATCCCCCCAAAACTCTGAAACCAATGAGTGGAGCCGCTTCTGTTTTCTTTTGAGTAGCAGGAGACTTAAGTCTTTCCTTTTCAGAAAGATGATAGAGTGTAGCTTCACACTTTCCTGAAAGTGAATGTGTTTTGTAAAATTTGAACTACAGCATTCCTCCCCCCATAGATAAGCTTTTAAAAGCAATGAAAGCTTCATTTTAAAATTCTTCTTTGTCTTTTTGAGACTAAAAATTGAATTGTTTTATTCCTGTTTGCCTGTGTGAATCCTGTATGCAGAGCATGTATTTTTTTTCCTTACAGGTGATTCATTCCTCAGCCTGTCTTCAGACATCGAAGCCTCCTATAAGGAGTACTTGGCCAACTACAATCACGTCACAGAGGTGGAGAACAGCTTCAAACAGAAGGAGGCCCTTTGGAACGAGATAATCAGAGTTATCAAGGCCTCAGCGTAGGTTGATATAAATGTGTTTGGTCTCAGACTGGCACAGAAAGTACCAAAAATGAACAGTTACTGCGTTTCCTCTTAAGTTTACCAGTGACCTGCATCTTTTTCTCCAGGCCTGAAGTCAATGCCACTTCTCTGAGTTTCTTCCTGGTGATGCCCGTGCAGCGGATCGCCCGCTATCCCCTCCTCCTGCAGACCATCCAGAAGCACACCGAGTCCTCCCACCCGGCGTACGCGCTGCTGGAGCAGACCGCCCACACCTCCATCGCCTTAAACTGTCACATCAACGAGTACAAGCGCTTCAGAGAAGTCGGTAAGACGCCGCGCAACCGAAATAACAGATTTGTGCAGTTTAGTTTGACTAAGATGCAGAGGTGGGTAGTAACGAGTTACATTTACTCGAGTAAGTTTTTGAAATAATTATACTTCTAGGAGTAGTTTTAAATCTCTATACTTTTTACTTTTACTTGAGTAGATGTGTGCAGCAGAAACTGTCCTCTTACTCCGCTACATTAGGCTACAATGAGCTGGTTACTTTTCTTCTTACCTCTTTGGCATTCTACGCCTCATTATTTTTATTCAAACAAAGAAAGAAACAGATGAAAAATGTCAGAACCAACGGTGGGAAATGAAGACGCAGACGAGGCCTCATACTGAAAGCATGTTTACCTTACAAAGAGTGAGAAACAGCAGCTACATTATGTGTCTTCTGTGGCAACCAAAACAAACGCACATTTCAGCAGAAACTCAACATTAACTTGAGGAAACATGTAGCGCTAAGTTTCCTAAACTCGTTTTTCCCCCATGGATAGGTGAATGTTTGTTTTTTAGGTTACATATGGGTTACATATGTTTTAAACATTTCCTAAGTATCTTTTATTTTTTATTGAAGTACTTGAATTTACCTGGATTATTTTAATTTAAGCTATTTTGTAATGAATTAATTCATTTTAATTCATTTCATCAATTGGATGAACTCTAATTTGCCTAAAGATGATTATTTAGTATTTTTGTCTGTCTGATTGAATGCTTGTGTTCACAAATAAATCAGACGTTACTCAACAGTTACTCAGTACTTGAGTAGTTTTTTCACCAAGCACTTTTTTACTCTTACTCAAGTAATTATTTGGATGACTACTTTTTACTTTTACTTGAGTCATATTATTCTGAAGTAACGGTACTTTTACTTGAGTACAGTTTTTGGCTGCTCTACCCACCTCTGCTAATGATGAGAGAAGCGAGCTTCCCAAACAGCCCCAACAACGCTGAACAGATTTGTTCGTGTTTCCCTCGTGTTTCTGTAGCTGACAAATACAAGAAGACGGAAACTCTGACCATCAAGGACAAGATCAACCGCCTCAACACCCACAGCATCGCAAAGAAGACCGCCAGGTTCAGCCAGCACATCAAGCACGAGACTGGGATGGCGCCTAAGGTAGGATGCTGCTCTGCAACCAGCCAGGACCAATCAGGGTCCCCGGTTAGGCACCAGAGAGTTGAGCCTCGCTGGAGTAAATTAAACAACACGTGAAGTGGTGTTTTCAGACTGCTTCTGAGCAATAAAAGGCCTCTGAGTCCTTCAGTTAATGATTAACAGCTGGATGGAAGAGGTCATATCTGTGGAACTCCTTACACGAGTCCTGCGTTTTGATTCCAACTTTTTATCTTTTTTATTTCTCATATTTGGTTTAAAGTCTGATTTAGTCCAGATATAAAAAGCAGCGGAGAGAACCGATCTGATCCGATCTGTGCCATCTTTATCATGTTCTTGCTGCCAAAGCTGAGTCACAGTTGCTGAGAAGCGATAAGCCGTGAGAGGGAAATAAAAGGAGCTATTAATGTGGAATCTGAGGCTGATGAATGCATTGACAGGTCAGAGTTATATAACTATGATTCCTAAACAAATGGTCCAATAATCTGTAAACGAAGCTCATGAAGCTCATTCTCTGCTTTTATTATTTTCAGTGTACATTAGGGCTGGGCGATTTTTTTTTCGGTTTAAATATTAAACCGCAATTTTATTTTCCTACGGTTTTTGAAATGGCTGAACCGAAAAATCTCGATTCAATTCAATTCATTTTTAATTATATAGCGCCAAATACAACAAATGTCATCTCAAGGCACTTAAATAATAAAGTCCAATTCAAGCCAATTGGAATTCAATTCATTGTAATCATAATTATTTGAAAACATTTCTAGACTCCGCAGATTTGTTTTGCTTTAAGGGACTCCGTAGTAGCCTACTCTCTCACTTTGCCTAATACGATCACATTCCCAGCGGCACCGACAGACATAGCATGCAATAAAAATGTCAACAAACAAAGCTCCTTCCTAAAAATGGTTCTACTTCAGTTGTATGGAAGTGGTTCAGAACAACTGTTCTGTGTAAAGTTTGTAGAAAGTCGATCGCTGCAACACGGGAACATTGTAACATGCCAAAGAGTGACTTCCGAGAAAGTTATTATCATTTATTATTTATTGTATTTCATTTTACAAGTTTTTTCAGGGATGGCCTACAAGAGATTTTTCTTTCAGTTTGAAATTTTTGCACATTAACGACAGCCAAGTGGTGCTGTTTTTATTTCATTTTTTTGTTTTTTATTCTTGAATGGATTTGTTCACATAGGCCTAGACTACTTGGTAATCTCATTTGTCATTTGGTAATTCTCAATTGTGTCAGTAAAGAAAATGTATTTAAATTTAGCCTTGGTCTGGTTTGTTTAGAGAAAAACAGAAAAAAATTGAGGTTTAAATCGAAAATCGTCCATTAGTTTTATTTTTAGGCCAATTCACCCAGCCCTAGTGTACATATTTTAAATATATATATATATATATATATATATATATATATATTTAAATAAAAATATACATATGTATGTGTGTGTTTTTATTCTCTTCTCTTCTTTCCCTGTGCATCCTTTCACAGCTGGTGGACGAAGAGTTCGACGCTCTGCAGGATTTCTTTTCTGTTCTGGAAAACGGGATCCTGGAGCTCCTTAAAAATGTGGAGACTTACCTGCTCCACTTACAGGTATGTTTGTTTTCAGAGGGATATGACTTCAAACATCACAGTCCAGAGGATAATAAGCCCGAAGGCTGGTGTGGAAGTCCTGTCTGGTTCTTTTTTTCCTGCTCTGACCTTTTGTTTTTGATTCAAACACAGAGTTTGCGTCTTCATAAGGGACACTGAGGCCTGGAGCTTAAAGTGGTGTCAATCTCAGGCATAATAAACATTTTACTATCTGCCAGGAGTGTTCTTTGCCCTGGATCAAGGTCCTGAAGTTCAGAGCAAAGCTCCCGGGTGGAAACTGAAATCAAAGGATGCTTTTCTTTGTTTGCGGGCTCAGCAGATGCCCGAAATATGATCAAGTCATTCTCAGTTCTATCGAGTTCGTCTTGTTCTTTGCTCACTCCATTGAAACCTGTCACAGATTAAACATTTGGATTGTTCCACATGAGTTCATTCTACACGCACCAGTAAATTCTTCCAGTCTGAGTTTGACAACCAGTTGTATATTTAAAAGTTTTCACCGAGACAGGAAACAACCCTCTTTCATTTCCCCATTTAGATCTGGAAAATAAGTGTGTATCCGTGGAGCGGTTTGCCTTGTGATTGAGTCACACTGTGTAAACTGAGGTGTTATTTCAGGGCCTGAGGTCAAACACACCAGTTTCTGTCCTGCCCGACTCTAAAATTATCCCCCGAGTGGTTTTTTCTTTGTCTGTTCCCAAGCAACACAGACCAACATTTTAATTAGGGCTGGGCAACGATTAAAATGTTTAATCTAATTAATCACATGATTTCCCCGATTAATCCCATTTGTATGTAAAATCCAAAAATGAATCCAAAAGTAGCGTATAGATTTTAGCATTTAGTTTTATTTTAAATGTGCTGCCATATGAATGAAAGTGCCATAACATTTGTTGTGCAAACACACTTTTAACATCAGCATCTTTCTGTAGTTTTTATGTAGAAGCCTCGCTCCACTGTCTGTTTCCTTGAATGACTTGCTGCTATCAGTTGTGTGTTTTGCCTTTAAGTGATATTTTAGACTGGAACTACTACGCTGAGAAGACAATTCAACTTGGCTGTAAATGCAGGAGTTTTTTAAAATTTATTTTGAAATAGGTGCTTTTATGTTGAAACGAGTAAAACAGGAAGTAGCGCCGGTTAGCTCCGTTAGCTTCACACAGGGTACTTCATACTTCCATACTTCCATACTACATACTACATACTACATACTCCATACTGCATACTCATCGATCAGACAGTATGCAGAGCGTTTACCCACAATACATTTCGCTCCTGCCCGAGCTGAAATCAGCCGGCCTGAAGCTGATTTCCCTTAAGCTCTAAACTCTGTAAACTTTAGCAACATTTGAAACATTTTCAGGCGAGAAAGTAGTCGTTTAGATCCCCAACGTGTTGAAAATCTGACAAAATACCGGCTGTTTACAATTTTGTTCCCACGAATTCGGCGCTACTAAAGCTAGCCACAGTGAGCTAACGCACTTCCTGTTATTTTCACAAAATAAAATAACCGTTGCCTTTTATCATAGGGAAAGCCATTACCATACAATTGGTGCTTTGGTTTTGAAAACAGGAAGTGAACCTACCCTCGTTGTAGCTAGCTTGAAACTGCCGTTTTGACAGGAAATGACGATTGGCGACGTCAGGTTATGTTGCATCTTGGGTAGTTTGAGTATGAGTAGTAACCTCATGATGCATACCCAACATTTCGGAGAATCTAGTATGCATCCGGGAACTTAAAAAGAGTTAAAGTTAGTAGGAGTAGTATGAGTAGTAGGAGAAGTATGCGGTTTTGAACACAGCCACAGAGACCGAGGAGCACCTGTAGCGGTGATGTTAGCTGCTAGTTTATCTTTATTTTATTCCTCCATGCTTCGTGGTGTTTGCTGTAACTGTGTGAATGTGATGCATTCAACAGACTTTTACAATAATAAAACCTGCGTTAATGCACGATAAAATATTTAGCGTCGTTAAATCATTAACAAGTTAACGCGATAATAACGAGTTAACTCGCCCAGCCCTAATTTTAAGACTTTTTACATTTCTCCTTTACTTTTTGTTGCTGTGGAATCCATCTCTGCTTTGGAACAGGGAACCAAGAACCCACTAATGTTCCACTGTTTGATATAATTTCTGCAGGGATTGTTGGACTGTAAGACGGAAGAGTTTGACTTTGATATGGATGGAGAGAAGGCTCCTATTTGCTACAAGGAGATCTCTACTGCGCTCAGACAGTGGATCCTTCCTACGTTTGTAAGTCATTTACTTTTGGATCCCACTGAAAAGCAAACCTGACCGAATGTGTAAATGTTTTCTAACGAGGGGCATCAAATTTCATCCATTCAGGAGAAAAGGATGAGGACGCTGATCCACAAGCCGTTATGTGCCCTCCGGGACCTCCTGGTGGGCCCGAGGAACCTGATCAGGAAGAGGCTCGACAAGCTGCTGGATTATGAAGTGATAGAAGCCAAATCCAGCCTGAGCTACGAGGAACAGGCCGTGGCCAACACCTACAGGTAGAGGGGTTTCAAATGGGAAGACTGCACTCAAATCACTCACTTAAAGAGGTGTTTCCATCACATGACACAGGGCTGCAATCTGCTTGATCCCCGTTAATAACTGTTAACTGTGAATGAACTAGGAGCATCTTATTAGAAATAGAATAGAAATAGAAAAATACTTTATTCATCCCCCAATGGGGGAAATTCAAATTAGTCAAGTAGCTCAAAAAATTATTAATGTTATTTACCGTGATTGTAAATTAACAACAACAATAATACCAATTCTAATAAAAAATACTACTACTAACTAATAATAATAATAATAAATGACTGAATAAATAAACAAGATAAATAAAAATGAAAAATTAGCAGTTTTAAATGGAAATATCTCCCCTCCTTTCTCTTCTCTCAGGACAATCAACACGCTGCTCCTCAATGAGCTGCCTCGCTTTAATGGCCTGGCTCTGCAGATGATCTGGAGCATGTTGGGGACGTTCAGCTGTCTGCACAAAGACCTGGCTGCAGACATGGAGCAGCTGTTCCAGAGCTTTGCTCAGCAGGTACAGCACAACAGTCACACACCGGGCTACCAGGTCGGGACGTTACCTTAGTTTTTATTAGGGCTGGGCGAGTTAACGCGTTATTATCGCGTTAACTCGTTAATTATTTAACGCCGATACATGTTTTATCGTGCATTAACGCAGGTTTTATTATTGTAAAAGTCTGCTGAATGCATCACATTCACAGTTACAGCAAACACCACGAAGCATGGAGGAATAAAATAAAGATAAACTTGCAGCTAACATCACCGCTACAGGTGTGAAGCTAACGGAGCTAACCGGCGCTACTTCCTGTTTTACATAATAGCATCTATTTCAAAATAAATTTAAAATAAATTTACAGCCAAGTTGAATTGTCTTCTCAGCGTAGTAGTTCCAGTCTAAAATATCACTTAAAGGCAAAACACACAACTGATAGCAGCAAGTCATTCAAGGAAACAGACAGTGGAGCGAGGCTTCTACATAAAAACTACAGAAAGATGCTGATGTTAAAAGTGTGTTTGCACAACAAATGTTATGGCACTTTCATTCATATGGCAGCACATTTAAAATAAAGCTAAATGCTAAAAGCTATACGCTACTTTTGGATTCATTTTTGGATTTTGCGTACAAATTCGATTAATCGTGATTAATCAGGGAAATCATGTGATTAATTAGATTAAACATTTTTAATCGTTGCCCAGCCCTAGTTTTTATGTTTTACTTCGGCAGAGATCCCATCATTGATGAATATTTCCTTCTGTTTTTGTTTGACCCTCTCCGTGCGTTTCCTTGCAGCTCCCTCACAGCGCTCTTCACACTGGTGCATTCTGGGAGTGGGCAGAGGCTGCCGTGCTGGACGGTGCCAGGAAGCTGCAGACTTTATGTCAAAGTGTGGAGGACACGTTCAACGCTCCAGTCGTCCAGGTTGGAGTTGGAATAATCTTGTTTTTCTGTGTTTGAGGGATGATTTTATTTAATATAGTTTGATTTATTGCCTCCCTTAAACTCCCAGAGGCACAAACTCACCAACAGACCGTACATAAACACAACACTTTGCAGCTGTCGGGGACACCTGATCTTCATCAAATTCTCTTCTTTCAAATAAACAATAAGTGCTGAAGAAACCTGAGCTTTTAAACCATTAAGACCTGATGCAACACATGGGTAAATCAGCTCCCATTTTCGCCTGACAGGGCGTCACAATGAACTGAAGGATTTGACATGTTCAAATCAACACAACAAATTCTCCTTAAAGTAAGATAAACAGATTTTTAGCACCCAGCCAGTATCACTTAAACCTTTTACATCTAAATGTTTAACAACATACAACTGGAGTCAGAAGCTACAGCTTCACCTTATTGTCATCTAAAATCAGAAACAAGTCAGAACTAGAAAGCTGCATAATTTGCGATGATGATAAGGCTTTCAAACCACAAACGCTATCACGTGATTTTCACCGCCTGGCCACGCCCACACCGTTCAGAGTTTGGAAAAGTTTCTCCATGAATTTTTCCCCCCATGTCTTAAGAGTAACCTGACCAAGTTTGAAGCTTGTAGCATTAAATCTGTAGGACGAGTTCGATCATATGTGTGGAATCGGGGAAAAATGGCACCAAAACAAACTTTCCATCCAAAATGGCCGCCTTCCTGTGGACGTGGGACCATGGCGGCATCAGACGTTTTTGTGCGTCTGGGCATGATGAAGGAGTGTACCGAATTTTGTCGTCCCACGCGAAACTAACCCCAATGCGGGGAGCATTTTTAAGCATCGTAGGGGGCGCTACAGAGTCAATGAGCGACTCCCAAAAATATAAAGTTTAGATTCTTTCATGTCGTCGACTGGCAGGTGGTGCTCGCAAAAGTTCAAGAGTTTTCGAGCACCTTTTGCAAATAATAAGAATATAGAAAAAGAAACAATACAGATACAATAGGGTCCTTGCAGTTTCACTGCTCAGGCCCCTAATAAGATACTTCAAACCATCCCAAACTTGTCTCAACACACCTTTCTGAACATGATGTGGGTCTGTGGTAATATTAGCGCCTGTCTGTCTGGGGGTGAAAGCATGTGGTATTAGCTCTGTGATCACTTTTCATATGCATGTGATTATTAAGCTTTTGTTTGAACTGCTGTAAAAAGCTTTCATTCATCACTGCTGCCTGCAGCTCCTCCTCCACTGGCATTGAGCCTTTAAATGGAGCAAAGTCATTAAAACTTGCCAAACAACCTTCATGACTAGCCTCCTTTAAACATGCTAAATATAGTCACGTCATGCTCTGCTGTTGTGCTGTCCGACGGGTTTTTCTGCATTTTTCATTACAACTCAGATAGATGAACGGGTTCTGAATGTGCTTCATCTCGTTCTGCAGCTTCCTCAGAGACTTTCTCCAGTATCCTAATACATTCAATGACAGGAAATGTGTTTTTAAAGGGATAGTTTGCCTCTTTTGACATGAAGCTGTGTAACATCCCATATCAGCAACATCATTTCTGAACATCTTCTTACCCCCTGCTGCGTCCTGTGAGCAGAGTTCCAGCCTCGTTTTGGTGTTGATGAAGGTAGTCCGGCTAGTTGGCTGGGGTTTAAAAAATAAAGCGTTTTGCTTCTCAAAACAATATGCGTTCAACAGAGTAATACATTTGCATCAGAAAATGGTTCTCCAGGAAAAAGTCAGACCTCACAATCTCTTGGCCCTATTTTCTCTGATTGGTCTGTGAACATGTATGAGTTCAGTTAAATACTCAGGGGGGCCAGTGCATTTAAAATTTTAAAAACAAACTTTAAAAGGATCTTAAAATCAATTCTGAAGCGGACAGGACGTTCGTCCGTTCGTCAACACCAAAACGAGGCTGGAACTCTGCTCACAGGACGCAGCAGGGGGTAAGAAGATGTTCAGAAATGATGTTGCTGATATGGGATGTTACACAGCTTCATGTCAGAAGAGGCGAACTGTCCCTTGAAGCCAGTTCCCATGTGATTATTAAATCCAACATTTTCCAAACACATGTGGGTTGAAACTCCTAAAGTTTTTAGATCATTAAACCTTCCTGAAAGAGGCATATTTCCTGTTTTTAATAAGTTTTTTACTCACAGAAGTTATTTTCCGTTTCGCTCAGGTGTATTCTATCATCGTCAGATCTGGCTGATTTTCTCTGCAGTAATAATTTGCTCCGTGTCCGTCCTTCCACGTGTTTTTTCTTTCCGCCAGCCTCTGAGCCCATCCTCTCAGCACCGCCTGAAGCAGCTGACCGATAAGCACGGCTCGGGTAAAATCTACAAGGTGACGAGCACCCTGGTGGGCAGCCGGGACCTGGACCTGAACCTGACCAAAGGGGAGTTGGTGGCTGTCATCAGCGAGGCCGACACCCGCGGAGACAAGCGCAGGTGGCTGGTGGATGCAGGAGGTGAAAACAAGGGTTTTGTATTATCATTCACAAACTAAACCGGGCTGCTTACATACTGTAGGTCCAATTCAATTCAAAATGTATTTATATATCACATTAAAACAAGCTCAGCTGACCAAAGTGCTTCACAACTGCATCACATATTAAGAGAGTCATCAATAAAATAGCAATAAGAATAACTTCATCACAGATAAAAATTAAATTTGAGATAAAATTAGCAATAAAATAACAATAACAGTAACAATAAAAGGGGCAAGCCAAGGTAAACTCCATATATAAAGGTCCATATATGATAAGCACTGTGGCTCAAAGTAACAGCTGCATCAAACAACAGCAAACAGGTCCATTTAAACTGTGATTGTTGACTTTAGAGTTATAAAAAGGAGCAGTTTATTACATGGAAACGGCTCGTGGACAGGATGACGAACAACAGTGTGACTTACAGATTCCCAAACATGAATTAAATCGTGTGTGAAACACAAAGGGATGCATAAGAAGCTAATTGGCGCCATCTTTTGGTTGGGAGCTGTTACTACACTGAAATCAGTCGTCCAGCAGTGTTTTACAGACCCAACTTAAGTCTGCAACGTAGGCATCCACAGAGCCTTTTTACCCCAGTATTGATCAGCTGTGACCCAGAGTAATCCAACACAGGAATTTACACTTTTACACATTTAAAGTAGTTGTAGATTGCACCGGTATTCTATCACAAAGCCACAATATTAGACGATACAGAATCAAAATTTCTATAAATCAACACTTAAGTTGGGGTGAAAGATCGAAGTGATGATACCCGACGGCATTTTTCACAGCAAGCTGATAAGAATGATAACTGATGTGGATCAACGGATAAATTCCATTCAGTTTTTATGTATTTATGTTTATCTTTATGTATTTAGCAGACGCTTTTATCCAAAGCGACTTACAATTTAAAAATATACAACATGACGGCTAATATCAAAGCTAACAATAAGCTACGTAGAAGGAAACCACCAGTCAGACTCTGTCAGAGGTGACAGGAAGGAAGGAAGGAAGGAAGGAAGGAAGGAAGGAAGGAAGGAAGGAAGGAAGGAAGGAAGGAAGGAAGGAAGGAAGGAAGGAAGGAAGGAAGAATAAAGTACAGTAGAGGGGGGTCGTACTTTTGATGGAGGTCATAGTTCATGAGATTCTGTTTGTTGGGTGTTGAAAAGAGGATTGAGGGTGAGACAGAAGAGTCGCATCATAGAGATGCAACAAACTGAGTAGTTGTCACAGTAAAGAGCATCTTACTCTTATTTCTTCTCAGTGCAAATTATTAACTTTATATCTAAATGTTTATCACTGTTCATAATGTATCAAATCAAATTTATTTGTAGCCCATTTCATGTAGAAAACAATTCAAAGTGCTTCACATAAAATAAAAGCATTGCAGCAGGGAGTGGAAGAAGCATTAAAAATACATAAAATAATATAAAGAGAAACAAATAAAATCATTTAAATGAATTTAAAAAACAAGCAACAGTCCAGATAAGTTCAAAGATATCGTGCAGATTTCATGCATAGAGACAGAAATGTTTTTAACCTGGATTTAAAAATGTCTCCATTTGGTGAAAGTTTAAAAACGTAATTTTATTTATTTTCATAAAGATTAATATCCCAGACCTACATTTTTAATCTTCACCAGTTCTTTCAGTTTTCAGCAGCATCTTTATTTCTAGCCACACCCTTGGTCTGCAAACCGATTACCAATTTATGTTTTTAAATAAAAGTACATTTTCTTTCTGTTCAGGCAGAAGAGGCTACGTTCCCTCCTCCAAGCTCCTCCGCTACCACCAGGCGGTGGAGGACCCCCCCCTTCGCCCCACCTGAACCTCCCAGTGGGCGTCGGTGGAATCAGAAGACACTCCTACTCCCCAGAAACCCAGCCAATAGGATTCGTGGTCCAGCCTCGCTTCCAGGTAATTCATCGTCTGGGTTTATTGTTTTTAATTTTCAGATTTAAGCTACAGATCAGCCATAACATTAAAACCACTGATGGGTAGGGTGAGGATGGTGCAGTGTTCTGCTGGGAAAACCTGCATCCAGATGTTTTCCGGCTGCGTGAGGTGGATCTCCTCAGTACCAAGCAGGTGGTCCTAACTTTATGCTGACGGGTGCAGATCTCAGGCTGCTGTTGCATCTTTAAATGACCTGACATCAGACTCCGTGTTGTGTGTGTGAAACTTTCTAAATTAAATGTTACCGACCTGCATGTCGTCCAAAGAATTGACTTTGATGGATGTGACAGCGTTCTGCAGCAAAAGCATCAATCTGTCACATGCTTGTCAGTGTGTGTTTGTGTCTCTTTAAATCTACATCTATCTTTGTGAGGCCTTTTCTTTTTATTTTACCTTGAAACTGAGGACTTTCTGCAGAGAGAGGACTCAACAGCTGGAATTAGGTTTGGTGTTGGGGCAAAGGTTAACTTTTGAGATGTGAATATGTCAATATGTGTCCTCACAAAGATGGAAAGATGTGTGTGTGTGTGTGTGAGCGTTAAAGTGCATATGTGTGTTATTAATGGAGAGTTCCATAATTAGCTGTTTAACCTTGTAAATGGGTGAGTGTGTGAAGGGTTAATTTATGCGATGCAGGTCTGCAGGCTGAGATAAACCTTCTCCCTGTGTGTGTGTGTGTGTGTGTGTGTGTGTGTGTGTGTGTGTGTGTGTGTTCATGTTGCCCGATTGATTTACGTTTGCAGCCATGCGAGTGTGAGAGGAGTGTCAGGGCTACTAAATTTGTTAAGGTTTATGGGAGTGTGTGTATATGAGTGATTTAGATAAGTGTGTGTGTGTGTGTGTGTTTATGTATGTGTTTGCGTGTGCATGATCCGTGTTTTACCCGTGTGGTGAGGACCCGTGCTTGTGTATGACAGAGATATGCCTCTCCTGTTAAAATGAGCGATCGCTCCAGTGACCTTATGCCGGCGGTTTATCCTCCCCCTTCCCTCCCATCCCTCCCTTCCATCCATCTACCATGACCCTGAGTCTGCTCATACACAGAACCTACACACCCCGTCTTCATGTTTTTGTGTATGGAACAAAAACGTCCACTTCCTTCTGTTCTTTTTTTATATTACACACACCGACATCCGAGAATAAGTAATAAACTCCATTTTGGACTACATTTGGTGCTCATCTTTGTGCCGATTAGCCCTACTACACCCCTCTCTGCCTTCTCAGAAAGTTAGCTTCAGCAAATATTCTCCTGGCTCTACATCAGATTCCCTCCTCAGCCAATGTCCACGGTCCCTGTACAGTGTTTTTTTTCTGTTTCCCTGCCTGGTAAAATGCTAATTAAATGCTAATGGGTGTAGACTGTCAGGGCGGATCCAGTGTTGTAGCCGAGAGGTAAGCTGAGGTGAAAGGTTTGTTAATGACACCGAGCAGCCAGCTGAACTCTGCTGTTAGCGGCGCCGCGGCGCTCTGCCACAGCGACACGAGGCTCATTAGGAAGCCTTCATTCAGTGTATGCGTGGAGTTGGCTGATGGGCTGGAGATTTGTCAAGACAGAATGAGTGGGCTCAACCTTTCCAGAGAATATCACGCTGACTTATGGCAGAGAGTGTGTCTTATCCACATGCTTTCATATATATAATAATATTAGGGCTGGGCAAGTTATCTTGTTAATTACCGTAAATTCCGGACTATAAGCCGCTACTTTTTCCCAGGCTTTGAGGTTACCAGCTTGGTCAGTGATTGTAAGGGCCCGAGTCTCAAGATATTTACCAACGCTGACCCTCTTCTCTTTGCTACCAAACAGAATGATCTCAGTTTTTTCTTCATTTAATTGTAGAAAATTCTCTCTCATCCAGGTGTTTACTTCCTCCAGACACTGACACAGTACGTCTGCCGGGCTGCAGTCGCCATGGTGACAGAGACACATAAAGTTGTGTATCGTCTGCATAAACTGGGATAATTGATGTTTAAGTTCTGTAATATCTGACCCAACTCGGTCAGTGATTGTAAGGGCCCGAGTAGAAATGTTGATGATCACAGAGCAGACTTTTGGATATTCAAGCTGCCTTTTGTCTTGCAGGTTTTGGCGGCCTACGACTTCTCCGCCAGGGGAAACCACGAAGTTTCTGTCCGAGCCGGCGAGCCCGTTTGTGTCCTGGAGCCCCACGACAAAAGAGGGAACCCTGAATGGAGCCTGGTGGAGGCCAGAGGTGGTCAGAGAGGTTACGTACCCTCCAACTACCTCACCTTCAAGCCCGTGGGGATAGGACCACCGGGCGGTATTAAACCCTGCTGATAGGAGGGGACAAAGAAGGCAAAACTTTTTTTTTCATTGAAGCTGCAGCTGCTTCGCAAACAACCGCATGCATCTACATCCTGATCATTCATTTTTTTTTCAGGGTTAGAGTGTGCTTTTAACCAGAAGTCAGAGCTAAAATAATGGCCACTGTGTGTGCTCGCACTCAATTCTGTTAGTCGACTAACTTTGGAACCAAACCAGTGCAGCAAAAATCAAAAGGAAGGGGAGTAAATCATTAAACTTTACCCGTGAATGTTTCAAAACAACTCTAATCCTGCAGTTTTCCATAGTTTAGCGTAAATCAGAGGACAAACAGCTGTTTTATGCCTGCCAGCTGCCATTTTGAATGTCAGTTAAACATTAAATTCATTCATAAACACCAAAAAGCTGCAGGCTCCAGTAGCCTGAATGTGTGCAATAGAAAGCTTCGATACTATTTTTGTGATGTTCCGTGACATTTGTGAAAAAGTGAAGGAAACGGCAGGCCTGGACTGACGGGTTTGTGGCATCTTGCTTGTGGGCACTAAGGACAAAGACTTGGGATGAGCAAGTTCAGCCCAAAATCTGTCAAAGCTCCGGTTTCATATCACTGGAAGATTGTCCGGATGGTTCATGGCTCATCTGAGCTGAAGGAAATGAAAGAAGTCTGGTCGTGACAGACTCATTTCCCATCATCCTTAGCAGGAGAGAAAGAGACTGACTGGATGATCACGTTGTTGTTCGTGGGGGAACTACAACTCTGAGACACAAAGAGTCAAAGATTCTGTTATTTCATACGCAGCAGGTGCATGTTTTCGTCTCCTCCTCACACGGAGGCAGGATTATATCAAGACTGGCAGCTTCACAGCGCTCTCATCATCTCAGAGGGTCTAATGTGATGTAAAATATCTCAATGCAAAGAGAGGAGGGGAGCAGAAGCAGGAGATGTGAACAGAGAAGAATCACAACCCTAAAAAAACGTGCAGTAAAACCAGGCTAAAACTAAGGAATCGCCGCTCTTATTGTGTTAAGGAACAGGTTTTTGTGTAGAAAGAAAAAGAAAAGTGATACTAAACTATTTTTATTTAACAGCTGAACCCCAGAACGATTAAAACATTGTGATTAATGACTTTATTTATTGATATTTTAGTATTAATATTTGGTTTCAGCTCGAGTTCAGTCAGGACTTCGCGAATGAAAATATTATGATATTCTTCATCGATCAGGCTCCAACTTAAAGGGATAGTTCGCCTCTTTTGACATGAAGCTGTATGACATCCCATATCAGCAACATCATTTATGAACATCTTCTTACCCCCTGCTGCGTCCTGTGAGCAGAGTTCCAGCCTCGTTTTGGCGTTGATGAAGGTAGTCCGGCTAGTTGGCTGGGGTTTAAAACATAAAGCGTTTTGCTTCTCAAAACAATATGCGTTCAACAGAGTAATACATTTGCATCACAGAATGGTTCTCCAGGAAAAAGTCAGACCTCACAATCTCTTGGCCCTATCTTCGTATCACTGCCTGCTGTGCAGACCGAGCAGCAAACACCGTAACAGGCGCGGCTGTCGGCAGGCGGCAGCAGGCAGTGATACGAAGGGAGAGAAAATAGGGCCAAGAGATTGTGAGGTCTGACTTTTTCCTGGAGAACCATTTTGTGATGCAAATGTATTACTCTGTTGAACGCATATTGTTCTGAGAAGCAAAACGCTTTACTTTTTAAACCCCAGCCAACTAGCCGGACTACCTTCATCAACACCAAAACGAGGCTGGAACTCTGCTCACAGGACGCAGCAGGGGGTAAGAAGATGTTCAGAAATGATGCTGCTGATATGGGATGTTACACAGCTTCATGTCAAAAGAGGCGAACTGTCCCTTTAACAGCAGCTGTCAGATCAGCTTAGCAGGATGGATCCTTTTCATTTTTTCCCCCAGATTTCCATCATAAGTTTGAACTCGTCCTGAGATCCGGACGGTTTGTTGGTCACATGACTCGGATGTTATATCTTTCCTGGGGGAAAAAAAGTTTGAAAGCTCTTTGCTTTGTGGCAAGATGCATCATTACTCCTGTAAAGTAACTTCATCAGCAAACCCACTGTTGACTGACTGAATTAGAAAGATGTAACTTAGATTGTAAAACTCATCTCTCTTGTTCAGGTAACGTTTCCTGCCGATTAGACTCATTTAATAGATTTAGACTTAAAAACCTAAATACGTCTCATCTAAATAACCTTTTCCTCAAAAAAATGGGATTCTTCAGTCAGGTTTTTCTCTCGACAGCATTTGATAAATATAAAATAGCCGAGGCAGGACAGAGATGACCCACTTCTGTTCTTCATATGCACCTGATAATAGCCGTTGCCATGGATACCGTTCGATCAGCGCAGGTCACGTCCGTCTCGAGCATTTTTCTTCCAAGTTCGCCGGCCTATGAAAACATTAATTCGCAGCATAATTTCATTATTTCCAGAAAAGTGGGGACAAACGGCAAAGACATTCATAGAAAGTCCTCATAAGGATATAATCTGATGTAGGAAACTCCTAGGATGCATTTTACAAATACATTCACGACAGTCACGAGGCCCTTTTATGTGTCTTAAAGTTGCCGTTTTAGACTATATGGTTGGAAAAATGCTAAATATTTTTATGTTGGCCCATATTTGCCGGATGAGTTTGGAAATGTTGAGAGTTTTGTCCCCATGTGGCCCAAAAAAATTGATTTTAATGCAGTTTTTCAAACTTTTTAAATGAAAGAACAACACGATATTTGCTTCGACTTTGCACCAGATCAGTCAGTAAACTCCAGTAAATGTCAGACGAGCGTGACTGGAGTCTTGTGTTGCGCTTTCTGTGCATGTGGAGCAGAGGGAGGGCGGCCGGGACTCGGAGCTGCTCAGCTGGAGCTTCCCATCAGCCTGAATGTCAGGATGGAACCGGGCAGCAGGAGAGGCACAGAGAGCATGTGCGCCCATACTTTTAGGGCCAAAAAATATTAAATCTCATTGAGGTTTGTGAGCAGAACCTGGAAACCTCTCAGTCTGAGAAAATTTTTCTCTCTCTAAAGGCCTTATTTGGTTGAAATGATGAGTTTTTGCCTTTGATTGTAGCTTAAAAACAGCTACTGGGAAGCAGTCGGCTGTTTCTGGCTGTGTTCTTCCTTTGCTACAGATGAAAAATTACCCGTCTGAAGGATGACTTAACAATAATTGGATACATTTAATCAGTAAAACGCTGTAATTTGGGTATAATTGCATTGATGATCAGAAAAGGATGTTGTTTTCTACATCTCCACCACTAGAGGGAGCAGTTAACCGCTAAACTGGAAAAAGTGTGTGTTTGCTTTTATAATAGCATCGTTACCTTTGTTAGTATTTATCCTGGATTACCCTGAGATGACAGGCAAAGCCATTCTGTGCATTTTGTTAATACTGTCGATTAACCTGATGATGATGATGTGGTTTTACAGTCTGCACGGCAGGTCGGTCACTGATGAATTATTTTGTAATTGTGTCGTGTCATGTTGCACCTTTAACTTATTTGATGCTGCAGGGCTGCTTGTCCTGAGATGGAAGCGCGGAGTCTTTTGAAGTGTTGCCAAAGCCGTGTTGAGCTCGGTCACCCACACATGTACTCACGCAGCAGATGGGAGTTTCTGCAGTGTCTGTCAGAGCAGCTGGGATCCGACTGCATGGCTTCAATAAAACTATGCTGAAACTCTTCGTGCCTGCTTGCGTCATTTCACACAAGCACACACTCGTAGGTATTAAAATGTTAAATACAGGTGTTCACGACAGCCTGCGCCGATGGAAAACAATGAATGTCTGATGTTTCAGTTCATCACTGAATGAGTGGTTTTTCTGGACCAGTTTCTATTTTTTAACCCTAATTCTCGGGGTAGACTAACATTTATCATTCATCCATTTTCTATACCCGCTTAATACAGTTTTTGGTCGTATATATGCATATATAACACTTGTTTAATTACCTGTTAACACAAACAGCTGATCAGCCAATCGCATGGCTGCAGATCAATGCATTTAGGCATCTAGAGGTGGTCAAGACAGGTTGGCCCTTGCATCAGAATGGGGAAGAACGGGGCTTTAAAGGGACAGTTCGCCTCTTTTGACATGAAGCTGTATGACATCCCATATCAGCAACATCATTTCTGAACATCTTCTTACCCCCTGCTGCGTCCTGTGAGCAGAGTTCCAGCCTCGTTTTGGTGTTGATGAAGGTAGTCTGACTAGTTGGCTGGGGTTTAAAAAATAAAGCGTTTTGCTTCTCAAAACAATATGCGTTCAAAAGAGTAATACATTTGCATCACAAAATGGTTCTCCAGGAAAAAGTCAGACCTCACAATCTCTTGGCCCTATTTTCTCTCCCTTCGTATCACTGCCTGCTGCCGCCTGCCGACAGCCGCGCCTGTTACGGTGTTTACTGCTCAGAAGCAGGGGACTGCTCGGTCTGCACTTCGGTCTACACAGCAGGCAGTGATACGAAGGGAGAGAAAATAGGGCCAAACGATTGTGAGGTCTGACTTTTTCCTGGAGAAGCATTTTGTGATGCAAATGTATTACTCTTTTGAACGCATATTGTTTTGAGAAGCAAAACGCTTTATTTTTTTAAGCCCCAGCCAACTAGCCGGACTACCTTCATCAACACCAAAACGAGGCTGGAACTCTGCTCACAGGACGCAGCAGGGGGTAAGAAGATGTTCAGAAATGATTTTGTTAGTATGGGATGTCACACAGCTTCACCTTTAAGTTACTTTGAACGAGTCTGAGTATGTCAGAAACAGCTGATCTGCTGGGATTTTCACCCACAACCATCTCCAGGGTTTACAGAGAAGGGTCCGACAGAGAAAATATCCGGTGAAAATGCCTTGTTGGTGTGAGAGGTCAGAGGAGAATGGGCGGCCTGGTTCTAGATGATGGGAAGGCAACAGGAACTCTAATGAGCACTCGTTCCAACTAAAGACTGCAGAACACCATCTCTGAACGCACAACATGAGGAACCGTGAAGAAGATGGGCAGCAGCAGCACCAGGAGACCACACCGGGTGGCGCTCCTGTCAGCTGACAACAGGAAACTGAGGCTACAGTTCACACAGGCTCACCAGAACTAGACAATAGAAGAGTGGAACAACTTTGGTCTGACGAGTCTCGATTTCAGCTGCGACGTTCAGTCGAATTAGTGGCAGAACATACAAATTAAGTTTCCGCTAGTTCCGCTAACGGGTTAGATTAAATGTCTGCTGGTTCCAGCCACTAGTAGCGGGTTAATTTGCATTCATTTTGGGAGCCCTAGGCTCAATCATCATCTGCATCCCTAGGCTCTCAAAATTTAAGCAAGTTAACTGAAATTTTACGTTTTAACGCCTAAAAAATTAGCTTTTTAGGCAAGATTAACGTGCACACGTTCTATATGTACGTTCCATAAGTGTAGATGTAAGTTCTATACATCATAAGTAGTATGATGACACTTTTATCTTATTTTATCTTATTCGATTTTGTTGTATTTTATTGCTTTCACTCTTTTTTTATTGTTTTTATTTGTTTTTACTTATTCCTCTCTTTATTTATTACCTGCTGTAAATAATTTTGGTACATCGTAATGATTGTTTGTAAAGGGCTGTATAAATAAAATACATTTACATTTATAAATATGTCAAATTTAACACGTTAACGGATAACGGATGTGTATACAGAAAGAATCTGCTGGCAGGCCAGTCCTGCACTCAGACTCCATTACGAGGCCATACTGTTGTATTAAATACAGTTTGGCTTTGTCTTGCTGAAATGTGCAAGGCCTTCCCTAAAATAAAGTTGTTATCCAGATGGGAGCATTGCTCTAAAACCTGCCAATACCTTTCAGCAAAATGTTGCAACCTCACAGTTTAAGCACCATTATTGACAAACCACTACACTCCGTGCTGTGGACAAAAGTACAGATCGTTGTTATTAAGGCGCTGTTCATCAAATGCATCTCTTTTCCTTTTACATTCCATTCCATCACGGTCATTCTGCAGACGCTTTTTTTCCAAAGCAACTTACAATAAGTGTGTTCCACATCGGTAGGAAAAAGAACTTCAGGTCACAAGAAATCATAAGTGCATTTCCTTCCAAAACCAAACAGCTAAGAGCATAATTAGTGCTAGAGTAAGTGCGATAAGTTAGGTACCGAGACAAATGGGAAGATAATTTAGGAAACAAATAAGTGCGTAGGAAGCTGGGAGGAAACAGGTGATGTCCTCAGAGGGCGGATCAGGGTAGTGTTTCCTGAGGAGAAACACTACCTGCTGCTGGCCATGACTGCATCTTGCAGGTTTGCTTCTTTCATGAAAGTTTAGATCCTGATTGTTGACGTGTTTTTAAGAGCCACTAACAGTGGTGCCTTTAAGCAAGGCACAGATTCCCACGGGCTTGGTGTGACCACAGCAGTTTGCTCTGTGTAGAAACCAGTTCTGGCAGATTCTTACAGATAGAACGTGTTTGCAGAGTAAACAGAGCTCGTGGCGGGTTTCTGACTCTGCAATGTGAGCGGGCCTGTTGCCCTCACCGGTTCCCCGGATTGTTCTCTCAGCAGCTGTCACTACATCATCTGCAGGTCACTGAATACCAGAGATGGGACCAAGTCACACATGTGCAAGTCTCAAGTTAGTCTCAAGTCTTAGCTTTCAAGTCTCAAGTAATTTTTTCTTAGGCAGGTCAAGTCACCTTATTATTGCATTTTTACCAGCAGAATCTGATCTTAATAAAGTGAAAACACAAAGATATAAGTAACTGTCAGTAAACATCATTGGCCGATGTGTCCAACCTGTCCACCCTGTATCATATCAAGCTAACGTTAGCTAACTACCGACTAGGCTAACAGGATAATATTAGCTAATTTGACGAGCACTTACTGGTCAGAATGGTTCTTTAAATGACGAACAAAGTTGGAAGTTATGCTAGATGCTTAACACTCAAGTCATTCAAGTCATCGTGTCTCAAGTCAAGTGCCGAGTCTTTAACTTCCAAGTCCGAGTCGAGTCTCAAGTCTTTTATTTTCTGTCAAGTCACAAGTCATCAAAACAGCGACTCGAGTCCCCATCTCTGCTGAATACTGTTCACTTGTTTCTTAGATTTGTTCATATCAGCTGTTATCCCAGAGACCGATCAAGGAGTCGAACAACGCAGTCGGTCCACTTTCTTATTTTTCAGCAGTGGAAAACTGTTGTTAAATCATTGTTGGGTTTTTTTCCCACTGCAAGCAGTTGTGAGCTGGAGCCACTCACAGGACCTCTTTCAGGAGCTGCACCACCCCCACTCAAGCAGTTCATCCAGCCTGCCTCAGAACGTACAGTAAGAACAACCATAACAGTTCTTCAGGGAAATTGCACCATCCCAAAAAGAAAAAGCGCTTTTGCACAAAACTGCTTCTCATAGCTATGAAAGAATGGAATGAACTCCCTCAACACATAAAGTCCTGCATAAACATCAAAGATTTCACCAAACAGATTAAAATGCACCTACTATTAAAACAGATGTGCTCCCACTGATAATTGTTTTTTTTATTTTTTATTTATTTATTTATTTTTTTAATCAGGCTTCTTAAAGACTTTTTTAAGGAAAATATTAAATAAAATATTAATCAAAATATATAAAATTCGGAAATTAACTAATTAAAATGATTAAAATAGACCCACTGGTAATTAGGCTGTTTTTTTAAAATAAAGAAAGGAAAAAAATGATAATAATTGTACTCCTCACCCCATCCCCCTTCTCATTTAGCACTTCTGCTAAATCCAATGTAACCATCTTGTTGTTCATGAAATGGCAATGATTTATGGTAATGCATGCTGTCCTGTAAATAAACTCATTCATTCATTCATTCATTCATTCATTCTTTCATCAGCATGCACCATCACTGCAGCAGCATATCCATCACACACACACAATCCAAAGCAGCAATGAGGAACTCATTTCTGAGCTTTGTGTTTCAGGTGAGGTCAGTGTTGCCTTCAGTACTCTGCTGTGAATGTTAAGTAGTGCAGCAGAAAAATAAAAGCTCAGGGGGTGTTTTAGCTGCTCTTTTTGCTTATCAACCTACCTTAAAGCCAACTTTCTGTTTTTCCCTGCTTGTCAGCCCGTTGAAAGGACCTATTTTCACCTGATTTGTTCTCTCAGGCATCATCAGTCAGACCCTGACAGCAAACATCCAAACACGTGTGCCCTAATGGCTTGTTTGTCAAGTATCACCATCAGTCCAGTGATTTATTTTTTTATTTTTTCAAGCTGACTCTATTTACGATATTGATAAAGAGGCGAGTCAAGAAATGCTAAATGGGTAAGGACACAAAGACTCCCCGGCATCGATTCACTCTGAAAGAGAGAAACACACAGGATGACAAATATAAATGACGCGACCGCACAAAGAGAGAGAAGCTGAATGCTGTTCAGGAGTTTGAAATAAACTGATTATTAGCACTTCTGTTGGTCTGTGCATCTTTAAATCAGTCACACGTATATCACAGGGCAACCTGTGATTCATTCTGATGGATTATAGTTATCTCTGAATGCTGCTCACCTAAATGTATTAACTGCTGATTTACATTTGAGAGGTGTCCATTTATCTGAAAATGAAAAATGATTAAAGATGCAGTCGCATGCTGTTTGTGAATCCACTTTAAATCTTCTTCTTTCCCTCTTTTGTTGGCTTATCGCCACCTTTCCAAGAGCCAAAAAACACAAGCTCGAAATTTATGGGGTTCGGATGAGTGTGCTCTCACTTTGCCCAGATTTCTCACCTGTTTCCTGGTCTCAGTCTCTTAGCTGAGGATGAAGAGTGTGAAACACCTCCATCAGTCCTTTTTGTTCCTCTCTTAGCCTTTTACCGTCTTCATGCTAAAGCCTGTTAGCTTGTGGCGTCCCTGCTGTTTGTTCTCATCGGTTCTCTTATTGTTTTTATCGGCTGAAGAAAACGTTTCTTCGCTGTTAAAGAAGAAATGTCAGAACAACAGAGCTCACAGAATAATAACTGATCATCTGAAACATGTGGATCAGATCAAATCAAAGAAAACTGGACTCGTTTCTCTGTGATGAAGCCGTTTTATTAAAGGAAGTCAAAAGGACAAATATTTTTGAACATGAACTCTGGACTTTGTGCTGTTACAGGAAAACTGCCTCAGTTAGACCCTCGTATCAGTTTGACATTTTCTCCATCAGATTCCACAGAAACACAGAAATGAAGACAAAAGAAAACACTTTGCTGCTTCCTTCAGAGTCGTGTTTGCTGTGGAAATCTTGGCTGGTTCTCACATTAAAGCTGATGAAGGATCTCCTGATTCAGTTTCTGAACACCTCAGAACAGACTTCCTCATGTGTTGGTCGCTTCAGAAAACAGCAACAACATTTGATCTCTGAAACAAATCAAAGTCAGCGTAACTCCAGGATTATTTTCCCATTTCCAAAGTGATGAGATGTGAAAAGAGTCTGTGATAAAGGAAGGTCTGCTGATTCCTCTGCTGGGCTCCATGAAGTGGAAGAGAAACAACAACATACAGACACACCAACACCAGGATCCGACTGATATTTAGAGCTCAGAGAATCAAACTCCTGATCAGCAGTGATATCCTCCATGGCTGCACAGACACAGGAAACAGCAGCAAATAAACAGCAGAACAGCAGAGACATCACAGCAACAAGCTCACTAAATACATTTATTCCACTTTACACAAACTCTGCTGAGGATCCATAATTATAAATAATAATCCCAGCACAGAGCGGCTGAGTGAATGTGGTCTGGACTCTGTGGAGGAGAGTCATGGTTCCAGAGATGCTGTAGAAGGACAGAATTCCTGCTCTGTGATCCAGGTACACTCCCACTCTGGAGGCCCGAGGACCTGAGAGGGAGGTTTGCTTGCTGTTGTATATAAATGTATACCTGTCTGAGGAACAATATAATGCCCAAGATTTGTCATTAAATCCAAATACGCATTCAGTTCCTCCTGCTCTGCTGATGTTCTTGTATGCGACTGCTACACCAACAACTCCTCCTCTCGTCTCCACCTCCCAGTAACAACGTCCAGTCAGACTCTCTCTGCTCAGGACCTGAAGACACTCAGTGAATCTGTCTGGGTGATCAGAATAAGGCTGAAGTTGATCCATTATTGTCACTTTTCTGTTCCCCTCTGACAGTAACAGATATGTGTGTGCTGTGTTTGGATCCAATGTGATTTCACATGAATATCTTAAGAAGTCAGCTCTGATTGTTGGTTCTGGTTCTGGTTCTGGTTCTGACAGTAAAACATCCACTTCAGCGACTCTCAGTGAGATGTTGGCCCATTCCTCTCTCAGGATGTCCTGTAGTTTATCTCTGAGCTCTGACACAGCTGCTGTCACATCCTCAAAGTGCCTCAGAGGACGGATCTGGATGCTGGATGAGTGTGTAGCCCCCCTGAGTGCTGCCACTGAGGGGCAGCTGTGCAGAAACTGGCTGTGATCCTCTGTGTGTGAGAGCTGCTGCAGCTCAGCATCTTTCCTCTTCAGCTCAGTGATCTCCTGCTCCAGCTTCTCCTGAAGCTCTTTGACTCGACTCCCTTCGGCTTCCTGCTGGGATCTGATCTGCTGCTTCACATCAGAGCTTCTTTTCTGGAGGAGACGGATCAGCTCAGCGAAGATCTTCTGGCTGTGCTCCTCTGTTTTATCAGCAGAGCGATGGATGGCCTCCAGCTGCTGCTGAAGCAGCTTCACATCTTTCTCTGCGTCCTGGATTCTCTGCTGGATCTGCTGCCGACTCCCCTCCAGCTCTCTCTGCCTCTCAGTCCTTTCTGCTGCAGCTGACACTGTGTCGTGGCCTTTATGTTCCTCCACAGAGCAGAGATAACAGATGCACTTCTGATCGGTACGGCAGAACATCTTCATCACCTCACCGTGATCAGAGCAGATGTTCTCCTGGAGCTTCTTGGAGGGCTCCACCAGCTTGTGTTTCCTGAATGGAGCTGAATCATAATGAGGCTGAAGGTGTTCCTCACAGTAAGAGGCCAGGCAGACTAAACAGGACTTGGTGGCTTTCAGCTTCCTCCCAGAGCAGACATCACAGGCCACATCTTCAGCTCCAGCATAGCAGTGATCAGCAGGAGCAGCTTGGAGTCCAGTCTTCTTCAGCTGCTCCACTAAATCAGCTAACATGGTGTTTTTCCCCAGGACAGGCCTCGGTATGAAGGTTTTCCTGCACTGAGGGCAGCTGTGGATCCCCTTCTGATCCTCTCCATCCCAGTGGGCTTTAATACAGTTCCTGCAGTAGCTGTGTCCACAGGCGATAGTCACCGGATCCTTCAGCAGATCCAGGCAGATCGAACAGGAGAAGCTTTCTCGGTCCAGCTGAACTCCTTTCTGAGCCATTTCTCCTCTCAGCAACAGTGACTGACTGAGTTTCACTTCCTGAAAACTGAAACTTATCTGAGCTCTGAGCAATGAATAACGTGTCGGTGCAGAGAACAGAACCGGTCGGTTCACTTTCTGTCGGTTACACCCATCATGAGCTGCAGATCTGAAGGGGAGGGAACCAGGAAACATGTGGGCCGAGCGGAGCTGCTGTGTGTGAGCAGGAAATGAGTCCAAGCTGTGTCACAGCAGACTTCATGGTTAAAACACGGGTCGGTTCTTCTTTTAATCCCTTTGGAAAGAAACTTCACTTTCACAGTGAATGCAGCAGAGTTTTGAGTCTGAAAAATCAGGAAGAACCTTTAGAAACTAGGGCTGGGCAACGATTAAAATGTTTAATCTGATTAATCTCATGATTTCCCTGATTAATCACGATTAATCGCATTTGTACGCAGAATCCCAAATTAATTCAAAAGTAGCGTATAGCTTTTAGCATTTAGTTTTATTTTAAATGTGCTGCCATATGAATGAAAGTGCCATAACATTTGTTGTGCAAACACACTTTTAACATCAGCATCTTTCTGTAGTTTTTATGTAGAAGCCTCGCTCCACTGTCTGTTTCCTTGAATGACTTGCTGCTATCAGTTGTGTGTTTTGCCTTTAAGTGATATTTTAGACTGGAACTACTACGCTGAGAAGACAATTCAACTTGGCTCTAAATGCAGGAGTTTTTTTAAATTTATTTTGAAATACGTGCTTTTATGTTGAAACAAGTAAAACAGGAAGTAGCGCCGGTTAGCTCCGTGAGCTTCACACAGGCTGTGTTCGAAACCGCATACTACATACTGTATACTCATCGATAAGACAGTATGCAGAGCTTTTACCCACAATGCATTTCGCTCCTGCCCGAGCCGAAATCAGCCGGCCTGAAGCTGATTTCCCTTAAGCTCTAAACTCTGTAAACTTTAGCAACATTTGAAACATTTTCAGGTGAGAAAGTAGTCGTTTAGATCCCCAACGTGTTGAAAACCTGACAAAATACCGGCTATTTACAATTTTGTTCCCACGAATTCGGCGCTACTAAAGCTAGCCGCAGTGAGCAACGCACTTCCGGTTATTTTCACAAAATAAAATACCCGTTGCCTTTTATCATAGGGAAAGCCATTACCATACAATTGGTGCTTTTGTTTTGAAAACAGGAAGTGAACCTACCCTCGTTGTAGCTAGCTTGAAACTGCCGTTTTGACAGGAAATGACGATCGGCGACGTCAGGTTACGTTGCATCTTGGGTAGTTTGAGTATGAGTAGTAACCTCATGATGCATACCCAACATTTCGGAGAATTTAGTATGCATCCGGGAACTTAAAAAAAGTTAAAGTTAGTAGGAGTAGCTGGAGTAGTAGGAGAAGTAGGCGGTTTCGAACACAGCCACAGAGACCGAGGAGCACCTGTAGCGCTGATGTTACCTGCTAGTTTATCTTTATTTTATTCCTCCATGCTTCGTGGTGTTTGCTGTAACTGTGTGAATGTGATGCATTCAACAGACTTTTACAATAATTAAACCTGCGTTAATGCGCGATAAAATATCTATCGACGTTAGATAATTAACAAGTTAACGTGATAATAACGAGTTAACTCGCCCAGCCCTTATTAATACCCTAATGACCTTGTGAAAAAAACTCTCATGGCCTTGGAAGGTGTGGTTCTGTACCTTTTCTCCCCAGTCAGTGAGCAGGGATCTATGAACATTACTCTGCTCACGCTACGCTCTGCTTAGCACTTAGTGGGGCAACGCAGTCAAGGATGTTTGGGAGTGATTCTCAAGAAGAGGAAACTAAATTATAAAAGGTTACCTGCAAGTGGAGGAATCGGAATGGTAATGTGTTCACTTTCTATTGCTTTTACATTGGAGCAGCGGTTCTCTGCTAACGACTCTGCCACTGTATGGAGGGGGCTGAAAGAGATCACCAACTACAAGCCCAGAGCACTTCATTCCTCAGACGATCTGAAACTGGCCAACGACCTGAACGACTTCTACTCACGCTTTGAAGTCATGAGCCCCTTTCACACTGCGACCCGCTACCTAAGGGGTTCCAAATTGCACCTTCGACCAGTGTCGAGCAATGTGAACGCTTGGCGTGTTGGTGACCCGTGTCGCCTGAAGCCGAGTTCAGGGGGCGTTGCCTAGTGGCAGAGCGTCACACGAAACACATAAAATGCTGGGCGTGTACAATGACGTAGGCCCAAGCCATGCGTCGGAGGTAGGGTTAAATACACCTTGAGGACTCGTTTTTGCAATTGTATATGCAGTTCATGGAGATGTTATTTTACGGGGTGTGGATGGTTACAACGTGGAATGCCGCCGAAGAACATATGCGGAGAATACAAGAGCACTATAGTCCCCGAAATGTGGCGGTAAATAACGTCCTCTGCTCGGAGGCTGAGGAGCTCGCGGACCTCCTTGTCTCCCCAGTTGGCCATATTAAAAAATGTCTCGAACTTGATGTAGGCTAAAACAGAGTGAAACTTGTCCTCACCTGTCGCTGTTGTTCTGAATCAGCTGTCCATTCTGTCTTTTAAACTCCTCACACCACGCCCACGTCCGACCCGCGTCGATTGTGTTCACATCAAACTCGGCTCGGCAAAAAGACCAGGGTCCGACGCGGGTCAAAAGGCGAGTCGAGTTGACGCGGCAGCCCGGGTCGGCAGTGTGAACGCAACAGCGGACACGCTAAATTCGCGGATTAAACGCGGGTTATTCGTCAGTGTGAAAGGGGCTATGGACTCGCCCCTCCCCACCCCCCACCGATCTCAACCACTTTGGATTGCCCCCCTCCCCCCTCTGCCCTCTTAGTCCGAGAAGAGGACGTGAACAGGCTGTTCAGGAGGCTGAATCCACACAAGGCTGCGGGCCCTGACTCTGTGTTGTAAAAATTGGCTTTGTTCTTAGACATTATGAATGAAATAAGTCTCAGTACTTTTCCATTATGACCTAAAGTGATCCAGGAGTAGAAAGACAAAACAATTGGGAAAGCCTGGGAAAGCAAGGGCAGATTCACACACACACGCACATTGTTTTGGGCTGATCCAGAACCTACTCATGTCCAATCATACTCGGTCGAGTGTGAGTCCAACCTATGAGGCTATAAATACAAATTACAACCGGAAATCAAGGCTCTGTCTTACGGATTCCTGCGAGAGTTCTGTCATACCGAGACCAGCGCTGAGATACTTCACTTGTTGCTATCAATAAAGACTTCATTTTCACTTGAATTACTCCGGTCCGTTCTTGAGCTTCCAATTAAAAGAACCGAATCTAACAGTGTCTCCCTCCACCTTGAGACACTGTGCTGAGAAGCTGACCCCGGCCTTCACAGGGATCTTCAACTCTTCCCTGGAGTCATGCCACGTCCCATCCTGTTTCAAGTCCTCCATCATCGTCTCTGTCCCCAAGAAACCACGTGTCACAGGACTCAATGACTAAAGGCCTGTGGCTCTTACGTCTGTAGTCATGAAGACTTTTGAACGTCTGGTTCTATCCCACCTCAAATCCATCATCACCCCTCTCCTGGACCCTCTGCAGTTCGCCAACAGAGCCAACAGATCTGTAGGCGACGCCATAAACCTGGCCCTGCACTTCATCCTGCAGCATCTGGACTCCCCAGGAACCTACGCCAGGATCCTGTTTGTGGATGTCAGCTCTGCATTCAACATGATTCTTCCCACTCTGCTCCAGGACAAACTCTCTGTGCTCTCCGTGCCCGACCCCACCTGCAGGTGGATCACAGACTTCCTAACGGACCGGAGTCAGCGCGTGCGGTTGGGGAAGAGTGTCTCTGCAACTCGGACCTTAAGCACAGGATCTCCACAGGGCTGTGTACTTTCACCTCTACTCTTCTCCCTGTATACTAACTGTTGCACCTCCAGCCATGACTCCGTTAAGCTTATTAAGTTTGCGGATGACACCACCCTCATCGGACTCATCTCCATGACCTGCACGTCTCCAGGACTATGGGGCGAGCAGGTCGGATCACAGCTGACCCTTCTCTATTTGCACCGCTCCCCTCGGGCAGGAGGCTTCGGTCCATTCGGACCAGAACCTCCCGTCACAAAAAAGTTTTTTCCCCTTGCAGTTGGACTTATGAACACTTCATAATCACCTCATAACCTGCCCCAGTCACTTTACCATCATTAAAATTGCACTAATGAAGCTGCACTGTTGTTGCTCTGTATATTGGATACTGTGTATTGTTGTACACACCTTGTACATTTTATATACATATATTTTTATTCTTTATTTTTTATCATTATATCCTATGTTACATGTTTGCACCTTACGCCGTAGCAAATTCCTTGATAGTGAACACTGTTCACTAACAATGGCAATAAAACGAATTCTGATTCTGATTATTAGAATGCACAGCTCACCAGTCAAACAGCTTCAGGCTCCTGCAGCCCTCCAGGGGCTCCCGGCCTAGCAAGGTGTGGCTCCAGCTTCTCACTTGCTATTGCTTTTACTCTCTTCTCCACAAAGCTTGTGATGACCTACTCCATCTTGAGCTAGGATCTCATTTCATCGCTGTCGGAATCGGTTCCTCCAACATTTCACATAGAACATACAGGAGACTGTTGGTGGTGATCTGCAGATCCTCATCTGTGACACTCAGCGGGGTTACATGGCACTGAAAGGATCGGATTATTGGCTAAATTACAATCAGACTGAGTTATTAAGTGCATGTAGACACCTTAATCTGACTAAGAACTGGATCGGATGGGATTCAGACCCCGAGATAACTGGGTTGAAAGTCACTCTAAACCTGCTTGTAGACGCTGAAGCACGTGGTGAATCAGACTTTGCGTTCTGCGCATGCTCCAGATGTTTTCCCGGGGTCGTGACCCGGAAGTCAAAGGAGACGATATTCCTGTTGTTGTCGCCGTCAGAAAGAAACAAACAACGCGATGGAGAACGCTCCGTTGGGCATCGAGTTTGTGCAACAAGCAGCTCATCACAGACCAAATGTAGAGGGACGTAGCTTCATCTGGCTCTGCGTTCTCCATCTTTCTCCAATGCCTGAGTTTGTTGTTGTTGTCGGTGGTGAAGAGGTCAACAGGAAGTGGCTCTATTAGCAACAGCTGGAATGGGTACAGCGCCACCTATCATACCGGGGTATGACACGCTTTGTGCCTCTGATCCCATTCATTCACCGCCATATATCCAAGGAGAATTACCCTTACTCAACTCATTCTGATTGTAATTTAGCCAATAATCTGATCCTTTCAGAGCCATGTGACCCCACTGACAGATGGCTGCTCATATGTACGGAAGCAGGAGTTTTAGCAGGTAAATTTACAAAAAATATACCTCTAAATATGACTAAAAAGGCAATGGATATCTATATTTTTATAACAGACACGAAAACGCCTCACAAACATTTCGGTTGAGCTCTCAGATGTCTTTTTAATTGTTGTTTTTTATCGGCTGTATCTGCGTGACTGTGCACTGAATCTCACAAACAAACACTGTAAAGCTGTATTTTGTTTTTAAAAGGCACCCGTGTGCTCTTTCACACCGACAGAAGATGCTCTGCACGCGAGTCGCAGCTGCAGCATCACGTCTGCAGCATCACGTCTGCAGATTCCTTCTGTGCACGGCGCGGCTTCCAGAGGAATCCGGCCAGATGAGTGTGCGTATCAAGCATCTCTACAGAGAGCATTAGTGGGCTTCAGCGGGCACTTGAGTGTGAACTGAAGAGCGTGTGCTGTGGCTTTTAGAGGGGCACTTAGAGAACAAACGCAGCCTCTGTTCCTGTCTGGATGCTGCGCGCCCGAGTGTCGATGCTCCGCTGTTCACAGTTTGCTGTGCGGACATGTGCACGCGTGAATATTCCATGGTTTTGTGTGTGCATTTTTGTACAGGAAAGGCTTTCTCTATGTCTAATCTGTTAACATTCCCATTGAACATGTTGTGTGTGTTCACACGTAGGCATAAGAATAGCTTGGGGATGTGTGTCGTTATCATTAATGCTTACATCAGCAGCAGTTTGATGTGGGAGAGCGCCCTCCGGCACCCGATAGCCTCTAAATGACTGCATGCACGGGTGTAAGTGTGTTTCAATGAATTAGTCTTGGCGAGTTTGCCTTTCAGTGTGTGTGTGTGTAGGAGGATGCCCATCCCTGCATGTGTGTGTGTGTGTGTAGCTGAAACCCAACAGTGCAGCAGTGGGCTGATCTTGGGCTAAAAATATCCCGTCCTCAGGCTGAGGCTGATCTAAAAATAGATGCACAGACCTCACTCCAGCATCTAGAGGACAACAAAGGAACTGCAGGAGGCTTGACATTTCATAGATCACTGTTGGTGTTGATGTTGGGAGAAATCACCTGCAGAATCACCAACAATTGAATGCTGCAAGGGGGGAAAAAAAACACACAAGAAGGGGAAACATATTCATGACAAATACCTGCACCCAGCTTGCAAATTAAAATGTCACCTGACCTAAATTTGGTAAATCTTGTTTGTGGATTGGTTTACCAACACGTGATAAGTGAGGCACCGGTTTGCTGGTCTTTTTTCTAATTGAATTTTTCACATTTTCACACACACCCCATATAACCAAGCCAATCACCAACAACAACAACAAGCGTCCTCTTTGGATACACATCTGCAGATCTACAGCTTAAATGTGCAGGTGATAGTAGTTCAATGCAGAGACAGGTCGTTCCTGTCCTTAGATAACCTCTTCCTCTTGAGACAAGTCCATCCCATCCACAAATGTCCAGAGGGGTCTCCGTATGTTTTCCAATAACTTACTTTTCCCTTACTCTCAGAAATAGGGGTACAGTACGAGTCCTTTTTTATCTATACTAATGTACCCCCTAGGGTTAATTATTGGACCTAAAGGTACCTATATGTACGTTTTTGAGGGTCCAAAAGGTACATATATGTACTCAAGTGGTAAAATGTACATATATGTACCTTTTTTTTCTACATGCTGGGGTACAATAGACAGTCTGTGTTAGGCTACTTCAGTATAAGGGTACAAAATTGCCACCAGAGGTACAAGAGTCTCTGTAGGGTACAAAACTATACCTTCTGTGGGTACTGCCCCAGTGACAAGCCATCGTACCCCTAAAGGTACAATTCTGTACTTTATTTTCTGAGAGTGTAGGAGATGTGTTATGTGTTCCAGGGGTAATGTTTCCAGCATTTGTATGATCCATTGTTTGATACCTGGCGCTGTTGTTTTCTTCCAGAAGAGTACGATCAGTCTTTTAGCTCGCAGTAGACACATGTCAATTAGTAACTGTTCACACTTGGTAAACAAAGTGTTTTTGGGATACACACCTAGTATAAAACACCCTGGATCCAGAGGAATGTCCTTCGAGACAAGATGTTGTACAGTTTGCTTAAAGTTTGCTAGTCTTTTTACTCCGGCTGACACTGAACAACCTGCAGTCAGTGCTTCTAACAAATCAAAACCCAAATAGTGAAATCTAAGAGCCGGAGCCGTAGCTGGAGGGCCCAGTCGGGAGCCTCGGGGGTATTCTCTGAACATATGTAGATGCTGTGGTTGGGAAAAAGCCTGCTCTGAACATCATTACATCACTCTGTCTGCTCATGTACACCTTTTAGCTTCTACTCTCATGACTGTAAGAGTGTCACAGATTGATAAAAGATGGATGCAACCGGCTAAAGCAGTGCTCCCGTGTGACCGAAGGCTTTGCAGCTTATTTTTAAATCCCATCCACGACAAAGAAGACGGAGAAAATGGATGGCATGAAGATGCGATCAGGTGCTGGAAAGCTCAGGTGTAAAATCTGGAAGGTGCTGGAGGGAGATGCAGCCCGAAGTGTGAAAACACACATTTTTCAAGAAGAAAAAGGAGCACAGGACTGGCTGCTGGAGGTGAAGACGGAGAGAGATGATGGATGAGCGAGATAATTACTGAGGAACGTCAGTTGTCAAGACAAAAATTCAAATCGCTTGTCACAGAATTACGATGACCCCAAATTTAAATCCGACTCCTGAAAGAACAAATAGTTTGAACACTTTAGTAGAAAACCCAAACATAATATTCACATTGTAGATTTAAAGAGCAGTCGAGGTCCGCCGTGTTGATTATAATAAGTCTAACACAATCAAGTTTAATACATCATTAACAACTGAATAATGGGTTAAAGCTGTAATCAGTGCAGTGAAACAATAGGCCTCATTCAAACCTAAAAGAGGCCAATTAAAAATGACAGGATCCATTAACATTTATGTACCGTAAAAAAATTATTAAATTATTCTAAATTCAACAGAATGCAGATCTTCCAAATCATCCAAGCCAAGTCAGACATGTTTAATGCTTAAATGTTGTTTGAATGGTTTATTTCACCACAAATAACTGTGTTCCGATCCCGTTTAAAGAGGCTGTATGTGAGCGAGTGTTTGAGTGAGTTTGGGTTCAGACCAGAGGTGGGTAGAGCAGCCAAAAATATGACTCAAGTAAAAGTAAAAAGTAGTCATCCAAATAATTACTTGAGTAAGAGTAAAAAAGTGCTCGGTGAAAAAACTACTCAAGTACTGAGTAACTGTTGAGTAACGTCTGATTTATTTGTTAACACAAGCATTCAATCAGACAGACAAAAATACTAAATAATCATCTTTAGGCAAATTAGAGTTCATCCAATTGATAAAATAAATTAAAATGAATGAATTCATTACAAAATAGCTTAAATTAAAATAATCCATATGTTTAAAACATATGTAACCCATATGTAAGCTAAAAAACAAACATTCACCTATCCATGGGGGAAAAAACGAGTTTAGGAAACTTACCGCTACATGTTTCCTCAAGTTAGATGTTGAGTTTCTGCTGAAATGTGCGTTTGTTTTGGTTGACACAGAAGACACATAGGCTACGGCTACACGAAAACGAAACGAGGTTTTTTTTTAAAACGGGTTCGAAAATTCTTGCGACCACACGGAAACGCGCTGCTGTCCAGACGAAAACGATGAAACGAGGCAGTACACACGCCACTGTGTCACGCCACGCTGTGAGACAATAGAGAAGTGTTAAAATTGGCTCCCAGCGTCAACGTGTGACTGACGCAAAAACGTTTTAGCTGTAACAATGGAAACGAAACGAGGCCGTTTTCAAACTTTCCCACTCTGGAACCCGTTTTCAAAAACTATCGTTTTGGGGTAGTGGGAACGCCGGCTCCGTGTGGCCGCGACAGCGAAACGATAAGAAAAAGTATCGTTTACAGTGAAAAACGTTTCCGTGTAGCCGCAGCCATAATGTAGCTGCTGTTTCTCACTCTTTGTAAGGTAAACATGCTTTCAGTATGAGGCCTCGTCTGCGTCTTCATTTCCCACCGTTGGTTCTGACATTTTTCATCTGTTTCTTTGTTTGTTTGCTACGACTGCTAATGCTAAAGCTAACCCGTCCCGCCGCTGAGATCGAGTACGGTCACGTGACCAGACTGCACGGCTGCGTCTGATTGGTGGAACTCAGTCAGGTGGTAGAGCCTTTGGCATTTTGATTGTATGCTTGTGTTAACAAATAAATCAGACGTTACTCAACAGTTACTCAGTACTTGAGTAGTTTTTTCACCGAGCACTTTTTTACTCTTACTCAAGTAATTATTTTTATGACTACTTTTTACTTTTACTTGAGTCATATTATTCTGAAGTAACGGTACTTTTACTTGAGTACAGTTTTTGGCTGCTCTACCCACCTCTGACCATGAGGTAATGCAAGAACTGGAAACAGCAGGTGAAATCGTCACGTTAATGAAGAGAAAAACATGGAAATTCACTGAGTGATGATGGAGATTCTTCTTTTCTGTAACTGACCCACTGATATAGATGTAATTTGTTGGATGGCTGCCATCTTCATTTTTACCACTGGACATCAATGATTGTTGGACACTGTTGCTTTAAGTTGAACGTATTAGTTCGAAGTCAGCGTAAAGTCCTCTGAAGTGTGGAAAATGTGACTGTGTGTGTGTGTGTGTGTGTGTGTGTGTGTGTGTGTGTGTGTGTGTGTGTGTGTGGTTTGTTGGTGTGACAGCTGATCTGCTCTGAAATTAGGAGCAGCCAAAGTCAACCCCCCCCGAGGGGATGGAGAGGTGCTGAGCTGAGATGAAATGACATGTACACACACACAGTCGCAGAATGCTTCGCCTCATCTGTGTTACCAGGAAATAAAATATTCATGATGTAACATTCTATCACCAACAAATCACCATATTTCATTTTCTGAACGGGTCGTCAGAAGAAAGTGAAAATGCCCTCATAAAAAAAACCCAACACAAATATGATTTCTTGTGCTCACATTTCAGCGTTTTATCCGCCCTCGGTGGCTCTCGTGCGATCCGGCCCTTCATTAGATTGAGTGCCTGCCCTTCGTGGCGCCCGTGCACATCTCTGATGTGATACGTTTCCCTGGTTGAGATGCAGATACGTCAGATCTGCAGATTTGGCTTCTCCTCGGAAGTGACAGCTCTCTGTGTGTCCTGTTGGCTTTTTTTAGGCCGTATACAGAAGTGTACAAACTTTGAGGTTCCACAAAGAGGGCACAGAATCGTGTTAAGGTTTCAAGCTTTTACAAGCTTTACACTGGATTAGCCCCTCAGCCCCCTTATAAAGAATTTTATATTGAGTCCCGACTGTTACCAGCCTACGGTGAAATAAATATATATCACATTTATGTGCAGATTATAATTTTAATTTACCTTTGTCATTGTTTATGTAATCATATGCAGAAATGTTAAGTATTTTGTTCCCAGACTTCTGACATGGGGTCATTAAGGGAGATTAGAGTAACAATTTCCTTTTTCAGTTCTTGGGGGTGCCACAGCAAGATTCTGAGCATAATTTTGAAGTCACCATTGGATTCCTTGACCAAGAAAACATAGGATTTGGTATGTTAAATTGAGTCTTTAGGTTGTTTAGAGGCCGCCATACAGGTGTCTGTTCAAGTGGCAACATTGGTTTTTGGAATACCCAAGGTCTGCAGATTCCAAAAAGTATTGGTCAACAAATCCCCCAAAAATTCTTTGTACACAGTGAACCTGACTATTTGCTCAGGTGCATTATTTAGCAATCACCTGCACCCCGATGCCCGAGCCTATAGCTCAGTGATACTCACTATTTTTTTCACAAGAGCCACATTGGCAGCAAAATCAAGGGCAGAGCCACTTTTACAACAACATACTAAAGTCCCCTTTTGCAAATATGTATTTCTACATATAAAACATCCCACAAAAAAAGAAACAACACAGCCAATACATTTTCAATTCAGACCACATTTACTTTAATACTGGGATGAGCGGAAGCTGGCATGCATGTGCTCGACTTTCTTCATGTTGTATTTGTAGTTTGTTGTTGTAATCATAGTGAGACATTCAGGATGAGCATGGTTTTTGTGCTGTTTTTTGTGCTGGTTTTTGCCCTTTTTTAATTAAAAACCGATCCATTGTGCCTGCATCTCGTGCTGGCTAAAGGAGCTAGCGTGCTCTGAGGTCAAGTGTGCTGGTGTCAGGCCCAGAGAATGGAGGACGCAGATGCTGGAAGTTTAATTCCAAGACTTTTATTTGAGGCAGCAGATCGACCAGTTCCTCATGAGAGAAGCTAAATGGGCTATGAAATATTACTCTAAGAATATACTTTCCAAAAGTGGAGAAGTATATCTATATAAAAATTATCAAAACTCAAAATCACTCCACTAGCGGAGGAGAAAACAAAAGACCATGAAACTTTACTTTTAAACTAAATGTCACTCCTACTGAGGAGGAAAACAAAAGAGCCTCTCCTAGAAATCGGAGGAAATATGCTATGAAAATTTTACAAACAAAAAGGCCACTCCACTCAGGAGGGAAAACAAAAAGGCTATAAGAAAAATTAACTCTGTAACTCTTACAGGTTCTATATTATCAAAACTTACTCTGGGAAAAACAAAATCACTCTTACGAGGAAAAATACCACTGGGAACTCGGAACTCGGAAACGGGCTTGGGAAAAACGCTAGGATGATGCACTATACGGAGACAGATGCAACACACTGGCACAAGACAGGGGGAGACGCAGACTCTTAAGCACACAGGGGTAATGGGGAACAGATGGAATCATTCATACCACAATCAGACTGGAACACGAGAGGAAGGGCAAGTGACCTGGAACGAGAGGGAAGTTAGTCTTTCAAAATAAAACAGGAAATGACGAAACAAGACATGAAACGAGACAAAAACCCAACTTAACCTCACCGCGGTGTGACAGCTGGTGGTTTAAGCGGGCTGCGTTGCCAGGTTTAACAGTTCCCCCTTTAGGAAACACCATTAAGCCTTAATTAATACTTAATAAAGATACTTAATACTGTGCAGTATTCGCTGTATGTTATTTGAAATTTTTTTTTGTTATTGTTACCATATTGTTATAAGCTACTGTGCGAGTGCGAGCCGCCAATTAAAGCTTGAGGAGCCGCACTGTGAGCATCTCTGCTGTAGCTCCAGAGTGCACAAAGGCAGTGACCTTCGTTTTTCCAATTTATTCCAGAAGAACATAATTATCATAGGAGCTCCTCTGAATTTAAATAGGTCCTTTCTAACCTTATTGATGTGGGTTCAGTATCTTGGCAAAGAATGCTTTTACTTGTTGGACAAACTGGGGATTGAAACAACCTTCCAGTTGATGGACGATCTCCTGAGTCTCCAAGCTTCAACTTCCACCGTCTGTTCTGCTCTATGATGCCAGACTTTTCATCACATATTCAGAATAGGGCTGGGCGAATTAACTCGTTATTATCGCGTTAACTCGTTAATTATTTAACGCTGATAAATATTTTATAGGGCATTAACGCAGGTTTTATTATTGTAAAAGTCTGTTGAATGCATCACATTCACACAGTTACAGCAAACACCACGAAGCATGGAGGAATAAAATAAAGATAAACTAGCAGGTAACATCACCGTTACAGGTGTGAAGCTAACAGAGCTAACCGGCGCTACTTCCTGTTTTACTTGTTTCAACATAAAAGCACGTATTTCAAAATATATTTTTTTTTAAAAATCCTGCATTTACAGCCAAGTTGAATTGTCTTCTCAGCGTAGTAGTTCCAGTCTAAAATATCACTTAAAGGCAAAACACACAACTGATAGCAGCAAGTCATTCAAGGAAACAGACAGTGGAGCGAGGCTTCTACATAAAAACTACAGAAAGATGCTGATGTTAAAAGTGTGTTTGCACAACAAATGTTATGGCACTTTCATTCATATGGCAGCACATTTAAAATAAAGCTAAATGCTAAAGGCTATACACTACTTTTGGATTCATTTTGGGATTTTGCGTACAAATGCGATTAATCGTGATTAATCAGGGAAATCATGCGATTAATTAGATTAAACATTTTAATCGTTGCCCAGCCCTAGTATTAATAAATGCTGTGATGGGACGTACAGAGACACTTTGGCATCAACAGCAGGAATAAAATCTGGGCAAAGTGAGAGCACACTCATTCGAACCCCATAAATTTCGAGCTTGTGTTTTTTGGCTCCCAGAAAGGTGGCGATAAGCCAACAAAAGAGGGAAAGAAGAAGATTTAAAGTGGATTCACAAACAGCATGCGACTGTATCTTTAATCATTTTTCATTTTCAATTCATTTTCATTTTTGAATTCATTTTTGGATTTTGCGTACAAATGCGATTAATCGTGATTAATCAGGGAAATCATGCCATTAATTAGATTAAAAAGTTTAATCGTTGCCCAGCCCTAATTCAGAATATATTCAGGCCTATTGTTGTGCCCTCTTCTTCTGCAGCTCTGGCTGGAAAATTGGCCCCATCTACAGCTTATGGTGATGAACCAACCCACCCAACCCTTGGTGAACACCGCCGGATGGAAACAGCTTTTCCATTTTCTGAGAAAATGGCTCGCACAAAGCAGCTGTAGGGAGTTTGTTTTGCCACTCAGTGGTAGTCAGGGGAGCGGTGTCATGTTAAAAAGAGGCATCAACACATTCCCATGAGGTCAGTAGCTTTAACCTGCGCTACATTCCTGTGCAGTATGAATTCTCTGCCGCGCAGGCGGCCAAAAACAGATGAAAACTCGCTCGCATGCATTCGCTCTTGAGGCTCTGCCCAGAAATGTCACATGTCTCACCGGCGTTATAAGGAAATGCATTTCGGCCTCTCTCAGCATCTCGGACACGTGCCACCGAGGCGCCAACGTTTTTTTTAAGCACGTCTGCGTGTAAACCTGTGAAAAAGCTCGGAGCACGCTCTGCTGGAGCGTGTGCCGTCGTCACGGGGATCAATAACCTGCGAGTTTCTTTTGGTCTTCTTCTACATGCAAGACAAGATTTGACCTCTCTCGACATTGGGTGTGAATAATGTGATGTGCACAGTAAGATTGATAAAAGATGGATGCATCCACCTAAAGCAGTGCTCCCATGGGACTGAAGGCTTTGCGGCTTATTTTTAAATCCCATCCATGACAAAGAAAATAGGATCTTTTTTACAAAGGTGAGAAAATGGACGGCATGAAGATGTGATCAGGTGCTGGAAAGCTCAGGTGTAAAATCTGGAAGGTGCTGGAGGGAGACGCAGCCCGAAGTGTGAATGCTGCTTTTTTTTCCTTTATGCAGGACTGAAACTACAATAATCCAATAAGTGAATGCAGAAACGTATAAATAAATAAGTTTATGTAATAATAAATGCTACTAAAATGAAGTTAAAGTCTCATTTACGCAGTAATTATTGAACAGAATGTTAAATAGATTTTTCAAGACAGAAAAAGCTTCAAGTTTCAGTTTGTTCTGCATCTTCATATGTGTGCACTTTCCACATTTTCTTTCACGAGTATTAAATTAAGCACAAAAGTTCCTGAATCATCCTGCATAACTTTTTAAAGTTTATGTAATAAGAAATGCTACTAAAATTAAGTTAAAGGGATAGTTCTATAGCTGTGCATATGACACCTGAAAGTATTTTATCTGCACTCTTCACTTTTAAATTAATTAATAAATGATTATTTTTAATGTTTTTTATTTATTTTTTATTTATTTTTAATGATTTTATTGCCTTCTTGTGATTTTATGTAGCTGTAAAGGACTTTGAATTACCTTATGTACAAATTGTGCTCTATAAATAAAATTGCCTTGCCTATATTTGAAGATAGATACGAAGGGAGAGAAAATAGGGCCAAGCGATTGTGAGGTCTGACTTTTTCCTGGAGAACGATTTTGTGATGCAAATGTATTACTCTGTTGAACGCATATTGTTTTGAGAAGCAAAACGCTTTATTTTTTAAACCCCAGCCAACTAGCCGGACTACCTTCATCAACATCAAAACGAGGCTGGAACTCTGCTCACAGGACGCAGCAGGGGGTAAGAAGATGTTCAGAAATGATGTTGCTGATATGGGATGTCACACAGCTTCATGTGAAGAGGCGAACTATCCCTTTAAAGTCTCATTTACTCAGTAATAATTGGACAGAATGTTTAATAGATTTTTCAAAACAGAAAAAGCTTAAGTTTAAATTTGTTCTGCATAACTTTTCAACCAAAATTTAAAGCTATTCGCAGATCACATCTGTATGAAAATACAGCCTTTCATTTATTTAATATGTATTTTAAATCCATATTAAACTGATGCTATTCTTTACTTTTAGGAATCAAGCATCCACATTTCCGTCTCTGCCAGGAAGCGTTTCCTGATATCACCATCTCACTGTTCATTAACGTGGCTTATGACACTAACACTTACTGGAAAAGTGGATAAACGTACCTATTGGACCTTTTTCTGGTGAGACTGGGCTGTAATTGGTGATCTTAAAGGCCTGCCCTGACGCTAAGCTAAGCTGCGTAACGAGCACGACTGCGGGACCCTTCCTGATATCCGACAGCTTCTCACATCAGCCGCAGCTCTATGAGTCGTCCCGAAGGAGGCTTCAGCAGTGAAGGATGTTTCTTTTTATTACAGCGGAGCAGCTGCAGCGATGGATAATTATCAACCAATAAGAGCACACTGATCCATATCACAGCCTTACCGCCTGATGAGGTGCGCAGTTATTTTAGAGTGAGACAAGAGACCCTCGTGCTCTCATACGTATCAGGTGATTGTTGTCATTAGATCTGAAATGTCCTGATGAAGCACACACACACACACACACACACACACACACACACACACACACACACACACACCGTCTTCCTCTCGTGCACAAACACACTCCCGATCTGTTCTCAAATCACAGCCTCTCCTGTCGTTCTTCATTAGCCGTTTCCTTGTGTGCTGCATCACAGAGCGGGTGCAGCCGAGCTGCTAAAGCATCTAAATATAGCACAAGTTTAATGCTCCTATGTTATTTGATGAATTAACATTCAGTGAGTCGTGTTGTACGTCGCTCCCGTATCGCTGAGTGTGATGTGAAAGCCAATAAATCTGCTTTGACACCGACCTTAATTCAGATGAAAAAAAGTGTAGAAACTCTGGATCCCATCCGACGTGTTGTTTAAGCTGTTCAGGCCTCTTTCCTCTACTAAAATACTTTGGGTAACATCACCATCAGGAGCAGAAAAGTGTTCAACTGAGAAGCTCTCATCAGCGCATGTTGATATCTATAATGGATGTGAGTCTGATTTAATCACACTGGTGGAGCTGATGGAGCTGATGGAGATCCTTTGACCAGTTTCTGTCTTAGCAGCAAGTCCTCAAAGCTGGAAGTTTGTTGGGAGAAAAGCCGAAACTTCCCGTGCACTGGAAAAAATGCCCCTCCAAAAATAAGTAAAAAAACAACAAATAAAAGACGTTTTTGCTTGAAATAAGCAAAAAAATCTGTCAATGGAACTAGTGAAAATCGGCTTGTCAAGATTTCTTGAAATAAAATGTGATATTTAGGACTTTTGAGATAAAAGTGATCTTGAAATTAGCTTAAAAAACCTCTTCAAATGTCAAAAAAAGCTTGTTTCATGTGAAATATGACTCAAAACAAGATGTTTTCAAGACTTTTTCACTTAACAAGATATTCCAGATGTATTGTCTTCAAACAAGTCCCTATATCTGGCTGAAATGGTGCTTCTTAGGCAGTTGTGTCTTATATTAAGTGTAATGAGATATTTTGAATAGAAATGAGACAAATATACTTGGTAAGATTTGGATTTTTTCCAGTGTGACTTTTGGCACTCTATAACTTGTGATACCAACAGACTGTATGTGATGAATAAAAAAATAAAACAAACGAAGCAACTTGTGTGGCTGCAAAAATGAATCCAGCTTCATAATTCATGGAAAAACAGCCCACATCCCTCTTGATGTGTGACCTCAGTCAGTTTATTCTCTACCAGGGGTCGCGTTAACCGAATATTTTCCGTAGTTGACCGTTTTTTTAAAAACGCTGACGGAAAAATCTGAAGGCCATCTGTCATTTTGACAGATTGCAATTCACACCCCTGACCACTTGGTGGCGAGTGAGCATATTAATGAGCTATTTTCTCTCTTGATGCATGACCTGTTGGCTTCAGTCAGTGGGGTCACATGGCACTGAAAGGATCGGATTATTGGCTAAATTAAGCCTCGTTTCCACTCTGCAGTCCGGTACGGGTCGGTTCAGAACGGTTCGCTTATTTCAATGTTTCCCACTACCACCAAAGCGCACAGGACCGGTTCCAGGCTCTGCTCTCCGTTGTTGGGGAGGAGGCTGTGCAGCGGGAGCTCGATGGCGCTGTGCCAAACCAAAAAGTTTTCCAGATGATTGCCGCAAAAATGGCAGAGAGCGGTTTCAACCGGACCGCGAGCCGGTGTGGTATTAAGCTGAAGAAGCTGAAGAAGCTGAAGAGCGATTACCGGCGGATCAAGGACCACAACATTATGGAGTGGCGTGGACCGAAAACACTGGAGGTGGTTCGAAATTATGGATGCCATTTACGCTTCGGCACACACTCCGCCCACCCCTGAGGGTCCCCTTTGTACAGTGGGAACGCAAAGCTGACCCCAAAGAGACCCGACCCGTACTGACAGTGGAAACTAGGCTTTACAATCAGACTGAGTTATTAATGGGTAATTCTCCTTGGATATATGGCAGTGAATGAATGGGATCAGAGGCACAAAGCGTGTCATACCCCGGTATGATAGGTGGCGCTGTACCCATTCCAGCTGTTGCTTACAGAGCCACTTCCTGTTGACCTCTTCACCACCAACAACAACAACAAACTCAGGCATTGGAGAAAGATGGAGAACGCAGAGCCAGATGAAGCTACGTCCCTCTACATTTGGTCTGTGATGAGCTGCTTGTTGCACAAACTCGATGCCCAACGGAGCATTCTCCATCGCGTTGTTTGTTTCTTTCTGACGGCGACAACAACAGGAATATCGTCTCCTTTGACTTCCGGGTCACGACCCCGGGAAAACATCTGGAGCATGCGCAGAACGCAAAGTCTGATTCACCACGTGCTTCAGCGTCTACAAGCAGGTTTAGAGTGACTTTAACCCAGTTATCTCGGGGTCTGAATCCCATCCGATCCAGTTCTTAGTCAGATTAAGGTGTCTACATGCACTTAATAACTCAGTCTGATTGTAATTTAGCCAATAATCTGATCCTTTCAGTGCCATGTAACCCCACTGAGTGTGTCCAAAGTTTCTTCGCCCAATAACGATGATGTTCAGCCTCCAGAACAACATCAAAACAGCCACGAAAAAATCGTCTGTCCGAGGCAGAAGTCCAAAATCTCATGACAACAGCCTCTGCAGCAAACCCACGTGAGACATTACGCACAAGCGGGCACGCAATTCAACCAGGAGGAAGGTGTGAGGCTGCGCGTTCAGGCCACAGCAGGTGAACTGTTCATATTTTAAGTGCAATCGTTTAATTTCACTGTTCTTATGCAGCTCCTGGGGCCCCAGTCGGTGGTTTTATCACTGCGGAGAAAAGGTTGCATGTAGGCTGTGCATCTGCTCGATGTGTGATGGCACGTGTGGATTGAATATTAATTAAAATATTAATTAAAAATGAATAAAACAAATTAAATGCTATTGAACATGTCATTATTATCATTTTTAGAATTAAAGCGACAGGTAAAAATAGATTATGACGGGATTTTTATGACCCTGTCAGTCAAGTCACCTCTGCTCACTACATGCATGCATCACGTATGTGTTTCGGTGTTTCTGTGGAAGCTGAGGTAGCCTATAAACAGGCAGCTGGTGCTTGCACACGGTGAAATATAATCATGCAGGCCCCACTGACCTCACTAAACATGTTTTTAATGGCTTTATGGTCTTAATTGCTTGTTTCGTATCATATTGAGCTGAACGTGATGTGAATTATTGCCTCATTCAGAGTCGGGTCTTGTTTACATTGTGTATCAACATGCTTCCTGTGGGATGACGACGGGTTTGAGACCCATTCAAGGCAAGGCAGGTTTATCTGTACGGCACAATTCAACAACAGGGTGATTCAAAGTGCTTTAGAGAGACATTAAAACAGTTGAAATAAAAAGCATGATTTAAATATTAAACAAAAAGAAAGAAATAAGAAAATCAGATAAAATCAGGAGTTACAATGTGATTAAGTTTTGAAACTCAAGCTTCAGATTTGGAGCTTTATTTAAGTGCAGCTGAAACTGGGTGTGTTCAAGTCCAAATGCTCGGGCCTCGTTCGGTCCGGGATCTAATTTCCGCAGCTGTGAGCACAGTTCCAGAACTCCTGTGATTCACCTCTAATGGACCTTGACCAGAATAAGCTTCTTTACGGCCTCCGTCTCAACGTGTGCAAAGCAGAACAGGGAAATGCACTTTGGACGCAGCCTTTTTGAAATGATGAATGCAAAAGCAATCAATGGAAATATATTGAAGAAGGAATATTTGGCTCTAAAAGTTTTTACTGAACCGGATCTTCAGGATCGGGTTATGATTATACCCACAGTATTCACAGGGCTCATCACATAATAAAATGCTTTGCAGCACTCAAATCAAATGAATCTAAGCTTTCCGTGCACGTGCACACACTTACACACAGGCTGCAGGCTGGCTGTGAGCAATGAATGGGTGTGTGGGACTCTTATGGTGCCTACGCTCACACACAGTAAGAGTAAACTTGATAAAAGAGAACTTCTGTTTTCTATAGGGCTGGGCAATTGAACTTATTATTATCACTTTAACTCGCTAATTATTTAACGCCGATAAATATTTTACTGCGCATTAACGCAGGTTTTATTTAAATATTTAAAAAATATATATTTAAAAAAACTTTTGGGGGGCTTTTGTGCCTTTAATGGATAGGAAAGTTCAGAGACAGGAAGCAGGGGGCAGAGAGAGGGGGAACGACTCGCAGCACAGGGCCGTCTGCCAGCTGCAGCAACGACTATTGCCTCTGTACATGGGGCGCCTGCTCAACCCACTACAACCACCCTTGTTTTATTATTTATTTTGTTATTGTAAAAGTCTGTTGCTTACATGCTTTTATTGTTGTAAAAGTCTGTTGCTCACAGGCTTTTATTTTGTAAAAGTCTGTTGCTGTCTGCTGTGGAACAGGAAAAGAAAGTAATCGGCGGATCCACTAAACATGGAGAAGGGTACGGAACTTTTACTCGGCCATTTTCATGTTAAAGTTCTTCCAGACGGCGGAGTCGACAGAACCAAAGTCATCTGTAAACACTGCCAAGTTGAATTGTCTTCTCAGCGTAGTAGTTCCAGTCTAAAATATCACTTAAAGGCAAAACACACAACTGATAGCAGCAAGTCATTCAAGGAAACAGACAGTGGAGCGAGGCTTCTACATAAAAACTACAGAAAGATGCTGATGTTAAAAGTGTGTTTGCACAACAAATGTTATGGCACTTTCATTCATATGGCAGCACATTTAAAATAAAGCTAAATGCTAAAAGCTATACACTACTTTTGGATTCATTTTTGGATTTTGCGTACAAATGCGATTAATCGTGATTAAACAGGGAAATCATGTGATTAATTAGATTAAAATCGTTTTAATCGTTGCCCAGCCCTATTTTCTATGAATTATACACCTTATTAAACTTAGCCACCTAAGAAGGCTACAGCCATATCAAATGGCTATTAGTTATTTTTCAGGCTCTTTAACCCAAAGCGACTTCCAAGCCAGGAGAATAGTTCGAGCAAACGATAAATGCTTTTGTTTAGTTGGTGTGAGGGCAGTCTTGGATGATTTGTTATCTGTAATCTGCAACACGTGAAGCTGCAGACAGCCAACAAGGCAATAACTACAGGTCGAGACCTCCTTTTGCTTCCCTTTTCTTTTATTCTCTGCCTAGAAACCCTTCCTGGACGGAGCTAAATCTCACCGTGACCTTGCTCTGCAGGATTCACCCCCCGAGCTCCTCCTCACCGAGCTGTAAAACACTGAAATGAAAAAAGATAAATGGCAATTTGTCTTAAAGAAATAAAAAAAAAAGAAGGAGGTGCAAAGATACTGTAAAAGAAGGTGAAGACGATATGATCTGAAAGTCCGTGGGAGGAGAAAAACAAAAGCAGAGCGACATATTAACATGAGGCAGAGGAGAAGGAATGGAAGTACGAGTAATGTGAGATCAGAAAGAGAGGAGAAAGATGAGGTCGTTTATCACTAAACCCATAAAGACAAAGTAAATGTAAAGAAAGGCTAAAATATGAGAAGAAAGAACAGCTTGGTGATGGATTCTTCTGGATCCACAGAGACAGAAAGGTTGAGCTCAAAGAGGCTTAAAGTGATTTTGTCAGGAAGATATTTGTTTGCTGGACTTGAATCGCATCGATCTTTTAACCAGCAGCAGATAAATGTTTCACCAGTGAAATGGAAAAGGTCAAATATTTCCCTTCGTGTAAAATGCATAAAAACTTGTTCCTGCCGGAGTGTATTTTATTGGTTATGTCTGAGTAACTGTGAAGCTGCTCATAGACAAACACCTGCTAAAAACAAGCAGAAAAGGTCAAAAAAAGACCTTAATTCAACTTTATTTGGAGTCTTCATTATTTCTTTACAAACTGACAATTGATTTATTTATTTATTTATTTATTTATTTGTGTTGCATCACCTCCTCTTTTAATGGTTATTCAGTAACTAAGGAGGCTTTAAAGGGACATATTTTACCTTTCTGATTCGATATAAGAACAACGATGATCCAAACCTCTTTTCCTCTGCATTGCAGTTTTAACATGCATCATCACATAAATACATATGTACATATGCATAATATCCCTCTATGATGGGGCACAAGTGTTTGGTGCTCAATGCCAGACATGGCAGTTTCACAATATAGGTTAAAAATGGTCAAATTATGTCACTCTCTCGGCTCTAAAACCTTTATACAATTACAGTTTGTCTGCTTTCCAACATCATAACATGGCTACGTTTGGCTCTGAGTGACACTGACACAGATACTCAAACATCGGACGAGTAGCTACAAACTCGTTTTACTCTGCCCTCTGGTGGTAAATAAGATATATGCATAATTAAGCAAACAAATGTTTAGATTAACTGAATTTAAGTTAAACACAAGAAAGTTGTGCTAAAGAAAAAAAAATGGACCAGACTCTGTGAATAATTCCCTATAGGCCGTTTCGTCTAGTTGGGCCCACGACACCTCCAGGAGGCTAGAGAGTGATCACTGGCATCCCAGAGTCACTCCCCTAATGCCAGCCAACACTGCTCCTCACACCACAACAACCATCTTTTTTTTTCCCCACAGCCTCTCACCAACTGCACACCAGTCACAGCGGGATGGGGATGCAAACCCTGGTTCGGGTAGGGGGTAATGAAAGTATAGAGGGTGCCAGAGGTGGAGGCAGGACAAGACACACCAGCAGATTCAGCAGACAAACTCACCTAAACAGTCCTACAGTCACTAAAAATGCCAGCAAACACAAAACCATACAGGACAACTCACCTAAAATGGCCGCCTGGTTTCAAAAGGCTCACATGGGCCAAACCCTCCACTTAAATATCTTGAACTTATTCTTTGCTTCTTCCAAAAGTCTGTTTACCCTAAGTGCTCCCCCTGCTGGGCCCCCAGCTGCTATTGCTTCTTCTAATCCAAATCCACTGACTGAACTTTACTGCCTCATCTGACACTTCCTTCACTATTTTCCTCACTCTGTCCACTTACACCCAGCTCCCTCAACAATGAGACAACAGACTTTGCAACAAATCCTCTACAACCTACTTCCACTGGACAGATTCTAACTTTCCATCCTCGCTGCTCAAAGCTCAAAGAAAACAAAGTGTCAAGATTCAGGTTTCTGAGCAGATAAATCAACTAAAATATCTTTTTTTTTTTACACAGGTATTACACTTACATCTGCCTTTCTAAAAGCAGAATGTTTGTGAAACTGTCACAGAAATTCAGCACTCTAAAACCTTTTTTTCTTTTCTAACATTTTAATAACATGAAACTGTTAAAAAAGTGAAATGGCACTTTGATAGAGGTGGCTTTAAACCTTGTTCTGACACACAAGAGAACCGAGATTAAGTCCCAATTTGACCAAATCTTTTCCATTTTTCAACTTTGTGAAAAAAAAGGTACAAGTTGCCTTCAAACATGAACAAGAATATGATTATGGTTATGTTTAGAATGCACGTGCTGTGCTCTATTACGATGGTGTTACATCCTATAACTGCAGGGGGCGCCACAGAGCACGCCGCCGTCAGATCATCTGCTGCTATTTTAACTGTGACCTACGTGGACGGATGAACCTGTTGTGGAAATGTCTGATTTTGTTTCCTCCCTTATTTGACTGACTGAGAGAAACTGCACATTCGTCCACAAGCGCTTTTCACACGTGCACTCCCGTGTGTGCGCACTCCCGTGTCAGCTGTGCAGACAGATTCATCCTGACAGGACTGCAGTGCGCTGGATTAATACACTAAGTGTTTCACATGCCAAAATGCATCACTACAGTCATGAACCTCCACTCTCATCCGCTGCTCTGATAACCACAGCCAGCTGTCAGACCGTACAGCCTTCAGGACAACCAGGCAGTCACCCTCCTGACCTGCAAACATCAGACAGACATCCACCCCAACCCGCCCAGTCATGCACCTAATGCAGGAGCGTGCCAGTAAAAGTGCTGTTACTTCAGAATAATATGACTCAAGTAAAAGTAAAAAGTAGTCATCCAAATAATTACTTGAGTAAGAGTAAAAAAGTGCTCGGTGAAAAAACTACTCGAGTACTGAGTAACTGCTGAGTAACGTCTGATTTATTTGTTAACACAAGCATTCAATCAGACAGACAAAAATACTAAATAATCATCTTTAGGCCAATTAGAGTTCATCCAATTGATAAAATAAATTAAAATGAATTAATTAATTACAAAATAGCTTAAATTAAAATAATCCAGGTAAATTCAAGTACTTCAATAAAAAATAAAAGAGACTTAGGAAATGTTTAAAACATATGTAACCCATATGTAACCTAAAAAACAAACATTCACCTATCCATGGGGGGAAAAACGAGTTTAGGAAACTTAGCGCTACATGTTTCCATAAGTTAGATGTTGAGTTTCTGCTGAAATGTGCGTTTGTTTTGGTTGACACAGAAGACACATAATGTAGCTGCTGTTTCTCACTCTTTGTAAGGTAAACATGCTTTCAGTATGAGGCCTCGTCTGCGTCTTCATTTCCCACCGTTGGTTCTGACATTTTTCATCTGTTTCTTTCTTTGTTTGCTACGACTGCTAATGCTAAAGCTAACCCGTCCCGCCGCTGAGATCGAGTACGGTCACGTGACCAGACCGCACGGCTGCGTCTGATTGGTGGAACACAGTCAGGTGGTAGAGCCTTTGGCGGAAGTCTCTCTCTCTCTGTCAGAATAAAACATTAAAATGAGGCGTACGCGGGGGGATAAAAATAATGAGGCGTAGAATACCAAAGAGGTAAGAAGAAAAGTAACCAGCTCATTGTAGCCTAATGTAGCGGAGTAAGAGGACAGCTTCTGCTGCACACATCTACTCAAGTAAAAGTAAAAAGTATAGAGATTTAAAACTACTCCTAGAAGTATAATTATTTCAAAAACTTACTCAAGTAAATGTAACTTGTTACTACCCACCTCTGGTGCCAGCTAACCTGCTAGCCACCAATTTGACAACAAAATTAAGCCACCTGGTGAGCAAACCACCGTTTTTCAGTTGTAGTCATTAACTATAGAGCACGTTACCACCAACTCAAAGAAACAGGCAAGCAAAAACGGGTGAGAACCAGCTGACGGAACCATCAACCCTCATAATGTAGCTGTCAAACCTTCTGAGTCTGTTGGGTTCAGGTTAGGCTGCAGACTAGTGGGGTCGTTGTAACTCTCCCTTCATCCTCCCAGTCTCTCCCACCCAGTGTCCTTTCCCTGTCTCAGCATTCCTGGATGACATTCAGCATTACTTAGGCTTCTTACACTTGTTCCCCAGAAAAACAGCCTATCACACATAGGTAGTAATTAACCAGTACGCTGTCAAGCAGGGATAGGAAATTCTTTAGCAACAGCAGTCCTTAAGGAACAAGACACATGGGCAGCCAGCTAAAAACAGCCAGCCTGTCACATGGAGGCTTTAACCACCAGTGACTGCAGCTTCCCATCATCCCAAATCCCATTTTTTTTTAGTCATAGGGTCTGATTGGCTTTTGATTTTGATATAAATCTAATTCAAATGTGTTCACTGAAATAGACTTACGATAGCAAAGCCAAATGATAAGCATTCAAGGTCAATAAACAGCAAAGGCTGTGAGGCTGAAGGAGTTCAGAGGACACTTAAGACCTGGAGAATGTTGCTTCTAATGAAAAAGATGCCTGAGTACTGATTGCAGGGGATGATTTCTGCAGCTCTTTATGTGTTTTCACCTCCACTGGCAGAACACTAGGGTGGGTAGTAACGAGTTACATTTACTTGAGTATGTTTTTTAAATAATTACATTTTAAATTTCTATACTTTTTACTTTTCCTTGAGTAGATGTGTGCAGCAGAAACTGTCCTCTTACTCCGCTACATTAGGCTACAATGAGCTGGTTACTTTTCTTCTTACCTCTTTGGTATTCTACGCCTCATTATTTTTATCCCCCCGCGTACGCCTCATTTTAATGTTTCATTCTGACAGAGAGAGAGACTTCCGCCAAAAGCTCTACCACCTGACTGTGTTCCACCAATCAGACGCAGCCGTGCAGTCTGGTCACGTGACCATACTCGATCTCAGCGGCGGGACGGGTTAGCTTTAGCATTAGCAGTCGTAGCAAACAAAGAAAGAAACAGATGAAAAATGTCAGAACCAACGGTGGGAAATGAAGACGCAGACGAGGCCTCATACTGAAAGCATGTTTACCTTACAAAGAGTGAGAAACAGCAGCTACATTATGTGTCTTCTGTGTCAACCAAAACAAACGCACATTTCAGCAGAAACTCAACATCTAACTTGAGGAAACATGTAGCGCTAAGTTTCCTAAACTCGTTTTTCCCCCCATGGATAGATGAATGTTTGTTTTTTAGGTTACATATGGGTTACATATGTTTTAAACATTTCCTAAGTCTCCTTTATTTTTTATTGAGGTACTTGAATTTACCTGGATTATTTTAATTTAAGCTATTTTGTAATGAATTCATTCATTTTAATTTATTTTATCAATTGGATGAACTCTAATTGGCCTAAAGATGATTATTTAGTATTTTTGTCTGTCTGATTGAATGCTTGTGTTAACAAATAAATCAGACGTTACTCAACAGTTACTCAGTACTTGAGTAGTTTTTTCACCGAGCACTTTTTTACTCTTACTCAAGTAATTATTTGGATGACTACTTTTTACTTTTACTTGAGTCATATTTTTGGCTGCTCCGCCCACCTCTGTGTGCATGTGAAAGAACACTGAGGAAGGAAGCTGAGTTAGGAGGGTGGAGCAAACCACCGCAGCAGCTGCTTTGTCAGTTTTCCATTCCTGGGCCTCCCTCCACATTGTGTGCTGATTATTTTCTTTGCTTCCAGGTGGGTCACCAGCTCACTGATCCTGGGGCCTTCCTGTGATCTTTGCCCATGCAACTTCGAGCTCCGGTGGCTCAAAGAACGTCTTTAGTTTATCATTAAACAGCAGAGCGGAGTGGAGTCATTTTATGATTATGAATTTTGCTGGGTTTACAACCAAGGTCAGACAGGAATAATCCCTCCTTCCTGTCTCAGAGTCTATTGTTAGGCGGCCCGTCAGCTGGACATGGAACCCCTTTACTGCCTGGGCACAGCTAAGCACCGAGTACCCTCCCAGCACTCTGAATGATAACATTTTATCTTGCACATTTCACACGGAGAAAGCAGTCTTTGAGAGGTATGGCAAAGAGGGGCAAAGATGTGACAGAAAGAGCACAGCCTGCGGAAAAGAACAAGAATGAAAGAAGACGTCAAAATAGGTCAAAGGAATTTACAGTCTTACAGCTGCACACACCATTTGTTCTGCGTACCCAGCACGAAGACCAGCTGTCTCTCCTTAAAAACCCCCCAAAGTGTATCGTGAACGACCGATTCAAATCATTCTGAGAAATGCAGCGGATGGGACCCATATTCCTGCTGTTGCCGGGCCTTGGCCTACCTACAGAACAGGGTTTAATCTTCATTAAAGCAGTTCCTTGTCATCTTGTGGCCTCTCTTTCCAATTTAAATGTATACATTTTCAAACATCTGCCTTATTCCTTTGGCTCAGGGACAATCCTGTCAACCCTGGAATAATCTTTGGTCTGCAAAAAAAAATCCAGGTTGGCTTCCATGAGCATGAAAAAACTGAGCTCAAGGTTCAGAAACAGCAGTCCATAAACCAGAGGGTGACATCACGGTGGCTGTGTCCGCCTTCTATATATACACCCGATGGCCGTGACACACTTTTAGGGGCTTTTGCCGTTTGAAAGACTAAATCTAAATCTGTATACAGCCATCACGGGATGGTGGATAGTGCAAGTCACAGGCCTGCTGCCTATGAAATCTCATTTAATTGGATAAATCCACAGATTGTGAACGACAAGTGATTCACTAACATATACAACATACTTTCTCAGACAAAACGCAATTCGAGATGAAAATATTGCAGTTTTTCTGTATCAGTTTGAGAGGAAAACAGCAGTTTACATTTAGATGTTCTCCTCACTCACTGAAAAAAACAACTCATAAGATTTACTTAAAAAACTCTTTGTAAGTATTTGCACTCAAATGATTTAATATTTAATGCTGCAATATCAAGTAAATTTTACTTACTATAATAGATAAAAGTTTTGAAGATATTAAGTAACATTTACTTAATTACATCTAAGTTTTAAGTTATATTAAGTAAAGTCTACTTGTTTTTCATAGGCAGGAACATCATTTTACTCAAAATTTTAAGTAAATTTTATATATCTGTAGTATTTGCTGTTATGAAGTAACTTAGTAGATTTTAACGATACACTTTCAGAGTAAAGTTTATATAGTATTTCTAGGTTTGTGTACATACAACTATTAAACATTTAAATTGTATGAGGAAACCTAAGTAAAACTCACTCTTCCCCCATAATTCATGTATTACGTTAATAAAATGTTTAATTTTACTTAAGAAGCTCGAGTTCTTACTGAATCTTAAAAATACAAGGTAGAAATGATGACAGTTACTCTAATAGAGTTTACTTCACCAAAAAGTCACTTTTTTACAAAGATTTATTCATATAGTCCCCAAATGAAAGGTTAGTCTTGGGGCCTTTTTCCCTCCACAATTCTGAGGCATCTTAGTTTCCATCGAGGAATCTGTTTATTGGCTGCGATGGCGATGGAGGTGTAAACTCCTCGCAGAGCACGAATATGACTCCCGACTTGGATCTGAGTCGGAGCTACTGGATCTATATTTAAACCTCAGCGTATTTCTTACAGTGGACTTGTTGGACTGACACTGCACCGCATGATTCCGCCGGCTGCCAGCTGGAATGGAAACACACTGATGGAAACATTATGATGCAAGCGAGGGAGCAGATTACCAGATATACAGTTTTATAAATAATAAACAGAAGCTTACCATTTCACCGAGTTCATGTTTCCGGGTTAGAGCCTAAAGAAATACAAAGAAAATCACACGTGGGAGTGAAAAGAAATACTTTTCACATTAATGTGCATTTCCCTGAAAAAGTAGTCAGTAATGTACAAGTATCTTAGTAACATGATTAACTGGATTAGAGGGAAATGTTTGACCTAATCTGAGCACTTTTTAATGACCTTTGGATGCCCAGTTACAGTGTTACATACTGTCTTTGTGTCAGGGTCACCGGGTTTAAAGGGCAACGCAGGCTAACAGCATCTGTTTCAACACAGCAAGAAAATATCACTTTCAAATTAAGTGGATTCATGTTGGGAATCTGTGCATTGAACTGTGTTTTAAGGCAGATTCGTGATCTCACAGGATCGAGGTAACTTTCCCTTCATCTATGTCCCTCATTCACTCCGGTAAGGACGTCCATCGTGCTCAAAGTCGTCGTTCCACGTCGTCAAAATCTGATAAATATCCTGCCATGTTGCACAAAACTAGCAGCAGCAAACTCTGTGGCCATTTCTCAATATGCGTACTTGTATGTACTTGTGTTCTCGTGTACTTCTGAAACGTCATCACTGAAGGACCAAGTACTGTTCCAATTCAAAGTACGTATCCAGACAAGTACGCTCCACATTCCCGGATGTGTGCTTGCCCCGCCTATTTTATCGAGTCTGCTTCTGTGGTGACTTGTGTGGACTTCAGACAGCTTGCTGTCCCAGAAAGCAGTGCGGGTCAAGCAACAAAAGATGGCAGAGGAGTTGACAAAAGTTAACAGGTATGCCATTAGCCTGCTCCTCCTCCGCATCCTGGCCCGTCGCTCCCATTTCTCCCTCCTCAGCCTCACCTCTTCAGCTTTAAAATAAAGAACTCCAACAGCAGCTGAAGGCACAGCTCGGTCCATTTTCAATCTTTTCTAGAAGTTTTGATTTTTCTTTGCTGTTGAAATCACACACCGGCAGCGATGAACAGAAAAATTAAAAACAATCGTTTTCGTTTTTAATATTTCTATATTGTTAGCGGCGACATCAACATCTTTGATGTAATCAAGTACGCTTCCGTTCCAAATGCACAATGAGCGTACTTGTGTATTCAGAAGTCCGTACTTCCGACAAGTCCATACTTGTAAGCACACAAGTACGACTTAGCGTACTTGGTATTGAGCAACGTCTAATGAGCTGTGCTGCAGCGGCGCGTGTTGATGACGTCATCCCAGTAGACACATGTGTAGAAAGCTTCCTATAAAACCCGGATAACAACAACACGGCAGCTCTGAGCTAACAGTGCAATAGTACGCGTTCATTCTTTCATTGGTCTTAAAGTATTGGTGAAATAAAGACAGATAATGCCTTATTTAGAGGCTGTATTGTCTCTTCTCTCCTTTTATATGGATATACGCCGATCTCAGTGATCTAAATATCTTCCGAAGGACGCTGACTTTCACCAAACTTATCGGTGAGCAGATGAACGTGTTTTAAGCCAGAAATAAGGTCCAGGTTTAAAAAAATCCAACTTTTCCTTTAACTTCCTGTGGATGTGATGCCACACGTCCAACAGTTGCTGTTGGGAGTCATGTTATAATAAGGCTTACATATCAACAGTGATGGAGGCTTACTCTCTGTCACTAAACAACTAAAGTGTTGACAGTGTAAGCAGCCAACAGAAAGGATTTCAGTGCAAAGCCTGAAAGGGGAGATGGCAAACTTAACATAGCCCATGGGAAGCAGCACTCCAGCACCGACTCAACCATTTACCGCTGAGCTTCCAAAATTAACTTAAATCCTTGTCAAAACAAGTAGGTATCAAACGGTGTTTTCCTCTATTGTCGGCTTGTGTTTTATGAAAAAAAAAGGATTTGATTTGTTTTTGTCGAGCCTTGTGCTTATTTCCTTCCACCAGGAAATCCTTTCATGACACCAAAAGCTTTACTTCTTTTTACTGTTTGAGCATCACTTCAGCAAAACTGACATTTGCTCCGCTGTCTGCTTGAGTGCAGAGATCTCAGACCAGGAAAAAGAACCGGCAACAACCAATAATGAAGCTTGTTCACACATGTATTTACTGTAAATCTCAATGTACACAAGCAACAGCAAAACCAGTGACTTAAGTGCCGATTTTTACTGTTTGGTTACTGAAACTTAATCAAAATATACAACAAAACCTGTAATATGTAAACTTTGGTTTACAGGCAACACAGTATTTCAGTCTTTTTTGGTTAGAATTATGTAATAAAAACATAATTTAATCATGTGTAAACCATTTATACTCCTATTTCTTTAATGTTTAATCTTTTTAAGAGTTCAACTGATTTGATATTTACCTGAAAAATACAATATAACATGTCTGTTTACCACAATACCACCACTTCATAGATCTACTTAATGTGCAGCCCAAAGAAACTGTATCACATATTAAATTTATTATGACTACATATCTCAGAGAATGAAGCACCTTGCTCTGCAGCATACCTGTTGCTGCCACCACACCTGTATCTGCAGCTAGTTATGATTCCTTTGTGTGTTCTCCACCTACTAATTACTCTACTAATTATATGTGTAGCAAACAGGCTGAAACTGAGCAGGCCGATGGGAACATACTTTGTTTTATTGTTGTTATAATAACACTGTTGTGGATATTTTCATGTGAGGAAAATGTTTTTTTATGTTGTTTAATTAAAACATGGAACCATTTTCTGGAGATGTAACTTATAGCTCTGGTGCATATTGAGAAACAAGAAGAAATATCTCATCATAACCACCTTTCCTGACCCCCCATAGGTGTAATATCTAACTCAACAAATACTAATGCAAAGTATAAACTTGTTCTGAGTGAAACTAGTCTGTGATAATATGTACGTATATCATATATATGAAGTGCTTTATAGGTGTTTGTGTGAATAAAAAACTAATTGTAAAGCACTTTGTAGAACCCAGATAAGGTCAAAAGTCGGACCACTTACCATTAGTGTGGACCATTTAAATCCCAAAAGTCCCATCTCTTATTAGGCCTAATTGCCTCCACCACAGTAGATGGTACACAATAGCTCTTAATTGGCTTTTTTCTCTAATGGAGAGCTTTTGGAAACCCATGAAGATTACTGTGGTGTTAGGCACTTAATGAAAGGAGCAAAATGCTTTAAAGATGGTGATGAAGTTAACATAAAAGGACCTAATGGGACAACCACGCTGTGTAGCTTCCAGCAGGAAATCCTTTTTCTAAGTAATCAGAGCTAAATGGAATATGTTTGTGTAAAATCATATTATCCAACGTGTAGTTTTGTTGTCCTGCAGGATAACCAGTTGCTTTAGAAACAACATGCCAGGAATATTCTGGATCTGCTTCCAGATTCCAGATGAGACAAACATTTCCTTGCTTGGTCGGACTTGTGCGCAGGCATCCGATGCTTTAGTTTCCGCTTTCTGTTCTCTGTCTTTCACTGTAAGTATGTGTGTGTTCACTGCGCTTTGATAAAGACTCACGAGCCTGTTCAGCATGAGACTAACTTGGAGGTGAAGAGGTAATGGAAGTTGTATGTTTTCACTTGGCTTAGTGTCACTCAGTGGGGTCACATGGCACTGAAAGGATCGGATTATTGGCTAAATTACAATAAGAATGAGTTGAGCAAGGGTAATTCTCCTTGGATATGTGGCGGTGAATGAATGGGATCAGAGGCACAAAGCGTGTCATACCCCGGTATGATAGGTGGCGCTGTACCCATTCCAGCTGTTGCTAATAGAGCCACTTCCTGTTGACCTCTTCACCACCAACAACAACAACAAACTCAGGCATTGGAGAAAGATGGAGAACGCAGAGCCAGATGAAGCTACGTCCCTCTACATTTGCTCTGTGATGAGCTGCTTGTTGCACAAACTCGATGCCCAACGGAGTATTCTCCATCGCGTTGTTTGTGGCTGTGTTCGAAACCGCCTAATAAATACTTCCATACTGCATACTACATACTGCATACTCATCGATCAGACACTATGCAGAGCGTTTACCCACAATGCATCTCTCTCCTGCCCGAGCCGAAATCAGCCGGCCTGAAGCTGATTTCTCTTAAGCTCTAAACTCTGTAAACTTTAGCAACATTTGAAACATTTTCAGGAGAGAAAGTAGTCGTTTAGATCCCCAACGTGTTGAAAAGCTGACAAAATACCGGCTGTTTACAATTTTGTTCCCACGAATTCGGCGCTACTAAAGCTAGCCGCAGTGAGCAACGCACTTCCGGTTATTTTCACAAAATAAAATACCCGTTGCCTTTTATCATAGGGAAAGCCATTATCATACAATTGGTGCTTTTGTTTTGAAAACAGGAAATGAACCTACCCTCGTTGTAGCTAGCTTGAAACTGACGTTTTGACAGGAAATGACGATCGGCGACGTCACGTTACGTTGCATCTTGGGTAGTTTGAATATGAGTAGTGACCTCATGATGCATACCCAACATTTCAGAGAATCTAGTATGCATCCGGGAACTTAAAAAAAGTTAAAGTTAGTAGGAGTAGTGGGAGTAGTGGGAGAAGTATGCGGTTTCGAACACAGCCTGTTTCTTTCTTCTTTTTTTTTTGCAATGAATGCAAATCCAAGAGGAGGCGCCATGACGACACCAATGAAAGAGAGGAAAAAGAGAAAAAGAAGAAACACAAAAAACACAAAACCTACCTAAAACAAAAAAGCCTGTTTCTTTCTGACGGCGACAACAACAGGAATATCGTCTCCTTTGACTTCCGGGTCACGACCCCGGGAAAACATCTGGAGCATGCGCAGAACGCAAAGTCTGATTCACCACGAGCTTCAGCGTCTACAAGCAGGTTTAGAGTGACTTTCAACCCAGTTATCTCGGGGTCTGAATCCGATCCAATTTCTTGTCAGATTAAGGTGTCTACATGAACTTAATAACTCAATCTTATTGTAGTTTAACCAATAATCTGATCCTTTCAGTGCCATGTGACCCCACGGACTGTCCTTCCCTCTGACTATGGTTCTGCTCACCAGCTTTGCTCAGATGTCCCCACTGGGGGGGTTGTGTTGGGGGGGGGTTGGTTGTATACTTCTGTCCCCAGCAGATTGGCACATGCCAGTAAAATGGTGTACTTACTGTCGTTCTCGATGTGAGAGACTGAAACAGTGTTTGATGTTTCAATCACCAGACGCCGACGTCTAATAGGCACTCTATGATGGGCTATTACAACACTTCCACCTACACACATACGTGGGTGAAAAGGATGCTGGCAGGCAGCACTCACTGAGTGAAGGTGGGAAATCCATTTTGAACATTTCATCTCGGAAAAGTGAAAATATCTTTCAAAGTTAGAGACGTGTTGATGACAGCACGGGTCACAGAAGGTTTGTCTCTCGAGAGAAAAACATTAATACAAGCTGGATTTCAATGACCACTCCATAACTTTTACTGTGTGGTGAAGGTGGTGTGGCTGTCTAACTATGCCTGTTATATTCATCCAGCTATTGGATTTACAGTCTGCAGTATTTATGGATGCAGTAAAGCTGTTAAAGACACTTGTTTGAACAAAAAAAAAGACACTAACTAGTCAGAATTTTAAATTAATTTGAATAAGGTCAAAACTTATTGTTGAATCCTTTTGCCTTTTTTCGGTGTTCGGTGACAGATTGCTAGTTGATACAACAGTATGTAAATCTATTTGCATTTCATCATCTACCAACCACATGCATAGACTCATTGGGCCTCATGCAAGAACATTTTCCTATTTTTATTCTAAATTTGTCTCACTTTTTTCGTACGACGGTCTCGTACGAACAGATTCAACAAACGCTCTTAACTTGGGAAAAAGTGTGTAAACGACCTGCGTAGATGATGAATGCCACCCGTGCGTATTTAAGTGCACGAGGATAGTAGATTTGCATACTACACGCCCAAAATAATACAATATTAGGCTGTGCTTCCTCTCTCCTGTGCCAGGAAATGAGAATGGTATCAAAACGGCATCAAGGCGCAAAAAGAACAACTTTACGGGCTCTGAGAAGTTCTGCTTTCAGAGATCCAGAAAGGAAAATCTGTCATTTTTAGCAGAGTCAGCAGTGGAATTACAGGACCTGCTAAAGTGAAGAAATGGGAAGTTATAAGAGTGCTGTTAATACCATGTCACCGAAATTAAAAAAGAAAAGGTTTGATATGAAAATGGCTTAAAAACAAAACGTCTCGCCATGGCCAGGCGCTCGATGACTGCAACTAAAGCCGTGCAATCAGCTGTTGCCTCATCATGATGGCACTCTGATGGGGCGGTCCATGAGGGGGGTCTTCTGGTACCACACCCTCTGGTCTGCCTGGGCTGGTTCAGGTAGTAGGAGACCCTTGTTCATGGCAATATTGTGCAAATCTGGCATGCCTTCTCTGGGCTATAGAGCAGTTTGCCCCCCGCTGTATGGAGACACACCAACCTGGCCTTCAGCTCAGTGGTGCTTTGTTGTGTATATGTGTGCAGTCTATTGCTCCGATTATGTTCGGCAGTCCAGTCACGGCATGAAAGTCCCTCTTAATCTGTACTTGTTGGACAGCGGTGTATGGGAATTTGATGTACCATGGGTGATAAACTGATGAGAGCTTTGATGATAAGGGAGCGCACGACTCACAGAGGACTGGGACACCCCCGATCTGTCTCCAATCTCCCTCTGAAAGGTCTCCAGTGATCTAAATATCTTCGGAAGGACGCCGACTTTCACCAAAGTGTTATCGGTGAGTAGATGAACGTGTTTTATGCCAGAAATAAGGTCCAGGTTTAAAAAAAACTAACTTCCCCTGTAATTAATTGGATTTGATTGGATTATGATTACAATAAATTGAACTCCAATTGGCTTGACTTGGACTGAATTATTGCCTTGAGATGGACATTTGTTGGAATTTGATGCTTTATAAATAAATTGAATTGAATATTTAGTTTAACTGTGACTTGAGCTGTAAAAGGAGTTGAGTATCTTGGTTACGAGGTGGGGGTGAGGCACTGACCATAACAGAAATAAATGTTATTATCAAACATTGGCAGTAACTTACAGTATCTCTAACCCAAGTTTAAGTCAATCACATATTGTAGCATTTTAAAAAAATCCCTAAATCTTGATAAAGTGCATGCATCGTTTTGCGTGTCTACATAAGTGAAATCACGGGCAATAAATCACAAAACTTTGGTACAATTAGCGCTTTTATCTAAATGCCAAGGCTAAAGAGAACACCCCGAAGAATCTAGTTTTAGCCGACTGACAACAGAAGAGAGTCAAAAGTGGATGTCGTGCTGAAAAGGTCACGACTGAGGAAAGGAAATGAAATGATATATAAATATATAATAAGCCAAAAAAAGGTGTGAAAGCCTGTGTCTCGTTGTGTAGCTTGTTGACAATAAGACTGCAAAGCTGATGATGGCTGACACATTCAGGGTCAGAGGTGGCAGTGACTGACAGCTCAGGCCCGGCATCTGTGCAGCCTCCAGCCTGACAGCCGTGACAGACGGGCGCAGGGAAGAGCGATAGGCTTGAGGCGGGATGTCATGATCAGAGACTCGCAAACCAAGAGGTCGTGGTTCGCCGTATGGGTCAGTTCTGCTGGTGTGACAGTGAGGATGATGAATGAGTAAATCCTCTTGAATAAGCAACTCCTTGTTCATAAATTAAGATCCAAAGTATCGTAAGTAACGGCAATCTAACTGGAACAGACTTAACCAAATAAATATAAGATGTCACATTTTCATTGACTGCTTTAAAACCCAGCTGGAATTCTCCACTTTAAAAAAGGCAGATTGAGGCTCTTTAGTGTTAGCATCATGAATTACAGCAATCTTTTTAATAAATCAGACTTTATGTTATGCTGTGGCGAGCATAATTCAAGTAATGTGACAACCTTCCTCATAGAAATCACAGTCCGTATGGGTATGAGGACACAAATGCAGGACTAAACAGGCAGTTGGGGGAACTAACCAAAAACCAAACTATGCAGGAGAAAACAAAACGCGTGATTAGAAGTGTGAAACTGCAAAGAACACCAGAAAACCAAGAATAACCAACAAAACCAGAAGATCAGAATATCAGAACATAAATCCAAGCAACTGAAAGACCAGACAAGCCTAAAAATAAGAAAACCCACAGACCAGGACAATTAATGGTGAACATATCACCTCAGCCGAAAAATGACGATTTGTTCTAACATCCTTTACAGGTAATATTTTTCTTTTTAAAACTAAATATATCTCCCATCAAATGAATAATGACAACGAATAACATGAATGAATAACAACCTTAACATTCTTAAACATCCATCCATTGTCATAGACTCATTGTTGGGCGAGAGGTGGGTAGAGTAGCGAAAAATTGTACTCGAGTAAAAGTACTGTTACTTTAGAATAATATGACTCAAGTAAAAGTAAAAAATAGTCATCCAAATAATTACTTGAGTAAGAGTAAAAAAGTGCTTGGTGAAAAAACTACTCGAGTACTGAGTAACTGTTGAGTAACGTCTGATTTATTTGTGAACACAAGCATTCAATCAGACAGACAAAAATACTAAATAATCATCTTTAGGCAAATTAGAGTTCATCCAATTGATAAAATAAATTAAAATGAATTCATTAATTACAAAATAGCTTAAATTAAAATAATCCAGGTAAATTCAAGAACTTTAATAAAAAATAAAAGAGACTTAGGAAATGTTTAAAACATATGTAACCCATATGTAACCTAAAAAACAAACATTCACCTATCCATGGGGGAAAAAACGAGTTTAGGAAACTTAGCGCTACATGTTTCCTCAAGTTAGATGTTGAGTTTCTGCTGAAATGTGCGTTTGTTTTGGTTGACACAGAAGACACATAATGTAGCTGCTGTTTCTCACTCTTTGTAAGGTAAACATGCTTTCAGTATGAGGCCTCGTCTGCGTCTTCATTTCCCACCGTTGGTTCTGACATTTTTCATCTGTTTCTTTGTTTGTTTGAATAAAAATAATGAGGCGTAGAATACCAAAGAGGTAAGAAGAAAAGTAACCAGCTCATTGTAGCCTAATGTAGCGGAGTAAGAGGACAGTTTCTGCTGCACACATCTACTCAAGTAAAAGTAAAAAGCATAGAGATTTAAAACTACTCCTAGAAGTATAATTATTGAACAGCTGCTGACCTGAACTGAGGATATTGTCAGGCGGTGGAAGAAGCACTTTGAGAATCTCCTCAATTGAACTAGCATGTCCTCCATTAAGGAGGCAGAGTCTGAGGACTTGGGGGAAGACTTGTCCATCATCTTGGCAGAAGTGGGTGAGGTTATTAAAAAGCTTTCTGGAAGCAAAGCACCGGGGAGATGGACGAGATCCGCCCTGAGATGCTAAAGGCTCTGGGGCAGACTGGAGCAGTGGTTCCCAATTAGCTGACGTAGCACCGACAGCACAGAGTATATCCTCTGCCAAGGCTAAATCTGTAACACTGTGGATTAAACCCAGAAGCAGGCTCACACAAATGTCAGGTAAAAGGAAAAAGTTTGGACAATGCTGTTCAATTAAGTACCAAGCAGTGTGTGGCAACAAGAGAAACAGGAAAGTATGGACAAACATATGGAAGTACTGGAACATAACGGCCAGATTTGGCAAGAGATAGATAGATAGATAGATAGATAGATAGATAGATAGATAGATAGATAGATAGATAGATAGATAGATAGATACTTTATTCATCCCAATTTGGGAAATTGTTTTGTTGCAGCAGCATACAGTAAAAGCTTTGAAAACAATTAAAGTAAAAACAAGCAAATAGAATAAAAAAAAAATAAAAATAGTGAATAAACATTCGCAGGTTGAGGTGTGGATAATAGTTCCTCTGTATTCAAACTTAACAGGAAAGAACAGGTAAAGGAAAACTGGCCTGGATGAGAGGGGGGACCATGACATTAATGGGTTCTTCCAGTGCTCAGGCTTCAACTCCCCACCAAGTTTAGTAGTGGTATTTCTGTTCTTTGATTACAGAAGGCATCACAGAGGTAGTAACTGTAATTGTATCACTAAAAGCAATCGTAGTAAAAGTAGTAAAAAATGAGGAAGTTCAAGTTGTGGTCATACAGTTGCTGTTTTAACGGGAGAATTAAATGAAAGCAAAGCGGACATTCTGTTAGTCGGTTAATCTGCAGTACTCAGATGTTGACCTCACTGTCCTGTGTAGCTGGACAATACTGTAATCCCACATAACATACACACACACTATAGGCCTACATATACACACACGCTATAGGCCTACACATATATATATATACACATATATATATATACACACATATATATATATATATATATATATATACATACATACATACATATATATATATATATCTTCGTAATGAAGTTATTGACGTAATACATTTCTTTCTCCCTGATCCTAACCACATCCCTGTTAACAGTATATTTATTGCCAAACTTATACGTAGTTCTGAACCCAGTTTTAATCACCACACACGGCTTTTTTTGAAGGCCTGCGTAGAAATGAAGGCCAGCAAAAATGTCCTTACTCTGATTAAAAACTATAGACATGCAAACATCCACTTACACGCATGCAGAGTACCCATAACTAATCTCATAAGTCCAGATGGCCTTTGACATGCAATCATTATCTTCAGTTCTACATGTGGACATTGTCTCCTCCATCTGCCTTTATCTGTTTTTACTTTAATAAAACTGCTGCATGTAACTACACGGAACAAACTTTGGCAAACAAAGATATTTCAGGAGCCAGCAACACACCCCCCCCCCCCCCCCCTGCCCTTAATGTCTGCATGATCTGAATCCACCTGCTCCCCAGAGATTGAGTTGAAAATATTTAGGCTGAAGGTCAAAGGCCAAACACACACTACAAGCGATTAAAAGTGGTAATTTATGAAATTAAAACGCCCACTGCCAGAAAAGAAAACTGTTCTCTGCTTAAAGGGATAGTTCGCCTCTTTTGACATGAAGCTGTATGACATCCCATACTAACAACATCATTTATGAGCAGAGTTCCAGCCTCGTTTTGGTGTTGATGAAGGTAGTCCGGCTAGTTGGCTGGGGTTTAAAAAATAAAGCGTTTTGCTTCTCAGAACAATATGCGTTCAACAGAGTAATACATTTGCATCACAAAATGGTTCTCCAGGAAAAAGTCAGACCTCACAATCGCTTGGCCCTATTTTCTCTCCCTTCATATCACTACGGGCTGTGTAATCAGTGCAGACCGAAGTGCAGACCGAGCAGTCCCCTGCTTCCGAGCAGTAAACACCGTAACAGGCGCGGCTGTCGGCAGTGATACGAAGGGAGAGAAAATAGGGCCAAGAGATTGTGAGGTCTGACTTTTTCCTGAAGAACGATTTTGTGATGCAAATGTATTACTCTGTTGAACGCATATTGTTTTGAGAAGCAAAACGCTTTATTTTTTAAACCCCAGCCAACTAGCCAGACTACCTTCATCAACACCAAAACGAGGCTGGAACTCTGCTCACAGGACGCAGCAGGGGGTAAGAAGATGTTCAGAAATGATGTTGCTGATATGGGATGTCATACAGCTTCATATCAAAAGAGGCGAACTGTCCCTTTAAGCAGAGACTTACTGTGTATATGGACAAACTCTGTAGTAAAGCACCACCATCCAGACCGCAGTGCTAATTAACCCCAAACAATACAACAGCAAGTAAGAATGGCAACGAGGAATGCATAATTTATCAAGCTAAATTAGTTATCAATGTTTAAAGTGAAGGGCTGCACGGTGGTGTGGAGGTTAGCACCTCATAGCGAGAGGGTTCACATCCCAGCTGGGGCCTTTCTGTGTGGAGTTTCTCCATGTGTAGGTGTGGGTGCTCTCCGGGTACTCCGGCTTCCTCCCACCACCCTAAACATGCATGTTAGGAAAAAGTGAGTCTCTGTGTGGCCCTGTGATGGACTGGCGACCTGTCCAGGGTGCACCCCGCCTCTCGCCCAATGACAGCTGAGATAGACCCCCCCCACTAGGTTTGCTTGTTGGGTACCTGTGTGCAGGAACATACCAGTGACAGGACGAGGGCTGGGAAACGATTAAAATGTTTAATCTAATTAATCACATGATTTCCCTGATTAATCACGATTAAGTAGCGTATAGCTTTTAGCATTTAGCTTTATTTTAAATGTGCTGCCATATGAATGAAAGTGCCATAACATTTGTTGTGCAAACACACTTTTAACATCAGCATCTTTCTGTAGTTTTTATGTAGAAGCCTCGCTCCACTGTCTGTTTCCTTGAATGACTTGCTGCTATCAGTTGTGTGTTTTGCCTTTAAGTGATATTTTAGACTGGAACTACTACGCTGAGAAGACAATTCCACTTGGCTGTAAATGCAGGAGTTTTTTTTTTTTATTTATTTTGAAATACGTGCTTTTATGTTGATACAAGTAAAACAGGAAGTAGCGCCCGTTAGCTCCGTTAGCTTCACACCTGTAGCGGTGATGTTACCTGCTAGTTTATTTTTATTTTATCACTCCATGCTTCGAGGTGTTTGCTGTAACTGTGTGAATGTGATGCATTCAACAGACTTTTACAATAATAAAACCTGCGTTAATGCGCGATAAAATATTTAACGCGATAATAACGAGTTAACTCGCCCAGCCCTATTTAATTAATGTGTTTTTCTTTACAGCAATGAATTTTGTTATGCATGATGTTTCTATACTCTTTGTACATTTATACTTTTATATATTTTTTTCTATATTTTTTTCCTTGAATGACTTGCTGGTATCAGTTGTGTGTTTTGCCTTTAAGTGATATTTTAGACTGGAACTACTATATTAGATTAAACATTTTAATCGTTGCCCAGCCCTAATTTTTTTAGTTATTTCTTTGAAACTTGTCCTACTCATTTCTGACGGCTGTTGTACAGTGTGTACTGCGAGTTAATGACTGAACCATATATGCGCCCCTCTCCTTCTCGCCGTTGACCTCTGGGACAGCTCCCCCGCTCGCCCTCCGTGCCTTTGCTGCTGCAGCTCTCACCCGTTCTGCTGCCGACATGCTTACAGCAGCACTCTGCCTCCTCAAAGGCAAACCATTAACAGCGCCCCAGCTGCATGACACATTCATTCCCGATAACCAAGCTACATCTCGTTAACCTCCCAACACACACACACACACACACACACACACACACTTACACCAGCAACTTTGTTAAAAGTGGCTTTACGATAAGGAGCTGAGATCGACCCGAGTCCCCTTTAAGCAACGCTGAAAGTCACACAGAAAGAGCTGCAGAAGGCTCAGTTTCTCATCACGTATCATCTTTTTTTTTTCCTCCCGTCACAGATTTGATTCATTCTCTACAAGATGCTTCCGCTGGATACTAAAGCGTCTGATTCACTCTCCAATCTTCTGTGTGGGCTGACAAAAGATCCTGAGGTGTGAGTGGGCAGTAAATTATAGACTAAATTAATCAGACCGTGTTTCTAACATGGTTCCCATATTGGTTTTTTTTTAAACACTGAGATTTAACGGATGATCTTTTAATTGATGTCACCAGCTAATAGGAGGGAAAAATATGTATGAATCCAACTTTTGGATATATTTAGTCCCACCTGTGTAAGGAAATCTGGTAAAAAAGGGTTCAGGTGAGGACTATGGTGGCTAATTCTATCACACATATAACACTGCGTACACCGTAGTCCTGGCCAGAGGTGGGCAGAGCAGCCAAAAATTGTACAAAAGTAAAAAGTAGTCATCCAAATAATTACTTGAGTAAGAGTAAAAAAGTGCTTGGTGAAAAAACTACTCAAGTACTGAGTAACTGTTGAGTAACGTCTGATTTATTTGTTAACACAAGCATTCAATCAGACAGACAAAAATACTAAATAATCATCTTTAGGCAAATTAGAGTTCATCCAATTGATACAATAAATTAAAATTAATTAATTAGTGACAAAATAGCTTAAATTAAAATAATCCAGGTAAATTCAAGAACTTCAATAAAAAATAAAAGAGACTTAGGAAATGTTTAAAACATATGTAACCCATATGTAACCTAAAAAACAAACATTCACCTATCCATGGGGGAAAAAACGAGTTTAGGAAACTTAGCGCTACATGTTTCCTCAAGTTAGATGTTGAGTTTCTGCTGAAATGTGCGTTTGTTTTGGTTGACACAGAAGACACATAATGTAGCTGCTGTTTCTCACTCTTTGTAAGGTAAACATGCTTTCAGTATGAGGCCTCGTCTGCGTCTTCATTTCCCACCGTTGGTTCTGACATTTTTCATCTGTTTCTTTGTTTGTTTGCTACGACTGCTAATGCTAAAGCTAACCCGTCCCGCCGCTGAGATCGAGTACGGTCACGTGACCAGACTGCACGGCTGCGTCTGATTGGTGGAACACAGTCAGGTGGTAGAGCCTTTGGCGGAAGTCTCTCTCTCTGTCAGAATAAAACATTAAAATGAGGCGTACGCGGGGGGATAAAAATAATGAGGCGTAGAATACCAAAGAGGTAAGAAGAGAAGTAACCAGCTCATTGTAGCCTAATGTAGCGGAGTAAGAGGACAGTTTCTGCTGCACACATCTACTCAAGTTAAAGGAAAAAATATAGTGATTTAAAACTACTCCTAGAAGTATAATTATTTAAAAAACTTACTCAAGTAAATGTAACTCGTTACTACCCACCTCTGATCCTGGCTTTGTGTGCTGTGTTGCTGCCAGTTGCTGTAGGAATGGAACCTTTCCCAGACCTACTTCCTTTGTCTTTATCTGATCAAAACAAAAAAAGTGCGTCCACTGGCTTTAATCTGTCTTTGGTCTGCAATACCATCATCTCAACATCTCTCCCAGCATGCTGAAGCCATGATTCTGGGATTTTGTTTTAGATAAGCATTTGCTAGTGTCGAGTTTCCGTGGCAAGATCAGATGCATGTATGTGTACAGTATGTGTGGTAGGCTGGTGGCTACCAGCAGAGTTATTGATGCCGGTGACCTTGAAGGCCCCGAAGTGACAGCCATCTACTCAATAATAGATTGCAGTGCTCTTATGGGGAAAACTGGGCGTGAATCTGCGAGTTTGCCCATGTGTGTATGAGAGAGTGAGAAAAAATTATATATATATTGCTTTTTTTATATGGCGACGTGTGTGGAAATGATTTTCAATCCGTTTGTTGTAGATACCTGCGTGCTTTGCGGTGTCTGCCGTGTGAATTGTGTGGCACAGAGGGAGTTAACAGCTGCCATACAGGAGCTGCGTATTTTTCTCTCCACAGGGGGCCTGCTGGAGGGAGGTGATGTGGTGCAAAGGAGGAGAGGAAGATGTGAGGAGACGAAGAGGAGACGAATAATCGTAGCTGATGTAAATATAGATAACATTTTACTCTCCAAAGCTGAGGAAGTTGCAGAGCTGATTGGCTGCTAACTGAATGTGTGAAAGTCCTAAACAGGCATCCATCCAACTCTCATCAGTATCAGTATAGTTTTGAGTCACTCAGTGGGGTTACATGGCACTGAAAGGATCGGATTATTGGCTAAATCTAAAAAAAAAATCTAAATCTAAAGCTTGACTTTCAAAACTTAATTACATTTCAACTACTGATTTTATCTGATTCTATCTATTGTTCTCATTTCTTACTTTTTTGTTTAAAATTTAAATCATGCTTTTTATTTCTACTGTTTAAATGTCTCTGTAAAGCACTTTGAATCGCCCTGTAGTTGAATTGTGCCGTACAAATAAACTTGCCTTGCCTAAATTACAATAAGAATGAACTATTAAATTCATGTAGACACCTTAAAGGGACAGTTCGCCTCTTCTGACATGAAGCTGTGTAACATCCCATATCAGCAACATCATTTCTGAACATCTTCTTACCCCCTGCTGCGTCCTGTGAGCAGAGTTCCAGCCTCGTTTTGGTGTTGATGAAGGTAGTCCGGCTAGTTGGCTGGGGTTTAAAAAAATCAAGCGTTTTGCTTCTCAGAACAATATGCGTTCAACAGAGTAATACATTTGCATCACAAAATTGTTCTCCAGGAAAAAGTCAGACCTCACTTCGCATGGCGCTATTTTTGCCTCCCTTGATATCAATGCGTCCAATGTAAAACTGTGCAGACCGAAGAACAGACCGAGCACTCCCTAGCCACTTAGCGATAGCTGCACCTGTTACGGTGTTTACTGCTCGGAAGCAGGGGACTGCTCGGTCTGCTCTTCCATCGCTTGCGTGCATCGGCCAACATTCCTATCTATCTATCCGTCGAGGTGACAGAGACTCGCGGAGACCGTAAGGGTTGTGATTGGTCGATACACTGCTGAGCTATTTCTGAACGACAAATCGAAGAAGACCCACAACTCCAACAATTTACTGGAATGGATGCTGGATTAAATGAGCAAAAGAACCAACAATCCAAACACCACACTTTGTGGGGTCACATGACTCTGACAGGATCGGATTATTGGCTAAATTACAATCAGACTGAGTTATTAAGTGCATGTAGACACCTTAATCTGACTAAGAACTGGATCAGATGGGATTCAGACCCCGAGATAACTGGGTTGAAAGTCACTCTAAACCTGCTTGTAGACGCTGAAGCACGTGGTGAATCAGACTTTGCGTTCTGCGCATGCTCCAGATGTTTTCCCGGGGTCGTGACCCGGAAGTCAAAGGAGACGATATTCCTGTTGTTGTCGCCGTCAGAAAGAAACAAACAACGCGATGGAGAATGCTCCGTTGGGCATCGAGTTTGTGCAACAAGCAGCTCATCACAGACCAAATGTAGAGGGACGTAGCTTCATCTGGCTCTGCGTTCTCCATCTTTCTCCAATGCCTGAGTCTGTTGTTGTTGTTGGTGGTGAAGAGGTCAACAGGAAGTGGCTCTATTAGCAACAGCTGGAATGGGCACAGCGCCACCTATCATACCGGGGTATGACACGCTTTGTGCCTCTGATCCCATTCACTCACCGCCATATATCCAAGGAGAATTACCCTTGTTCAACTCATTCTTATTGTAATTTAGCCAATAATCTGATCCTTTCAGTGTCATGTGACCCCACTGAATGCTTATGCTTAGAAACCAAATATACTGGGCTTAAGAAAAATGTATGGCTCCCCTGTGCTGTTCTTTGAATAAAAGGATCTCTGGTCTTTTCACGGAGGCGGTAAGCTCATTTCCATCTCATGAAACTGGGTGATGGGGTGGCAGCTTGTTGCTGTCCATAATACCGGCGCCTCCAGCACATAATGTCGCGTTAGGAAGCTGCACTCATTTTACGTTTGTGAGCTAGTCGGGGACCCTCTTTAGGGAAAAAGAGGGAGCCAACTGAGGTACTTCATGCATTGAATCGTGATGTCTCCTACATGCGTCTCAGTGGAGGTGCTCTATTCCTGTCACGTGAAACTGGAAGGACGCCCTGGGGCACCCTGCTGGAAGGATTACATGCCCCAGCTGGCATGGGAATGCTTTAGTTTCCTCGTGAGAAGAAAAACCAGCGAGGCAAAATTTGATCAGCAGGTACCATTTTCGAATGTTATACCTACATATTATTGTCAAGGGTGTGTGAAAGTCACAGCAGTCATTTGTGATTCACACGTAATACTGCAACACGGCATCATTTTTAAAGAAAGACATACTTCTCTTATAGCCTCTTTTTTTCTATACGAGTTTCCTGGCTTTCTGCAGGTGACAAGATGATTGCTGAAGCACAAAAAAAAAGTCAGCTTTCAGTGGAAAAAAAAAGCTTTTTCAGCACAGGCAGTGAATTGAATTTCATGCTGCTGTTCATCTCTATTTGTCGGAGTCAGTCTGAATTAGGCGTAGGGGGAATACAAAGGTAGAAGCAGGTGAGGAAGAAGAGGACGGCTGCTATGTAAGTATTCATCAGTCGTGATTCACGGCGAAGTTCTCCCTAACTGTGTGACTAACTGTTCCGCTGGAGACAATAAAGAGAGAGATAAATGGGAAACCTCTAAATGGTGCAGAGAGCCTCCACAGCTGAAACTCCACAGCAACCAGGAGACGGATTAAATATTTACTGTAATAAGATTCTGTTCTAATGAAGAGGAGACCTCGGACCTGGAGAGGGACATTAGGGACCGAGCCTCAGAGCAGCAGTGCTGGGTAGTTGTCACACAGAAAGTTCAAACTAAATATATCACAGGCTTTAAGATGTGTAATAAAACTAAACAGGTGCGTTTATGTGAAATTACAAGTCTCACCACATCTGTAAAGAACTAATATTGGGCAGACATGATAAAAAGAGTCTAATGCATGATTGTAAGCATGTATTTGCTGCAAAAAGTGTGGATAAACAAACCAGCGAGTCTGTCATTTAAAAAGTGAGGCGAGTAAAAACGCTCTGACTGAATAACCGTATAGTATCAAACATCCATCCATTTTCTATACCTGCTCAATCCAACTGTAGAGTCGTGGGGGGGCTGGAGCCATCACAGGGCCACACTGAGACAAACGACCATCCACACTCACATTTAAAGACCCCAATTAACCTAACATGCATGTGTTAGGACGGTGGGAGGAAGCCGGAGTACCGGAGAACCCACACATACACGGGGAGAACGTGCAAACTCCACACAGAAAGGCCCCAGCAGGGAACTGAACCTGGAATCCACCGTGCAGCCACCACTCAAACATCATTACTGAGTTACATTTCATAGAAAGGTTTCACCGAAAACTAAAAGTTAAAAACACGTTATTTACAGGAGTCTCAAAGAAGAAGAAGAAGAAGACGCTGTAGTATATCTTATCGACTTGCTTAATCTTTGTATGTACTGGAGTACAGTAACAGGCCAAACATTTTAACATCCCTCAGTGGAAGTGCACATAAATAAATCAGAGTTTCTGTGTGTGTGATTCACCTCTCCAACCACTCAGGTCAGGATCTTCGTGTCTTTCATGTCTGAAATATGAACTCACTGGAGGATAGAAGGACTCAGAGCAGCTCTGTGCTTCTGTATGTGTGCGTATTCCCGCGTGTGCAAGCGGTAGTTCTGCAGCAAACGCCGATGACTACTTCTATAAGACAAGCCCCCGCAGTCCATCAGCAGTGCAGGGTTTTTATCTCAAGCAGAACGTCCTTCTGTGGCTCAGGACTCCAACATCAGCATCATGATCATGATATGAAAACAGTTTTTATGTTGCTTTTGTCATCTTAAAGGGACAGTTCACCTCTTTTAACATGAAGCTGTATGACATCCCATATCAGCAGCATCATTTCTGAACATCTTCTTACCCCCTGCTGCGTCCTGTGAGCAGAGTTCCAGCCTCGTTTTGGTGTTGATGAAGGTAGTCCGGCTAGTTGGCTGGGGTTTAAAACATAAAGCGTTTTGCTTCTCAAAACAATATTTGTTCAATCGCTTGGCCCTATTTCTCTCCCTTCGTATCACTACGGATTGTGTAGACCGTGCAGACTGAAGTGCAGACCGAGCAGCAAACACCGTAACAGGCGCGGCTGTCGGCAGCAGGCAGTGATACGAAGGGAGAGAAAATAGGGCCAAGCGATTGTGAGGTCTGACTTTTTCCTGGAGAACGATTTTGTGATGCAAATGTATTACTCTGTTGAACGCATATTGTTTTGAGGAGCAAAACGCTTTATTTTTTAAACCCCAGCCAACTAGCCGGACTACCTTCATCAACACCAAAACGAGGCTGGAACTCTGCTCACAGGACGCAGCAGGGGGTAAGAAGATGTTCAGAAATGATGTTGCTAATATGGGATGTTACACAGCTTCATGTCAAAAGAGGCGAACTATCCCTTTAACTGCAGAAGAGATATATTAGGCCCTTTTTTCCACAAATTAACACAAAGTCCTGAGGTCCTAATCAAATGCCTGTCAGGATTTGGTCAAAATGCCACACAGAGACAGCACAGCAGCTCCTTTTTCGTGAATTCCTGTATACGGCAGCCAGTCGACTCTACTCCACCCCTACTTTCTGTGGGGTGTGATGCGATTGGCGGTACAACTTTACTCTATCAGGTAGAAATTACACTCAAAATCTGAAACAAGTTACTACCATATGACAGAATGCATTAGCCTGAGAGCGAGCAAAGCTCAAGCCTGCATGCAATTTTAATGAGACATCCAACGAACACTGTTACACACAGAAAACTTGCTCGCTGAGACTTAGCACTGAGGATGAGGAGGTATCAAGGATGGTTTCCCCGACTGATAAAAGAGGTGCAGAATTATCCCGATCATATCCAGGTCTAATTTAGGATGTTAGTGGTCCAGTTTAATACCCTGCAAGCGTGTGGTTTAGTGATGGGTGATGCGCAGAAACATCGGCTCTGAGAGCCGGCTCGGTTTCACTTTCAGTGCTCAGTCCCAGCTCTGGTTACAGAGCTTTGCTATGATTGGCCAGCATGGCGACCAGCATGTGAGAATTAAGGAGTTTGGTTCTGTTCTGTGGATTTGTTTGAAGTTTATTGTTAATTTGTGCAATAAAAAAATGTTAATTGAAATAAACAGATGTAAGAGTGGTTTTGTCACAGAATAAATGCACAGAATTAGGCAATAATAAGGTCTCTCATAAAAACACTGAAAGCAAAAAGGGGTTTTCAACACATAAACCATGATTTTTTTTTTTTGCAAAGTTAAGGTATAATATAGACTACAAAAGATCCTAAATAAAGAGCCGAACTTCCCACCACTAGTGTGGTTCCACACATGAAAAAGATCAGTGATTTCCACGATCCAACCGACCCTGAACAGCAACTAGACATGTCTGAGGTAGGGGTGGCTGTGTGTACGGTGGCTTTGAGGGGTCAAACATATCTCAAAAAGCATCTGACTGATGCAAAAAAAGCGCAGAAAATGGATCCAGTTTGGACAAAAACTTCTGGCTCAGACATTTTAAGATATTCCACAGAAAGTTAGCTGATAGGATAGAGAGATCTTTTACTCTGGATCTAATGAAACATTTGGGTAAAGTAGCGGCCAAATTATTTATTTCTTAATACGGTAATTTGCTGTTAATTAGCAAAGCAACAAAGCAAAATAACTTTGAATGCTCCCTTCCAAAGCACAGCAAATATATGTAGCACTCTGGATAAATCTACTATGAGCTACATTACCCTGTGAACCAAAAGGTTCCCCAAACACTGGGAATGTTTCTGATATGGAGGGCAGAGGCACTGGGAACCAGAGAAGAAGAGCAGCCCCAGCAGATTGACAGGTGTGCTTGCAGTTAAAGTCAAAGTTAAGGTCAGACGATGAGAAGGGAAGCCGGTGGTGTGGGAAGCAGGGCACGGTTTGTTCCCTGGGTGGGAGGGATGTGGGCGTGGGGGGCTGTCACAAATACAAAAGTGTGCCACACAATTTAGCTTCACTCTAAGATCGCCGGGCTGCCCGACCTCTCTCCCACTGATTGATCTGTCACCACAACTCGCACTCAAAGCCAATTATAAATAACCTTAAAAAGAGAGTCAGAAGAGATCGTCAGAGGCTATTCCTGAAATTCGGAGGCCTCCTGCTCCGTTCCTTCCAGAGCCTGCTCAACAACAACTGGTCAGCAGACCTGAGGTGTAAACAGGCATGTCTGGAAAGGAAAGGTCAGCGCGGCAGAAATGGGGTTAGCCAACGGTAAACGTTAGCTACACGGGCTACAGGAAAGTAGGGCAGGCCAAAATGTGGGAAATGTGCTTCGAGTAGGACTTCCCATTCTGCACATACCAACGCTTAATGTCGTGTTTCACATGAAGTCGGTTTTACTCGACTGGTATGTGTGGAAGTTAAGAAGCTTGAAGGCAAGTCTGGTTACATGTTGGAGCTCTTTGACCTCCTTGGAGGTCAGGGCAATAATGTATATATGTGGAGGAGGATATTATGAGCTGTAACATTAGTTTGGACCAGCTATGGATTTAAGATGAAATTACGGTTTATGGTCAATGTCGTCTTTTCCTTTTTGGAGCCAGCTTCCTAAATAAGGAGTGCGAGGTGTCGACTTTCACACGCAACCTTAACAACCTTTATAAGGCCTTCAAAATAACTTCAGAACTCATATTGGAGGGTTCAAAGGTAAACATAGTGAAAACAGACACTGTATAATGTTACCCTGATATATATTTATTATCCTTTATTTGTCCAAAATAAAGGATAATAAAAAATAGCCATGGTGAAATTAAATGAATACATAAACAATGTATGCCAACAACAATTATTTATTAATTTATTGATTTTTTCCTTGTATGGCGTGCAGTTGATGGTTCAGTGTCATTTTATCATTATTATTACGATCTTTCTTTCTTTTGTCTTTGTGTTGATCTTTAGGATGTTTGGCATCCTCGTCTTTTTTTTTTTAAACCCGTTTCCCTCTCCTGCTTAATTAGCTTTTGTTAGTTCTCGTTCTTTTTATTAATGTTAAGACTTGGTTTCCTTTTACTTTTATTGTTCCTGTCTGTATTTTGCTCTATTTCCTGTTTTACGTGGAAGACTTTGCCTCCCTTGTGTGTTCCCTTACTTTAACTTCCTGTCTTTGTTGTTCAGCTGGTCTTATTTTACTGATTGCTACACACCTTTTATTGTGTTTGTCACTACCTCTCTGAATGTATTCACTGCTCATTCTATAGTGGACTACACAGGAACTTGTAAATAAGAAGAAACCCAATATTCACAATGCCCAATGATGAACCCAGCCAATTTACACCATAATGCATGGGGCCAAAGGAAACCAAGTGCACTTACTTCAGCTCCAAAACCATCAAACAAATTAGAAATGCAAGTAATTTGCTGTTTATTCACCAGCTTCTTAGCAATATAAATTAAAAAATGATTGTTGCTATTATACATATGGGGATACAGCCTATTATTTGGTGTTTGTTTTTAGACTCGAGGCACTTTGTACAAATTCATTAACTCAGTACATCATCATAAATATACATACTGGCATTAATTGTCCTGGTGATTGGGCGACAACAGTCATATTAAATCCCGCAACATATTCTCCAACCATGTAAATTGTTTGTTTCAAAGGGAAATGCACATCGGAGCAGATTCGGATGGCTCAGTCCAACGCAGTGCTTTGAACTTATGCCTTCGTATGATGCAGAATTTAGACCAAATATATGACAACTGCTTTTTTTTGTCTTGAGTTAGGTTCCCTCATAACATGACACAACTGTACTATGACACTCTTGCCACTCCTTGGTTAGGTTTAGGCAAAAACATTACATCATGCAGCAATCATGGTTCACTCTTCAATACATTCTTTTTACCATGCAGCCATGGCCCTCATCCACGTGGATGCTGTTTTTATACCACCAGAAGTCACATTTTTTCCACTGTTATGTAAATAAGGGGCACATTTTGCCCATCTCCTTTCTTATTGCTGAAAAGATCTTTATAATGAGCTCACTATTTCGTACTTTACATACACCTCCCAAGGTAGTCGGCAGGGATTATTGAGCATGAGATTCCAGAACCTGCTCTTTTTTCCTTTTGTTCTGCAAGCAGCTGTGTACTTACTAGGGAAAATGAATTATTAGACTTTTAGTACTAGGGAAATGTTAATTTCTGTGTCTTGACCAGCCAATCAAAAAGTATTTAACTATGAACCCGACTTAGACATTAAAAAACAATCTGTAATTGTACATAAGTGAAACGTGTGAGTGTGCTGGCTATAGAAACTTATGACACAATAAAACTACACAGCTTCTACTTTGAAAACAAAAAGTCTGTATATTTAGTGTCTGCTAAAGCTTGTAATAGCAAGCAGTAAAACTTAGGTTCAGAAGTTAGAATAGAAAAATACTTTATTCATCCCCCAACGGGGGAAATTCAAATTAGTCAAGTGGCTCAAAAAAAGTATTAATATTTACAATGATTGTATATTAACGACAACAATAATAATACCAATTCTAATAAAAAATACTACTACTAACTAATAATGATAATAATAATAATAATAATAATACTAATAAATGACTAAATTAATTAATTAATTAAAAAAAAAAAAAAAAAAAAAAAAAAAAGAAAAAAAAAAATCAATCAATTGAAAAACTCAGCAGTCACTGTTAAAAAGCCTTATGGCTGTGGGAACAAAGGACCTTCTGAACCTCTCAAAGTGCATGCCAAAGTGTTTTTTCTCTCTTTGTTTTTAGGTTTTCGGACCTTCTCTTGGTTTATTTTTCTTTGGCATAGGTCAAGGCAGAAACACCATGACTTGCGCTGCGTCGTCTCTTACAACACACGAGCACGCATTTCTCACAGCGAGGGTGGAACTTTGTACAGTCCAAGATGGCAGTCGTCTAACTTCTAAGAGAACCACAGCGTAAAAATGTGCTGAGCAGGAGGTTCCCAACTGACTGTTCCCGGTCCTCTGCCTTTCAAAAAGCAGACTTTTCATTTTATATAACAGTTTAATCTACAGTCAGTGCAAAGTTAACTTGAAAAATGATGAAAAATGAAACGTGCCTCCAGGATTATTCAAATCATCCTGAGAGCGTGGCTGGGAAGAGGCGGAAATGTTGGTGGAGAATGAAATATCATGAGTAAAACTGGATGGACTGCCACTGATTTTAGTGTAGATGTTAAAGATAAAATAGATGTTTAAGATTAGATTCATTTAAATGATTTTTTTGTCTCTCTTTATATTATTTTATGTATCTTTAATGCTTCTTCCACTCCCTGCTGCAATGCTTTTATTTTATGTGAAGCACTTTGAACTGTTTGTACATGAAATGTGCTATATAAATAAATTTGATTTGATAATAGTCTCTGTTTTTTATGCTATAACCTGGTGAAAATTATGACACAGAATAATCTATTTTCCCACTTTAAGTCTGGATGAAGCTGAGAGGAACAGACGGCTTTGAGGTTCCTAACAAGTTCTATTTCAGCCAGATATAGGGACTTGTTTTAATACAATACATCTGGAATATCTTGTTAAGTGAAAAAGTCTTGAAAACAAATTGTTTTGAGTCACATATCATATGAAACAAGATTTTTTTTACATTTGAAGAGGTTTTTAAGCTCATTTCAAGATCACTTTTATCTCAAAAGTCCTAAATATCACATCTTATTTCAAGAAATCTGGACAAGCCGATTTTCACTAGTTCCATTGGCAGTGTTTTTTCTTATTTCAAGCAAAAACGTCTTGTATTTGTTGTTTTTTTACTTATTTTTGGAGGGGCATTTTTTCCAGTGTGAGAAAAGAAATGTTTTTAACCTGGATTTAAAAATGTCTTAAAAACTTTAAGACATCTTGAAAACAGGCACAAGTTTCAGCTTCACTGAAGCTGAGAGGAACAGACGGCTTTGAGCTTCATAATCACTGACATTTTATCAACATTTTTCATAAAAATTAAATTCGGTTAATCATCCAGGAATGCCTTGTGGTATCCGTTAGTTACCAGATACTGGTCTGGTTCAGATGCTCTCAGAGTTCGCAGTGAATAAAGGTGATAAATGATTCAGGGAGCGGATCTATTCTCGTCTATTCTATCCTTCTTTTAGCCAGGAGAACTCAAAGTCTATCACTTTCACTGTTTTTCTGTCTCTGAACTTTCTTTTCTCTTTCTCCCTTTAACTCTTTGTTTTGTTTTTTTTTGGTCTAAATTTTCCCCAACCTCTACTATCTTTGCTTCTTTTCTCACCTAATCTGGCAGTTGCATGTTGCCTCCTCAGCCAGGGATTAATGTGTGTGTGTCTGCTGTATTTCTGTCGTTCCGCAGGGAGCAGCCGCTGGTGTCCGCTCTCTTTTGTGGCCCACTGCTATTTACAGAGTGCATCACATGAGCACAATGACAAACACGCACAGGCGCACACGCTGACCTTCACACACATGCATGCACACATATTTCACATTTCAACACACACAGCCACACTGACACTGAAATTTGCTTACGCTTATGCAGGCAAATACACCACATGCACACCGGCTGCGCGCACGCTCGGCACATACAGTGTTTAAAGCGTACACAGCAGCCTCTCACACCCCACCTGCATGTAAAAGTGCAGATTTAACTCTAAACTTGTGTTTGTTTTTAAGACATTTCTCACACTGGAAAAAATGCCCCTCCAAAAATAAGTAAAAAAAACAACAAATAAAAGACGTTTTTGCTTGAAATAAGCAAAAAAAAAATCTGCCAATGGAACTAGTGAAAATCGGCTTGTCAAGATTTCTTGAAATAAAATGTGATATTTAGGACTTTTGAGATAAAAGTGATCTTGAAATTAGCTTAAAAACCTCTTCAAATGTAGAAAAAAAGCTTGTTTCATATGAAATCCGACTCAAAAACAATTTGTTTTCAAGACTTTTTCATTTAACAAGATATTCCAGATGTATTGTCTTCAAACAAGTCCCTATATCTGGCTGAAATGGTACTTGTTAGGCAGTTGTGTCTTATATTAAGTGTAATAAGATATTTTAACTAGAAATGAGAGAATATACTTGGTAAGACTTTGATTTTTTTCCAGTGCATAGTGTGTCTATGCATGAAATCTGCACGATATCTTTGAATTTATCTGGACTGTTGCTTGTTTTTAAATTCATTTGAATCATTTCTCTTTATATTCTTTTATGTATTTTTAATGTTTCTCCACTCCCTGCTGCATGCTTTTATTTCATGTGAAGCACTTTGAATTGTTTTGTACATGAAATGTGCTACAGATAAATTTGATTTGTTTTGTTTGAAGATTCTTTAGTTGAGAAAATGATAGTAAACCTTCTCACTGTCACTGAAAAATGCTTTAAAGCATTTGCTTAAATTTCGGAATGTTTTGAGTTGTTTTATGTGGATAAAAGTTGAGTGAAATAAGAATAGTTTCAGGTTGAAATCTTCCTCTTTCCAGACACTTTCCCTCTGCTTGTGGACTTCTACAGTCAGTTTATGGGCAGTTTAAACCCTGGTAACGTCTGTGTTTGTATGAATTATCTGCCTGTGTGAATAGCAGAGGAAAAGTTAGTTCTTGCAGACTTGAGACTTTTCTCCATCATGGTTTTGCGTGTGCGTTAGTTGGTGCGTGTGGTGCTAACTGAGAGCTAGCTTCAGGCTGCTCTCTGAAGACGCCGGCCTCCACACATGGTGTCGAAAGACAGAAATGGAATGAACGCACGTGGGACCAAAAAATGTCAAATTCAAGAGGCAAGGGAATACAACAAACTGGAAAATGAGCAAAATATGGACAGTAGGAAACTTTAAAGCCCTAAATGTTGCTCTGAAACTCTTAACATGTCTAAGATCCCAGCTTAAAAATGTTTGGGGGGGGATCTTTTTTCATTTTGAAGCCAACAAACCCTTGAACTTTCAGACTTGTAATATTTGGCCCCCTTGCCTGAGGGTTTATTCCGGCCGTGCAGCCTATCAGCCCCCCGGATCCATACGTCCGCCCCCGGCCGCGCCCCTGCACCTGCTGCCAGTTAAAGGAAGAGTCAGGACTTTTTGTTTTGCCTCACTTCAGCGGCGGCGCCTGTTAATGTGTGTGTGCACGTTAAACAAGCAGAGCCGGACTTAACCTTAACACCGTGTTATGAAAACATGTCGGTGGGGGCCACGCGTGCGTACCTCTGTTATTTTGCACACCTATGTGACCATTGCATTTCTATGTGTGAGTGTATGTGCATCCGTCAGGTCCGACTCTGTGTGCTCTGGAGGTTGGCTGCCCACGGGGAAGACTGGAGGCACTCTTGTTTTGAATTCCTTCGAGCCAACTGTCATAATAGAGTTGCATGGAAGCAATACTCTGTGTGAGAGGGGGGCCGGAGAGAAGAGGAAAACCGCCACACCAGTACAATAACTCCTGCTTATTAATGATTTATGATCATGTCGACACGCCATCGTGTCTCCTGATTAGATTGCGAAAGCATAAGGCCACATCATTTATGAAATGCTAATCAATCAAGCTATCAAACACTTCAAAACCCTTGATCCAGCCCTCATTTCTTTATATTTTCCTTCCAAGCAGCCAGATCTTCTTGGAGGACTTGGGTAATAGTTCTCTGAAGGTCTTTTAAAGTTTTTCCTTTGACCTCGGCAGCTTTTTCATGCAGTCTCAGTTCAGCAACACTGACAACTGAGCAAAGAACCAATTGTAAATGGTATCCTTAGGCACTTTGTTACTATAGCAGCTTGTCACAAAGACAAATTTGCACCCATTTCCCGAGTTGAATCCTCTCTAAATGCCAAAGATAACAGTTTAACACACCTAAAATAGCATTTTTTGGACCAACAAAGTGATTCCCAAAGAGCCGTTAGGTGAAAAGTCTTTGGTCAGACGATCGCAGAACTCATAAACACTTCACGAAAGCTGTGGAGCTTGATATTTCAGTACAGAAACACGCTTTTCTGCTTTTCGTAGAGAAATTAGGACACAGAGACAACCAAAAATAAGAATACACCCTCATGGCACTTCATGAAGCTATCAAACACTGTGCTGCTCAATTCAAAATCCTTGATCAAGCCCTCATTTCTTTATATTTTCCTTTCAAGCAGCCAGATCTTCTTCTAATCTTAAAAGGTGGTCTTGGGTAATAGTTCTCTGAAGGTCTTTTAAAGTTTTTCCTTTGACCTTGGCAGCTTTTTCATGCATTCTCAGTTCAGCAACACTGACAACTGAGCAAAGAACCAATTGTAAATGGTATCCTTAGGCACTTTGTTACTATAGCAGCTTGTCACAAAGACAAATTTGTACCCATTTCCCGAGTTGAATCCTCTCTAAATGCCAAAGATAACAGTTTAACACACCTAAAATAGCATTTTTTGCACCAACAAAGTGATTCCCAAAGAGCCGTTAGGTGAAAAGTCTTTGGTCAGACGATCGCAGAACTCATAAACACTTCACGAAAGCTGTTGAGCTTGATATTTCAGTACAGAAACATGCTTTTCTGCTTTTCGTAGAGAAATTAGGACACAGAGACAACCAAAAATAAGAATACACCCTCCATGAAGCTGTGAAAGGTGAAAAAGTTTACAGTAGGAAGGTGGTCTGTGGTGATCCGGTGGACCCGACTTCCTCCCCATTGGCCCCCACATTGCAGTTATTGCTTTCTGGTGGACTGGAGGGGCAGAAACCTGCCGTTAGATCACATTACTTCAGAGTTGTGTTGTATGTGATGTGATCTAAAGGCTGAGATCCCCGAAAACATTCATACACTTTTAACCTCCCACATAACTCTGAATGCTTAAGCATTCCAGACCCGCTTTCACCCTCCTGCAGAATATAAAACAGGTCCAGTTGTTAATTTGCAGTCATCTTCATGCCCTCTAAAATCACCTCTGTGCAGATAAGAGTCGGTGTTTTATTAGTTGGGATAAAGAACTACATGCATGAGAAATTAGCTTGAGATTGGAGGGTGGGACCGGCACCTCTTCACTAAAATTACACTTGGAATATCCTCAGTTTTATTCGCCCATAATTAAGCTGCCTTGTGATTGTGGATATAACTATTATTTCATCAGAAGAATCCTCCGAGGGCAGCTTTTATGACAAAAAAAAAAACAAAAAAAAGAGAAATCCTGCATCGAATCAAATGGAATTCCACCTGATACAGAAGCAGAAATCCATGAGGAGTCAGAGGAGGGGCTGAAAGAGTTTGGAGGTTGTGTGAGTCACTCCAGGGTGCTGCAAGAAAAGTTCTTTCTTTAATAAATTCACTCCAAACTGTACAAAATGATGAAAAATTAACTATATTTCATATAAAGTACTGCTTTAGTGGCACTTTGAAGGATTCAATCAACTTGAAAATTAAACCTTCTTGGATCAAGCTAACTCAAATTAAAGTAATTCATTTAAATAGTTTCTGTCTTTTTAATTTAACCATTTTTTTGTGGAGTAACTTGAAAGTGCACCTAGCTCACCTACATAAATGGTTTCTGTTTAAACAATCAGTCCATTCCTCCTTTTCCTACTGGACGTGATCATGACGAGGCGTGTGTGTCACTGCGGTTGACTTTTAGCTTAAAGGGACAGTTCGCCTCTTCTGACATGAAGCTGTGTAACATCCCATATCAGCAGCATCATTTCTGAACATCTTCTTACCCCCTGCTGCGTCCTGTGAGCAGAGTTCCAGCCTCGTTTTGGTGCTGATGAAGGTAGTCCGGCTAGTTGGCTGGGGTTTAAAAAATAAAGCGTTTTGCTTCTCAGAACAATATGCGTTCAACAGAGTAATACATTTGCATCACAAAATGGTTCTCCAGGAAAAAGTCAGACCTCACAATCTCTCGGCCCTATTTTCTCTCCCTTCGTATCTATCTTCACAGGACGCAGCAGGGGGTAAAAAGATGTTCATAAATGATGTTGCTGATATGGGATGTCATACAGCTTCATGTCAAAAGAGACGAACTATCCCTTTAATCAAACGGGCTGCTTTACAATTCACAAGCATCACATAGGTGCTCCGGCTTTGATGAAAACATTTCTGAACGACAAATTGAAGAAGACCCACAAATCCAATAATTTACTGGAATGGATGCTGGATTAAATGAGCAAAAGAACCAACAATCCACCGACCACACTCAGTGTGGTCACATGGCACTGAAAGGATCGGATTAATGGCTGAATTACAATCAGACTGAGTTATTAAGTGCATGTAGACACCTTAATCTGACTAAGAACTGGATCGGATTCAGACCCCGAGATAACTGGGTTGAAAGTCACTCTAAACCTGCTTGTAGACGCTGAAGCTCGTGGTGAATCAGACTTTGCGTTCTGCCCATGCTCCAGATGTTTTCCCGGGGTCGTGACCCGGAAGTCAAAGGAGACGATATTCCTGTTGTTGTCGCCGTCAGAAAGAAACAAACAACGCGATGGAGAACGCTCCGTTGGGCATCGAGTTTGTGCAACAAGCAGCTCATCACAGAGCAAATGTAGAGGGACGTAGCTTCATCTGGCTCTGCGTTCTCCATCTTTCTCCAATGCCTGAGTTTGTTGTTGTTGTTGGTGGTGAAGAGGTCAACAGGAAGTGGCTCTATTAGCAACAGCTGGAATGGGTACAGCGCCACCTATCATACCGGGGTATGACACGCTTTGTGCCTCTGATCCCATTCATTCACCGCCATATATCCAAGGAGAATTACCCTCGCTCAGCTCAGTCTGATTGTAATTCAGCCAATAATCTGATCCTTTCAGTGCCATGTGACCCCACTGAGTGTTTCCAATGCACACTAATGATCCTAAATACCCACGATGACATGACATCACACCTTTTCATGCGTGCAAAATACAAACATACCTGCACATCACGCTGGTTTTGAATAAAAAAAAATCTGTCACCCAATTCAGAGCTGTGCAGGCTCCAAACAGGAATTATTCTCCTGAAACGTCGCCGTAGCAAATAAAATCTTAACGGGAGCCCCATGGCGGGCGGATCGTTCTATTATTTTGCTGCTTTTCAACGACCACCTCAATCAGCGCAGTCGGGATAAATCAGATGAATACTTTGACATAGAAAATCCAGGTATCTTCCCACTAAAACACCCTGTGCAGACTCCTGGCTGTATATCACCTCACTGCATTGTTAAAATATGAGGATGGAGGCCAGAAATCAAGTGGCCAGAAGGTTTTTATCATGGTTATAGAACAACAACACGAAAGTGAGTGAGCAAATAAAGAAATATGTGATTTTACACAGTGTCGGGCAGATGATGCTTGGTGTCTCTGTGTGTGAAATGCTTCAGATGGAAGGAAGAAGCATTGTTTGCTGGAAACACCGGGTTAGTTTTACAGTTTGATGAATTTTTAGTCTCTAAATCCCATCTTAAATCGCCACATTGACGTCACTGTAACATCATAAGCAGAGGTGGGTAGAGTAGCCAAAAATTTTACTCAAGTAAAAGTAAAAAGTAGTCATGCAAATAATTACTTGAGTAAGAGTAAAAAAGTGCTCGGTGAAAAAACTACTCAAGTACTGAGTAACTGTTGAGTAACGTCTGATTTATTTGTTAACACAAGCATTCAATCAGACAGACAAAAATACTAAATAATCATCTTCAATGCGTCCAATGTAAACTGTACAGACCGAGCAGTAAACACCGTAACAGCGGTGTTCGCTAGGTGGCTTGACGCATTGATATCAAGGGACGCAAACATAGCGCCAAGCGAAGTGAGGTCTGACTTTTTCTTGCAAAACGATTTTGTGATGCAAATGTATTACTCTGTTGAACGCATATTGTTTTGAGAAGCAAAACGCTTTATTTTTTAAACCCCAGCCGACTAGCCGGACTACCTTCATCAACACCAAAACGAGGCTGGAACTCTGCTCACAGGACGCAGCAGGGGGTAAGAAGATGTTCAGAAATGATGCTGCTGACATGGGATGTCATTCACTTCATGTCAAAAGAGGCGAACTATCCCTTTAAATTAAAATAATCCAGGTAAATTCAAGTACTTCAATAAAAAATGAAAGAGACTTAGGAAATGTTTAAAACATATGTAACCCATATGTAACCTAAAAAACAAACATTCACCTATCCATGGGGGGAAAAACGAGTTTAGGAAACTTAGCGCTACATGTTTCCTCAAGTTAGATGTTGAGTTTCTGCTGAAATGTGCGTTTGTTTTGGTTGACACAGAAGACACATAATGTAGCTGCTGTTTCTCACTCTTTGTAAGGTAAACATGCTTTCAGTATGAGGCCTCGTCTGCGTCTTCATTTCCCACCGTTGGTTCTGACATTTTTCATCTGTTTCTTTGTTTGTTTGCTACGACTGCTAATGCTAAAGCTAACCCGTCCCGCCGCTGAGATTGAGTACGGTCACGTGACCAGACCGCACGGCTGCGTCTGATTGGTGGAACACAGTCAAGTGGTAGAGCCTTTGGTGGAAGTCTCTCTCTCTGTCAGAATAAAACATTAAAATGAGGCGTACGCGGGGGGATAAAAATAATGAGGCGTAGAATACCAAAGAGGTAAGAAGAAAAGTAACCAGCTCATTGTACCCTAATGTAGCGGAGTAAGAGGACAGTTTTTGCTGCACACATCTACTCAAGTAAAAGTAAAAAGTATAGAGATTTAAAACTACTACTAGAAGTATAATTATTTCAAAAACTTACTCAAGTAAATGTAACTCGTTACTACCCACCTCTGATCACGAGCGCTTATCTTTTTCAATCATTACGTCGGTTGGTAAAGTTCCTCCAGAGCCTCAGATATCAAAGAGCGACCTCTGTTTAATGAGGATCTGTAAAATCAGAGGAGTCCCTTTTAAAGAACACATGTCAGCACACCTCTTTGAAAATATATCGACTGACTCAGAATCAAAGATATTTTCTAAACTATCCATCACTTTCGATACCCCGGAGCTGCACTGGACCGAGCTAAGCTAACCTGAGCCGTCCTCTGCGACTGCAGCCACAGCTTTACGCCTCCCATTCTGTAAGAGTATCGATCCAGAAGAAAACACTCCAGAGGAAGCTGATGCGCCTTTGAGATGACCTTGGTACCCGTAGAATTAGATGAAGGCTTATTATCTTAACCTTTCAGACACAGACACATGGACACGAACTGTCCAGCATGCATACCAATGCACAACGAAACCAATGCATGTGCACACACTCAGGTAGGAGCAGTAACCCTACGCTGATTAAGAGCTGAGCTAACAGGAACTCGTCACAAGCCACAGGATCAAAGCCCAAAACACAAGCTGCACACTTTCTTTCTGCCCTCAAAGGCTCATGGGAAACGCACGCTTCGGTGTGGCTGCAGCCGAGCAGCGAGACGGAGAGCCTCCCTTCAAAGTCAGAGTCCTGCTGCGCTGAAATGCAAATGCTGCCTGGAGGTCAACCACTCCTCGCTCACGTGCACACACCTCATGCACACACACAGCTGAGTGCAGCGCCAGTGGAATGTCATCTGCTCATGTGGAACCAGCTGACCTTCGACCAGCGATACTTGTCCTTGGGTCCCCTGAGAGGGGGGCCGCAGCAGAGACTCTGCCTCGCTGTGATGGCGTTTTTAGCTTTAGGTGAGCGTGCGTTCTGCAGCTCAGCTGTCAGAGGAACGCATCAGCGTTTCGCTTTTCTCCAAATCACACTCAGAATTGAAACTGTAGATCAGTGATACTCATTATATTTTTCACAAGAGCCACATTGGCAGAGCAAAATCAAGGGTAGAGCCACTTTTACCACAACATACTAAAGTCCCCTTTTGCAAATCTGCATTTCTACATATAAAACATCCCACAAAAAAAGAAACAACACAGCCAATACATTTTTAATTCAGACCACATTTACCTTAATACTGGGATGAGCGGAAGCTGGCGTGCATGTCCTCGACTTTCTTCATGTTGTATTTGTAGTTTGTTGTTGTAATCATAGTGAGACATTCAGGATGAGCATGGTTTTTGTGCTGGTTCAGTTTTATGCTCCTAACATCTGGAACAGTCTTCCAGAAGATGTGAGACAGGCCTCAACTCTGACTATGTTTAAATCCAGGCTGAAAACAGTTCTATTTAGCTGTACATATGACACCTGAAAGTATTTTATCTGCACTCTTCACTTTTAAATTAATTAATTAATGATTATTTTTAATGGGGTTTTTTTTACATTTTTTTAAATTTGTATTATTATTTTTTATTTTATTTATTTTTTATAATTTTTTATTTAAATTTTTTTTTTTTAATGATTTAATTGCCTTCTTGTGATTTTATGTAGCTGTAAAGCACTTTGAATTGCCTTGTGTACGAATTGTGCTCTATAAATAAAATTGCCTTGCCTGGTTTTTTGCCCTTTTTTCATTAAAAACCGATCCATTGTGCCTGCATCTCACGTTGGCTAAAGGAGCTAGCGTGCTCTGCGGTCAGGTGTGAGGTGGTTTAAGCGGGCTGCGTTGCCAGGTTTAACAGTGTGCCCCCTTTAGGAAACACCATTAAGCCTTAATTAATACTTAATAAAAATACATAATACTGTGCAGTATTCGCTGTGTGTTTTTTGAAAAAAATGTATTGTTATTGTTACCATATTGTTATAAGCTACTATGCGAGCGCGAGCCACCAATTAAAGCTGAGGAGCCGTGCAATGAGTATCTCTGCTGTAGTGTAACGGATTACAAACTAAACTCATTTGAAAAGCTGAAATGACAAAAAAAAGATGAGATTTGAACTGTCCAAGAGGGAAATGAGCAGATATGGGGACCCGAGTCACTGTGACTTGGACTCGATTCGAGTCGCTGTTTTGATGACTTGTGACTTGACAAAAAATAAAAGACTTGAGACTCGACTCGGACTTGGAAGTTAAAGACTCTGCACTTGACTTGAGACACGATGACTTGAATGACTTGAGTGTTAAGCATCTAGCACAACTTGGAACTTTGTTCTTCATTTGAAGATCCATTCTGACCAGTAAGTGCTCGTCAAATTAGCTAATATTATCCTGTTAGCCTAGTCGGTAGTTAGCTAACGTTAGCTTGATATGATACGGGGTGGACAGGTTGGACACATTGGTCAATGATGTTTACTGACAGTTACTTATATCTTTGTGTTTTCACTTTATTAAGATCAGATTCTGCAGGTAAAATTGCAAAAAACTTGGTAAAAACTTGACTTGACTTGACCGAGTCTGTTCTTTGTCTCTGCTTTGGGACGACGTTTGGCTGCTTGGTTACTTCTCTGATAAAGAACCTGTGTGCCTGGTCCACCGGTTGTTTATTACACTGCGAGCAAAACTCGTGATTTTTGTCCACGACCTGTTCGGAGAGCTCTTCGGTCGACATTCTGCTGCTTGCTTGGTCTCTCACTTTGCTGTGTTGCAGACTCAGACAGCAGGTGTGCAGACATACTGAGATAATGTGACACACAGGTGGATGTAACCGACTTCTAAAAGTGTCTGGTGGCAGAAAATTATAAAACAAAGGGGGATGCATTAAGATGCATGTAGTTTTTCATTTCATTAAGATATTTTTAACCATTTTTGGGGACTATTTTGTGTCTGTTACATAGGATTTGCAGAAGGAGGGTGAAAACTTTCAGCATTTTCACTGCATCAAGAAGCCACACTGGAAAAAATGCCCCTCCAAAAATAAGTAAAAAAACAACAAATAAAAGACGTTTTTGCTTGAAATAAGCAAAAAAATCTGCCAATGGAACTAGTGAAAATCGGCTTGTCAAGATTTCTTGAAATAAGATGTGATATTTAGGACTTTTGAGATAAAAGTGATCTTGAAATTAGCTTAAAACCTCTTCAAATGTAAAAAAAGCTTGTTTCATATGAAATGTGACTCAAAACAATTTGTTTTCAAGACTTTTTCATTCAACAAGATATTCCAGATGTGTTGTCTTCAAACAAGTCCCTATATCTGGCTGAAATGGTGCTTGTTAGGCAGTTGTGTCTTATATTAAGTGTAATGAGATATTTTGACTAGAAATGAGACCAATATACTTGGTAAGACTTTGATTTTTTCCAGTGCAGCGGCTGTTTTTATCTGTAACTTTTCGCCTTGTTAGACACAGCTCAACCTTTTTCTCCTGTAAACATGCACAGTAACAGAAAGTGAGTTGTGCTGGTGCAGCTTTTGCGTGCCACACACTCGTGTGCTCTGACAGAAAGGTGAGTGTGCACTGTACAATAATATGTGTGTACGTGCTGACAGATCCTTTTCCCACTGTTCACTAAGAGCCCTCTGGTTGACTTCTGATCCTCTCAACCCAGAGAGATTAAAGCCTGATGGAGGAATTCAGGGGAGATGTAGGAAATTGAAAGACCTTGCTCGTGCTCCATCCTTGACACTGGCCATTTGTCTTTCCTCTCCAGCTTTTTTATCTCTATTCCACCCCGTCTTCACCCCTTTTCTTTGAGCATTTTCTACATCTGCTTCTTCCTTGTCCAATCTCTGATCCCTCCTCTTGCAACTTCTTTATCACCTCAAACAACCCTTCCCCCTTCTCCGCCCCCTGTGTTTTCATGCTGTAAATTTTTTATAAGAACACGATTCTTATCCTCCATCTTAACTCACCTGTTTCCTCCTCTTAGGTCCAGCGTATTCTGCTGATTCTGCTTTGCTCTTGCATCGTTTTCCTCCTTTTGAGCTCGTCTGATCAGATTAATCAAACCCAAACTCTGCAGAAACGGAACCCGATCCAGTGGAATTTGAATAAAAAACAGATCTTAAATGATCTAATCTTAACATTGTGTGTAAGAGAGACAGAATGAGTCGTCTAGTGTTGATTTATGAGCCCTAAACCTTGTGTACTTTCAGTTTGTCTTATCATAACGGTGGTTTTATAGCACTTAATCAGGGTATAGAAAATTACTTGGATGCTAGCAAATCAATAAAGCTTAGTTAAACACTCACAGAAGAGTAGTTCTGCTGTTAGAAATGACTTAAAGAACCTTTGGTCCTTGGTACTCTGATAATAAACAAACAGCATGTTCTTAAAGCTTTAAAAACTCCTTTAACTGTCGTACAGCGCCACAGACAGTATATTTGATTCTGTAACCTTTTAAAAATTTTAGATTAGATTAGATTAGATTCAACTTTATTGTCACCGCACAGAGTACAAGCACCGAGACAAACGCAGTTTAGCATCTAATAAGATAATAAAGATAACGAAAAGAGAGAAATACACAAAAACGATAATAAATCTACTTGAAATGCAACAATTGTTTGGGCTGAATGGGCAAACTCATGCTCTGCATCAGCTGCCAGTCATTGAACAAATATGCTTAGTTCTGTAAAAACTGTCAAAATGCATTACTGCGCATTTTTAGTTCAGAGCACAGCAGAAACGAACATCTATTAACAGCAACCTGCCCTCCGATCAATGGGGCATTTTCTGCAAAGCGAGAAGAAGCATTTAAACTGAAATAAAGTATATTTTACAGAGAAATGTCAGAAATTACAGAGAAAAAAACTGCAGTAAAATTAACTCTAATCTACAAACTAATTAAAGTATAAACTCTATGTCACAGCAGACCATCGGTTTACATTTGATAGAAGCAGAAACAACAAAGCAGCAACACAGACTTCATGATTTTATGTCTTAAAGGGACAGTTCGCCTCTTTTGACATGAAGCTGTGTGACATCTCATATCAGCAACATCATTTCTGAACATCTTCTTACCCCCTGCTGCGTCCTGTGAGCAGAGTTCCAGCCTCGTTTTGGTGTTGATGAAGGTAGTCCGGCTAGTTTGCTAGGGTCCCGAAAATAAAGCGTTTTGCTTCTCAAAACAATATGCGTTCAACAGAGTAATACATTTGCATCACAAAATGGTTCTCCAGGACCTCACATTCGCTTGGCCCTATTTTCTCTCCCTTCGTATCACTGCATGCCAACTAGCCGGACTACCTTCATCAACACCAAAACGAGGCTGGAACTCTGCTCACAGGACGCAGCAGGGGGTAAGAAGATGTTCAGAAATGATGTTGCTGATATGGGATGTCATACAGCTTCATGTCAAAAGAGGCGAACTGTCCCTTTAAGCAGACTGAATCAGCTCGGTTTGAGCTAATTAGCTGCTATGTTCAGTTGTGATTTAACTCCAGATCTTGATCAGAAAATTAAAGTAAGCAAACACCGACTCAGTGTGGACTCATTTGGCACTGAAAAAAAAAAAAAATCAATACAGCACTCCAGCGTTTATCTGACTCTTTATGGTCTGGAAGCAGCTGAACGGCCTCAGCCTGCGGGAGGTGACAGCCTCAGTGCTGCGGTAACAAATGCCTTGCTCAAGGGTGCATCGTGTGCTGGTTGTAACTCATCTCAGGTAAGAGGAGGGGCTGATAGCTTATCAAGCCAAGGCCTCACATGTCTTCTGAAGGTGCTCTAAAAGTCCTGATAACATAATCAGGAAATGTGCTTAAATGAGGTGGCAAACATTAGCCTGGAAAACCAGCGCCAACTGCCGGACGGCAAAATGTTTTGCCTGCGGTTGGGTCTGGCTTCGAACCACTTTTAATTTTGAAAATACTGCCCTGAATCTGGCAGATGGCAACTAAACCAATCACAACGCAGAGATGTGTTTTGAATCAACGCGGGCGGGGCAGAGGGTCAGAGCGTTGGCCTATAGGCACAGACACGGTTTGAAAGACAACGGGTTGTGCTCATCAACAATGTTCCGTTGTATCCATTCATCGGAGCCAGACTAAATTAGACATCCAATCCATTTAGGCTGGTTTATCAGGCTAGGCAAACATGGCTTTTTCAAGGCACAGACGAACAGAAATGTAATTACAGGCGCTGCCGTTGGAGAGCAAACGGGGAATACATCGCCTGGCCAGATCCAGTCACACTTTAACACTTTGGTTACATTCAGCTTTGATTCTCTCTGGCATTGTTACAGCATTTATTTATCTTGTATCGATGATGACGAGTCAGTCTGCGGGAAGTCTTCTCCGGCACGTCCCCAAAATGATCGACGGCTTTAAGCTCCCATTCCAGCTGTTGCTAATAGAGCCACTTCCTGTTGACCTCTTCACCACCAACAACAACAACAAACTCAGGCGTTGGAGAAAGATGGAGAACGCAGAGCCAGATGAAGCTACGTCCCTCTACATTTGGTCTGTGATGAGCTGCTTGTTGCACAAACTCGATGCCCAACGGAGCATTCTCCATCGCGTTGTTTGTTTCTTTCTGACGGCGACAACAACAGGAATATCGTCTCCTTTGACTTCCGGGTCACGACCCCGGGAAAACATCTGGAGCATGCGCAGAACGCAAAGTCTGATTCACCACGTGCTTCAGCGTCTACAAGCAGGTTTAGAGTGACTTTCAACCCAGTTATCTCGGGGTCTGAATCCCATTCGATCCAGTTCTTAGTCAGATTCAGGTGTCTACATGCACTTAATAACTCAGTCTGATTGTAATTTAGCCAATAATCCAATCCTTTCAGCGCCATGTGACCCCACTGAGTGTCTCACAATCTGAGCCAGATAAATTCTCCCATTGTCACCTCAGAATATGCCGATGCCGTGAGGAAAGATCCATTGATGGAAAGACCTGGGCTGTGTTCGAAACCGCATACTACACACTGCGTACTCATCGATCAGACAGTATGCAGAGCGTTTACCCACAATGCATCTCGCTCCTGCCCGAGCCGAAATCAGCCGGCCTGAAGCTGATTTCTCTTAAGCTCTAAACTCTGTAAACTTTAGCAACATTTGAAACATTTTCAGGTGAGAAAGTAGTCGTTTAGATCCCCGACGTGTTGAAAACCTGACAAAATACCGGCTATTTACAATTTTGTTCCCACGAATTCGCCGCTACTAAAGCTAGCCGCAGTGAGCTAACGCACTTCCTGTTATTTTCACAAAATAAAATACCCGTTGCCTTTTATCATAGGGAAAGCCATTAAGATACAATTGGTGCTTTTGTTTTGAAAACAGGAAGTGAATCTACCCTCGTTGTAGCTAGCTTGAAACTGCCGTTTTGACAGGAAATGACGATCGGCGACGTCACGTTACGTTGCATCTTGGGTAGTTTGAGTATGAGTAGTAACCTCATGATGCATACCCAACATTTCTGTGAATCTAGTATGCATCCGGGAACTTCTCGCTTACTAACTCAAAAAGTCAATATGAGTAGTGGGAGTAGTAGGAGAAGTATGCGGTTTCGAACACAGCCTTGGTCACTCGGCACACTCGGGGTGTCAGCTGACCTCATTCGCGGGGACCTGACATCACCGAACCTGGACTCTACCAACTGTGTTATGGTCTCTTCGTTTTTCTGTTTTGTATTTGTATTAAACCTTCAGTTTTCTTGCCTCCTGTTTCTCTTTGAAGAGCTTTTCCCTCCTGTGTGTTTATCACTTCTGCTCTCGTCACACAGCAGGACTTAATTTGCAGATTGCCACACCTGCTCCTTGTTAGTTTTCCCTTTTCCCTTCGTAGATACTCTTCTGGTTCTCGTTTCCTCCTCGTCAGATCATTGTTCATGTTGTAATTCTGTGTTTTTAGCTTTTTTTTGTCCCGCCCCATCAGTGATTCAGTTAGAATAATAAACCCTTTTCTTATTTACCGCCTACACTGGAAAAAAATGCCCCTCCAAAAGTAAGTAAAAAAACAACAAATAAAAGACGTTTTTGCTTGAAATAAGCAAATAAATCTGCCAATGGAACTAGTGAAAATCGGCTTGTCAAGATTTCTTGAAATAAGATGTGATATTTAGGACTTTTTGAGTTAAAAGTGATCTTGAAATTAGCTTAAAAACCTCTTCAAATGTCAAAAAAAGCTTGTTTCATATGATATGTGACTCAAAACAATTTGTTTTCAAGATATTCCAGATCTATTGTCTTCAAACAAGTCCCTATATCTGGCTGAAATGGTGCTTGTTAGGCAGTTGTGTCTTATATTAAGTGTAATGAGATAATTTGACTAGAAATGAGACAAATATACTTGGTAAGACTTTGATTTTTTCCAGTGTGTTTAAGCCTGCTCTCCTGAAATAGTCCAGAATTTGGATCTTCCTCAGAGAATGTGCCTATTCTTTTATTTCATTAGCCTCAGTGAGAAGTGGTTTTCTGAAGGAACACGACTGTTTAGTCCCAAATACCTCGAGTTCTACTGTTAGTTTCCTCCCCGGTGACAGTCAGATGTTTTCAGAGGAGGCGGGTTCACCACCATCCTTCCAGGTTTTAATCTTAAAGGGACAGTTCGCCTCTTTTGACATGAAGCTGTATGACATCCCATATCAGCAACATCATTTCTGAACATCTTCTTACCCCCTGCTGCGTCCTGTGAGCAGAGTTCCATAGATATGAAGGTAGAGAGAAAATAGGGCCAAGCGAGGTCTGACTTTTTCCTGGAGAACGATTTTGTGATGCAAATGTATTATTCTTTTTGAACGCATATTGTTTTGAGAAGCAAAACGTTTTATTTTTTAAACCCCAGCCCACTAGCCGGATCACCATTAGTAACTGAAACCTGAAGGACTTTAAAAACAAATTGAACAACGATGTCAGCATGAGTTCTTATGTCAGAAACTTGTTTTAATCCACAAAACAAAGCCTGATGCCTCTGGTTTTAGGGTAAACCAGTGGCCACGGTGTGAGGAGAATAATATACGTTGATTTATCTTATGAAAAGTTACAAATATCTGCAGGATCTTCTTTTTTTCTACGGGCAAAACCAAGAAGTTTCATTGTACTTGACTTCAACAAGAGGCTTTGTGGTGTGAATAAAAAAAGATTGATTCCCTTGAGTTTGGAAAGTCGTCTCCTGGTAGGTGGAGCTTATAAATCACTGAGTGGCTGCTGTACACAACATGAAATCAACATGCAGAAATGATCCCAGGTAGGTGCATACTCTGTCACTCCGGCTGGATCCCAGCAGAGAAGAAGCAGTGCAGATGGATACAATTTCATCATCTTATCTGTTGAATGCAGTCATAAAAACTTAATTACTGAAAGGAAAGTGACTGACTTGACAGCACATAGAACCTTTAACTCCCTTTGGATCGGCAAAACCACAAATGTCACAGATTTAAGCTTAAAAAGGTTTAAAATGTGCTTTTTAGCCCGAATAAACTATACATTTCAACCAAAACAATTAAAGTAATGCATAAGGACAACAAAGTGAACTGTCCTTGTGTCAGACAACTGAATAAAAGTAATTTTAATTCAATGTTCTTATCAAGCACAATGAAAAAGAGTGAATTTAAATGTGACATTTAATCAAAGTTTCCATTAATGTTTAAATCTGCTGAAGTTTTGTAAGTTTAGATCCTTTCCTTTGGGGCCGATATGCATCTGCCAGACCAGGAAGTTCTAAACAACTTTGTATTCACAGACCTAAAGCTTAACTTTAAAGGTGTACTACGCAAATTAATTATTATAAGATACCATGAAAATTCCCTTGTGTAAATTTCATGTGTATAGTTTTCTGTGTATAGAGTTGAAAGGCTAGACGGTCATAATTATCAATAAAACAATAACCCAAGAGCACATTTCACCGAATTTATATCCTGAGATGAACAGATTAACTATTCTGGCATGAAGTTAATGCCATACTAAGCTTAATTAAATTCCTACAAGCCTTTATTGTTCTATGTATGCAATCGTGTTTTAATCATTAGCTTTGAGATAACATCTTTGGCAGAGAAATACAAACAAGGTCAGCGTTACTGGTGTGGTTGTAAATTTACGTTTGTCCCATTGAGCTCGTTGCTGGTTCAGCTCTGACCTGCTGCACTGGTGCACACACGCAGCTTTTATTGGGGGAATGTGTAGGTTGAACTTCGAACTTTGACGCTGATGATGCAGTTTAATGTCTCGATTTTGCAACCACATTCTTCTTATCTGATCTATTGAGCTAACAGTTATTAAAACACTTTCTAACTGAGGCTTGATGTTAGTGCTGTGCAGGGGCGTCAGATACCTTATCAATGCAAATGCCGACAGAAATGAGCCTTTTATCGCTTCGTTCTGTTGCCATAAAAGGCAGCGCGTTGGCTGGATGATACGGAGGTCATCAGGATGTTTAGTGTGAGATCTGCAGCACAGATGTGTCTCTGAACCTCATGCAGATGTTTATTTAGGCTTCAGACTAACCACACATTAATGCATACGTCACAGACAACCACTCAGCTGCTGGGATCCATGGAAGTTTATAAATGTTGTGTGTAGAGTCTCACATTCTCTGCTCAGAATGTGCTGAATAAACTGTCACTTACTGGTTTGCTTCACGCAGTAACATCACTCGGTTGGGTTTAGGAACCAAAACTGACTACATAGAGTAAGAAAACATGAAAAACATTAAAACATATTAAAAAAAATTACCACTTGAGGTCTTTTAACGTAATTATTGCCGTATCTGACTGCATGTTTGTGGGAGGACAGCTGCAACACCACTTAGTTCCCAGACAAACCCGCTTTGAATGAAAAGAAGTGCACTGGAAAAAAATCAAAGTCTTACCAAGTATATTTGTCTCATTTCTTGTCAAAATATCTCATTACACTTAATATAAGACACAACTGCCTAACAAGTACCATTTCAGCCAGATATAGGGACTTGTTTGAAGACAATACATCTGGAATATCTTGTTAAATGAAAAAGTCTTGAAAACAAATTGTTTTGAGTCACATATCATATGAAACAAGCTTTTTTTTTATATATTTGAAGAGGTTTTTAAGCTAATTTCAAGATCACTTTTATCTCAAAAGTCCCAAATATCACATCTTATTTCAAGAAATCTTGACAAGCCGATTTTCACTAGTTCCATTGGCAGATTTTTTTTGCTTATTTCAAGCAAAAACGTCTTTTATTTGTTGTTTTTTTACTTATTTTTGGAGGGGCATTTTTTCCAGTGTGTGAAGTCTTTAACTGTCAAAGCTCAGTGATTCCAGCAGAAAAAGGGAACTAAAACTGCAGAATATTCATGTGCAATCCTTCCTTATGAAGCTAAAATCTCCAAAAGAATTTCAGAGAAAGAAAAAGTGGATTATTTATGTGAATACAAATCTATTTAAGCCTCGACTTCAAAGCGGCTTGTGAGCAAACAATAAAGATCCGGGAGGTCAAAGGTTAGAGCAACAGAGCCCCGACAACACTATGGCAATGACATTTAAAGAGAAATGTGTAACCTCCATGCTGCTCTGACCTTTGACCTTCTTACTGTTGTTGCAGGTGATAAAGGTGTGGAAGCAGAAGCTGTTAGCATGCCAGCCTGAACAGAACATAGATGTGGCTGTGAATGTAAAATGTATTTTTCAGGTATTAGTCTGTCTGTTAATTAATCCCATTCATCAGCCGCTGGGGTCCTTTTGTAGCTCAGAGAGTTTAAAGACAAGAGAATGTACCACCCTGAATAATCTGCATCAAAATTATTTTTATCATAGTTCCTTTAAAACTGAATTTAAAACTAAAAAAAACAGGGATATGGTGCGTCTCCATCATTCAACAACAAGGAAATCCTTTAAAGGGATAGTTCACCTCTTTTGACATGAAGCTGTGTAACATCCCATATCAGCAACATCATTTCTGAACATCTTCTTACCCCCTGCTGCGTCCTGTGAGCAGAGTTCCATAGATATGAAGGTAGAGAGAAAATAGGGGCAAGCGATTGTGAGGTCTGACTTTTTCCTGGAGAACCATTTTGTGATGCAAATGTATTACTCTGTTGAACGCATATTGTTCTGAGAAGCAAAACGCTTTATTTTTTAAACCCCAGCCAACTAGCCGGACTACCTTCATCAACACCAAAACGAGGCTGGAACTCTGCTCACAGGACGCAGCAGGGGGTAAGAAGATGTTCATACATGATGTTGCTGATATGGGATGTCACACAGCTTCATGTCAGAAGAGGCGAACTGTCCCTTTAAAGGGGTCGGGAGGTTTCATCATATATTTTACAGAACAAGCCCCCTGAAGCCCTTCCCACAATAAATGAGCAGAAACAGCTTCCAACAAATGTTAATGAAATAATCCTCGACACCAATATGCTTCTAATGATTTTTTTTTACACAAACAGTTGATAGTTTCTTAAAGACAATGAATAGAATTATAAAATCAGCCCAAAAGACAGGTCAAATGTCACCCTGCTACTTCTTAAAATGATGAAACTGCTTTTAAATGTATGTTTTTTAAATATCATGGGCACATTAAATCCATAATCATCAGCGTCTGATGAAGCATAAAAACAGAAAGCTGCTAACACTTCCTGTTAGCATAGCAGCATCTCCAGGTAGCTGCTGAACATCGTCTGTGATGCTGCTGCAGACACCTGTGATGTTTCCATCTCATGCAACCTCGCCTTCGTCTATTCTTCAACAAGAAGCATTTAAAATCTGACATGTTTTCATATCTAAAGGAATGAAGGACTCTCCAGAATGTAGAGGCTTTGGTACGCTTCCAAATATCTTGTTTAACTGACAAAAGTTTGCGTCTTAAAGGCCCTGCGAGGCTCACTTTTACGATTGTTTTGTTGGACTTGGAGGTAACGTGTGCAGCCGTATATATTTTGCAGGGACTTGCCAGTTGTGCAAAGTGGATAGATTCAGCAAGCATTGAAATTCTCTGAGGTTCTTTTTCAGTGTTCACACAACCGTGTTACTTTCTGTGTCCACAAACAGGTTCAGCAGCACAGAATGTGCCGTTCAACCCAAAGTAACCAAAACAAGACATAATCAGAAGGACACTTTATGCAGAGTAATCTGCTGAAAGTCTCTGATCAGTGATTGGTCCCTCACAGATGCAGCATTATTCATAATGAGGTTAAGAAAATAAGCATCATATCCAATCCAATCTTATTTATAAAGCACTTTACAACAACCTCAGTTGACCAAAGTGCTGTACAGAAAAATAAAACAAAAAAAATTAAAAGAATAAAATACTAGAATAAATTAAAAGACATAAAACAGCGATATAATTTAAAACAATACTACTAAAATAAATATTTAAAAAATTATAATAATTATAATAAATTTAATCTGTAGGACGAGTTCGATCTTATGCAAGGCATAGAATCGGGCAAAAATGGCACAAGAACTCACTTTCCATCCAAAATGGCCGCCTTCCTGTGGACGTGGGACGATGGCAGCAAGAGACATTTTTGTGCGTCTGGGCATGATGAATGAGTGTACCGAATTTCGTCGTCCCACACGAAACTAACCCCAATGCGGGGGCCATTTTTAAGCATCGTAGGGGGCGCTACAGAGTCAGTGAGCGACTCCCAAAAATATAAAGTTTAGATTCTTTCATGTTGTCGACTGGCAGGTGGCGCTCGCAAAATTTCAAGAGTTTTCGAGCAGCTTTTGCAAAGAATAAGAAGACGGAATAATAAGAAACAGTACAGATATGATAGGGTCCTTGTAGTTTTACTGCTCGGTCCCTAATAAATAAATAATTATACATTCAACATCTCACATCGTGTCGAAAGCCAAAGAGAAGAGATGTGTTTCAGGGCAGAGCGGCTCTCTGGAGATCATGAGGTCTTATTGGGCTGGTTTTCAGTCTGACCAAAGCAACAGAAAAACATGTGAATGAGAGTTTTATTGGGGATTCGGCTGGACTGATACACACATAGAGCACACTTTGCATGCACAGAGTGCCTATTTTAGTCTCGTTAGGTGCATATTATTGATCTATTTATTGTTGTTTGGTTTAGTCTTCAGCTCTTTCTCAGCTCCCTCCCTTCACCTGATTTCAGGTGTCCTCAGCTGCACGTATCACCCTCCCCTTAGTGTTTAAACTCAGTACCCATCAGTCGTGTTCCTGCTCCTAACCATTCACAGCCTGTGTCTTTGTTGTGTTTGTGCGTATAAGAAGCTCACACACAATGTGGATCAGCCTCGACTTAATCTGTCCACATCTGCATGCAAATAAAATCCTTCATCTCAATCTATTTATCTCTTTTGTCCTGCAGAATTTTAAGAGTCATCTCTTTTTCTCTTCTGCGCACTCTTCTTGGTTATGATTCTCTGCCCCCTGATCATGCTTATCACCCCCCCCTAACCCACTTGTTTTTCCACTCTCAGACTCTTCCGTTAGTTCCCACGTGTGTGCATTTTCTGAATGCGAGTATTACTATTTGTTTGACTGAGCGAGCAAACGGCTGAGCCGAGGGCTTTTGCAACATTTTGGTTGGATTTGCCGAGGTTATTTGAGGATTTCCCTGCCCTCTCTTCCCGTGTGTGTGTGTGCACACATGCATGCGCGTGCACGTGCATGTGGTCTTACAGGCTCTGAGGTAATCATGGGAGATTTCTTCTTCACTGGAGCGGCTGAGGAGCAGGTGCCTCAGGGATAGTCTCTCTCCATCTCATTTTCCCTCTTTCACGTTATCTCTCATTTTCTTTCAGTCCCCCCCCACCACCTCCACCACAGTCGATTTATTTATTTCTCGCTTTGTCTTGTTACAGCTTTGTTGTTGTTATTAGATCATGTCAGTTCATTTGAATTACATGAACAGGCATATATTCTGAGTCATAAACACACAAACTAAACAGTTAACACTTACATTTCTTTACACTATCAGTGAAGACTGATGATTTCTTCGTTCTTACCATGAGAAAATAACATAAATTATTAGGGCTGGACAACGATTAAACATTTTAATCTAATTAATGACATGATTTCTCTGATTAATCACGATTAATCGCATTTGTACGCAAAGCTTTTAGCATTTAGTTTTATTTTAAATGTGCTGCCATATGAATGAAAGTGCCATAACATTTGTTGTGCAAACACACTTTTAACATCAGCATCTTTCTGTAGTTTTTATGTAGAAGCCTCGCTCCACTGTCTGTTTCCTTGAATGACTTGCTGCTATCAGTTGTGTGTTTTGCCTTTAAGTGATATTTTAGACTGGAACTACTACGCTGAGAAGACAATTCAACTTGGCAGCGTTTACAGATGACTTTGGTTCTGTCGACTCCGCCGTCTGGAAGAACTTTAAAATGAAAATGGCCGAGTAAAAGTTCCGTACCCTTCTCCATGTTTGGTGGATCCGCCGATTACTTTCTTTTCCTGTTCCACAGCAGACAGCAGCAGACTTTTACAAAATAAAAGCCTGTGAGCAACAGACTTTTACAAAATAAAATAAATAATAAAACAGGGGTGGTCTGTGGCGTAGTGGGTTGAGTAGGCGCCGGTTCGTGTCCCGCATCGGACGGCCCTGTGCTGCGTGTCGTTCCCCCTCTCTCTGCCCCCTGCTTCCTGTCTCTCTGAACTTTCCTATCCATTAAAGGCACAAGAGCCCCCCCCAAAAAATGTTCGTTACATTTTTCTGCATTTTTAAAAAATACAATAAATAAATAAAAAACCTGCGTTAATGCGCGATTAAATATTTATTGTGTTAAATAATAACGAGTTAACTCGATAATAACGAGTTAACTCGCCCAGCTCTATAAAATAAATTTTTTGAGTAATTTACTAGGTCTCTCCGTTCATAATGACAGCTCATTTCACAGATCATCATATTATGTATTAGGCATATGCACTAATAAGCCGTAACATCATGACACTGGCAGGTGAGGAGAAAATCATTGATTATGTCAGTGCAGCCGCATCTGACTGTGGGTTGGATGTATTAGGAAGCAAAGGATCATTCTTGTCCTTAATGTTGACGTGTTGAAAGCATAAAAAATAGGAAACCACAAAGATTTTTAGCAACTTTGACAAGGACCAATTTGGTTGGGATGGTTGGACAGTTGGGTCAAGCATCCCCACAACTGCAGCTCTTATAGGACGTTCCCAGTCTGCAGTGGTCAGAATCCCCCAAAAATGGCCCAAAGGAAAGTCATGCGTCCACCAACGAATTCGTCTACAATCCTGTTTTCTTGGCTACTACCTCTACTTCTTTATTTATAAAGCACTTTAAAACAACAGTAGCTGCAACAAAGTGCCGTACAGACCAAAATCAATAAACATGCAAAATATGGAAAAGACAAACAGAAACAATAAAACACGATAACAGAAGTGAGAGCAAAAGTCTCAACATGTGTTAAAAGCCAAAGAATAAAAATGTGTCTTAAGGAAAAAGTCGTCACTTGCAGTATTAGCCTTTTTCAGCAGGGTAATGGACCATTAAACACTGCAAACTTCTGTTTTTTCAGATCTCAATCTAATCGAACATCTGCAGGATGTTCTGCACAAACGAGTCTGATCCATGGAGGTCCGACCTCCCACCTTCCAGGACCTGAATCCCAGCGTAGCTTCAGAGGTCTGGGGGAGCCCGAGCCTCCGTGGCCAGAGCTGTTTAAGAAGGGGAACCTGCTACCAACCTCATAATAACATGGCTAACTGGTCTAAAAAGCTTTTTGTTTAGCCAATTCATGCTACTTTTCCTACTCTGTACTGTGTGAAAATGTAGATACTTTCACAAATGCATGTATATGAATCCATTAAGGACAAGAAAACTGTAAATGAGGCATGAAAGTGTTCTTTTAAACAAAAATCCCATCTGATCCTTGTTGTGAATTATTATTATTATGCCGTCAGATAAACCAACTCTCCATGATTATAATGCCCAGAATAAAACTATTTATGAAGCTTGTGATCAATCTGCTTAAATAAATTAATGAATTAATGGGTAACATATATATTTTTTAGACTTGATTTTTTTTTAAATCAGGCTTCTTAAAGACTTTTTTAAAGAAAATATTAAATAAGATATGAATCAAAATGTATAATTTGGAAATGAACAAATTAAAATGATTAAAATAGACCCACTGGTAATTAGTTTTTTTTTTTTTTCTAAATAAAGAAAGGAAAAAAATTATAACAAATGTACTCCTTACCCCACCCCCCTTTAAGGACTACGGATGGAAAATAGGACTCGTGCTAAATCCGATGTAACCATCTTGTTGTTGTTGATGATTTATGATATTGCATGCTGTCCTTTAAATAAACTCATTCATTCATTCATATATATATGAATAGCATTAACCTTCAGCCTTAAACTGAGCATTTTCTGAAGACTCTGATGCTGCATGGAAGCACCTGGGTGCAGATTCTGTTCAAAGTTTCCTCCATGCTTGTGAATATTAACGCCAGCATCTTCCTTTTTTTCCATTTGAAGCCCAGAACAGAACGCTACGTCTGCTGCCTAAAGCTAGCCGACGAGCTCCTTTCCCAGGTTGAGGTTAAGGTGTGTTTCAGCTCCGCTGCTGAGTGTCTGATACCTGCATCTGCATAACAGCCGTGTGTGCATAAAAAAAAAGCAGCAAACGCACGTATGTGTGTGCAGCAGATCCTCTCTCCAGACTCTTTAATGATGAAGACGCTTTTTAAAGCCCTTCAGCTTTATTCATGATGCACGGCGTGTTAGCATTCATCTGCATTGTGCCGGAGGGGGGGGGGTAAGATTAGGTCACAGGACTTTCAGTCAGTCCTTGAAAACTGACACTAAAAGGGTACCCTGAATCTAGACATCTGACGCCGACGGCTTATTCCTGACTAAGCATCCATTAGTGATGAGCTGGAGGAAACGGAGAGGAAGACATTCGGACGGGCAGAGCCGGTCGTTCTGGATCATAATTACTTTTTGTGCATTATGTTAAAGCACCAGGAAAGGTCATGTTTTGTGTTAAGATGCATCTTTTTAGCACAACCTTTACCCCGAAAATAACTTTGATGCACCCTCAAATAACAGGAGAAAAGAAGCTGAATGTAAAAGTGATGTTCTGCTGTGATATCACATTAATTAAATCCTTGTTTTGTCTTTCTTCTCCCATTCTTCCCTCTTTTCTCCCATGATAGCCTCCCTTCCTATTTCCAGTGCCTCTCACAGATGACTCATCCCTCTCTCTCCGTTTCTCTCCTCTGTTTTCATCCTTGCCCCCCCCCCATCCTCTCTCTGCTCTTTTCTCCTCTTCCTATGTGCATCGTTCCCTTTCCCCTCCTCTTACTCCCATCACTCCTCCTCCTCCTCCCCTTGTGCCAGATTAATCTGATGTTCTGGTTACTGTCCAACAACAGCTGTTTATATCGGTTGGCAGAGGTTTGTGTGTGTGTGTTCATTAACTCTCCAAATCTGTCTCTCATATTTCCTCTCAGTTCAGTTCAAATGTGCTTCAGTGGCATGATTTCTGTGTAACCGCTGCAGAATACACACACACACACACACACACACACACACACACACACACATCTTCAGTCCTCCCTCTGCAATCTGCCTCTGTGCGCCTCGTGAATCCAGTGATACATTTCACAAATACTCTTCCTCGGTCACACGTGAATCAGGGATTATTTCTCTCTGCTGAAATAAAGCTGATCGAGGGAGAGCAGCAGAAAGAGGGAGGGAGGGGGGTAGGTAAAGAAATGGGAGGGAGACGGGGAGAAAAACACAAGAACAGTGAAAGAAGCGAATGCCAAACAGCTGCAGGATCATTCAGAGGTGGGAAGCACGACGGAGACCGATGCAACAGGAGGAAACGCCGGAGATAAGTCAAAAATAAATGACCGCAACACCACCTGTAGGGGCCGTTTGTCCATTAAAAAACTAATTAAACTTAAACCAAACAAAATCAAAAGGCTTAAGTGGTTTAACGCAGGCAAAAGAAGATGAATGGCCAAGATGAATTCTTGCGTTTTCTGATGATTTATTTAAAAAAAAACAATGAAACAAACAAATGAACAAAGAAAACCTGCTGCTCTCTCCTTTTCCCTGGTAAAAAAACAAACAAAAACACATTGACCCCACCCAGGTGCATGCTGGGACTCCAGGTGCCCAGTGTGACCCAATTACCAAAATATTCTAAACATATAACTAAGAAAGAATCAGAGGTGGGTAAAATTGTACTCAAGTAAAAGTACTGTTACTTTAGAATAATATGACTCAAGTAAAAGTAAAAAGTATTCATCCAAATAATTACTTGGTGAAAAAACTACTCAAGTACTGAGTAACTGTTGAGTAACGTCTGATTTATTTGTTAACACAAGCATTCAATCAGACAGACAAAAATACTAAATAATCATCTTTAGGCCAATTAGAGTTCATCCAATTGATTAATTAATTACAAAATAGCTTAAATTAAAGTAATCCAGGTAAATTCAAGAACTTCAATAAAAAATAAGAGACTTAGGAAATGTTTAAAACATATGTAACCCATATGTAACCTAAAAAACAAACATTCACCTATCCATGGGGGGAAAAACGAGTTTAGGAAACTTAGCGCTACATGTTTCCTCAAGTTAGATGTTGAGTTTCTGCTGAAATGTGCGTTTGTTTTGGTTGACACAGAAGACACATAATGTAGCTGCTGTTTCTCACTCTTTGTAAGGTAAACATGCTTTCAGTATGAGGCCTCGTCTGCGTCTTCATTTCCCACCGTTGGTTCTGACATTTTTCATCTGTTTCTTTGTTTGTTTGCTACGACTGCTAATGCTAAAGCTAACCCGTCCCGCCGCTGAGATCGAGTACGGTCACGTGACCAGACTGCACGGCTACGTCTGATTGGTGGAACACAGTCAGGTGGTAGAGCCTTTGGCGGAAGTCTCTCTCTCTGTCAGAATAAAACATTAAAATGAGGCGTACGCGGTGGGATAAAAATAATGAGGCGTAGAATACCAAAGAGGTAAGAAGAAAAGTAACCAGCTCATTGTAGCCTAATGTAGCGGAGTAAGAGGACAGTTTCTGCTGCACACATCTACTCAAGGAAAAGTAAAAAGTATAGAGATTTAAAACTACTCCCAGAAGTATAATTATTTCAAAAACATACTCAAGTAAATGTAACTCAGTAATCAAATAAAATTACTCATTATTAGCTAATTAAATTTACAACTAGAACCAAAAAACAAAAACTAACTTTACAAATAGCTCCTACACCACCATTATATCAAAGCTCAGACATCAGTTTTCAGTCCGTCAGTGGTTCACTGGTGACACCGACTGTTGTTTTTTTTCTTAGAAACGAACAAATCAACAGGCTAAAATCAATGAAAGTAGCAACCGAAAGGCGTGTTGTCACAGCGTAGACGAGTGCATCAAAAAAACGGACAACAAGTCAACATTCGGAGGCTGAGACAGGGATGATTACAGCTTTGTGAGTTTTAAAGTTCAGTGTTCAGGGGGAGTTTGGACTTCCACAGTGTTGAATCCACAGGCTGCAGATTAACGGCTCCTCCTCAGAAGTAATTATTCTCAAATGAACACGGCAGAACTTCGAGCAATTTGTGGAAAGTGGACCTAATGATGCATGTGGCAAGGCGCTGAGCGTGACCATCAATACACAGCAAGACGTGTGCAGACGGGGAAAACAGATGGATGCTGATGTCAAAATGTAAGATGTGTGTCTGTAACGGAGATATGAAAACATGGCAAACATGGCAAAGCTTTGAGCTGTAGACCATCAGGTATCATATGCACTGTCATGGGATGAGGGCTGGAAAAGATCATGATTTGGCTAAAAGGAGAGACAAAGCCCCCACACACTGGAAAAAAAAAAAAAAAAAAAATCAGTCTTACCAAGTATATTTGTCTCATTTCTAGTCAAAATATCTCATTATAAAATTATTATAAAATATGTTATATTTTCTATTATATATCATATAAAATATATTTATATTAAAATATTCATTTAATATGAATATATTAATATTATAATATTAATATTAATTTAAAATTTATAAGATATATTATAAAATTTGATCAAATATTAAATATTAAAAAAATTATAAAATATGTTATAAAAATAGTATAAAATATCTCATTACACTTAATATAAGACACAACTGCCTAACAAGTACCATTTCAGCCAGATATAGGGACTTGTTTTAATACAATACATCTGGAATATCTTGTTAAATGAAAAAGTCTTGAAAACAAATTGTTTTGAGTCACATATCATATGAAACAAGCTTTTTTTTTTTTTACATTTGAAGAGGTTTTTAAGCTAATTTCAAGATCACTTTTAACTCAAAAGTCCTAAATATCACATTTTATTTCAAGAAATCTGGACAAGCCGATTTTCACTAGTTCCATTGGCAGATTTTTTTGCTTATTTCAAGCAAAAACGTCTTTTATTTGTTGTTTTTTCACTTAGACTTAAATGATCCACGTGCGCGCGTGACTCAAACTAACAAACTTTTGTCCAACAACAAATAAAAAGAAAGATGTAGTTTCAGTCTAGATCAAACCAGATCCTGACATTTCTTACATGAAAATGTCTCTGGATGCTTTGAACCGTCAGACCAACTACAGGAAGCCACGGCCGGCTGTGATCAGAACTCAAGGGAACAAAGAGCAGCAAGAAGCAAGTTTTCAACCGAAACACGATCCAATGATGCAAAAGGGAGTAAGAGAAGGGCATAAAAGGTCATTCCGATAGGAAGGAAAGGGAAAAATTCAAGGTTTTGGGGGTTTGTAACGTCGGAACAACATTATTACACGTCTTAATTGTTTGTTTCTCCGTTAATTTAAACAACAACAACACGCTCTGTACCCTGTGCATCCAAATCTGACGCCCCAGACTCACTCATCAGCACTGAATTCATTTCACATATCCATTCTGCATAAATAGTGTTGCATAATTGTCTCATTTCAAATGGTCGTCTTTTCGTTTTAAAGGGATAGTTAGCCTCTTTTGACATGAAGCCGTATAACATCCTAAAACAGGCGCGGCTGTCGGCAGGCGGCAGCAGGCAGTGATACGAAGGGAGAGAAAATAGGGCCGAGAGATTGTGAGCTCTGACTTTTTCCTGGAGAACCATTTTGTGATGCAAATGTATTACTCTGTTGAATGCATATTGTTTTGAGAAGCAAAACGCTTTATTTTTTAAACCCCAGCCAACTAGCCGGACTACCTTCATCAACACCAAAACGAGGCTGGAACTCTGCTCACAGGACGCAACAGAGGGTAAGAAGATGTTCAGAAATGATGTTGCTAAAATGGGATGTCATACAGCTTCATGTCAAAAGAGGTGAACTATCCCTTTAAGACAACCCAACGCAGAGCACAGACTGGTTAAAGTTGCAGCACTCGAGTCGTTAACATTATGAAGAGTCTGAATTGTGTAGACAAAAAAAAAAAAAAAAAAAAAACTCTGGGCGGTCTTTAACGGAGATCATTATGATAAAAATAATAAATTGTATATATGTTGCTAGTATGGGATTTCATACAGCTTCATGTCAAAAGAGGCGAACTGTCCCTTTAATGTACCCTTTGTAATCTAAACCAGAGCTTTATTTTTATTCATCTGAATTTTATCGTTTTTTCAGTTTGTTATCAAAAGTTGAGAGAAAATGAGTTAAAAAAAGGACAAAGCAAGCCGACAGGTATGAAAACACAGTATACATGTAAATATATTTACTGTATACAGCAAACAAATACAGTGTGCAAACAAAAGATGTATTTACAGGAGAATCTACACACTCTCACAAACACACTGCTTTCACCGAGTGTGTGTGACTCATCTAATGCAGACTGACTGCAGCATGATGTTGCGTGCTGTGATGCTGCTGAATAAAGAAGATATAAATATATATATCTCACATACTGCTGTTTGCAAAGCTATAAACTTTTAGCATCCAGAGCTTGTAAATCAGAGTTGTATTTATACAACAGATCGATTGTTTCCACCACACAGAAATGCTGTTTTCAAATCATACGGAGCTGATAAGTGAGGAGAATGTTCTCCTACAGTTGTGCATCTTTTAGACGGTTGGTGAAGGATTAGGGAAAAAGGTCTTCCTTTGCATCTGTAAACCTGATATTTCACTCCATCTTCTAAAAACTGCCCAAAGTTTAACAGCTACATGAAACATTTGAGGATTTTAGATCAAATGTTGCACTTATGAGAGCTCGGTCATGTTTAAAGGGATCAGCCGAGGTGCAGGACATAAAACACAACAGTATCTGTACATACAAACACCAGAAACATAAGTTCATGTGCACAGTGGACCAACAGGCTTTAACCGAAGCCCTTAAATGTCTGACACGGGACCGTACCAAGCTGTTCCTTGATGGTGAAATCATTGCCGAGGGTAATCCTGACCCAGAAAACAGGCTGCTGAGTGTAGTTAAATCCAAGAATTAAACGTCACCCTAAACCCAACCCTGCAGTTTTTGCCAACTTAAACTTCACTAAATAGCAACTGAAAATGTAAAACTGCTGCCCTTTAATACGAGAGCTGTTGGAAGTAAATACTTTATTTAGGTCTCTTATGAAGGGCCACACAAATATTTCTCCAAAACAAAAATTTCTTCTAATTGCAACTGGTGCTAAAATGTGTTAAAACACAGAGAAGAAAAAAAAAAAAATATATATATATATATATATATATATTTTTTTTTTTAAATATTTTTATATATTTTATTTTTATATATTCTATATTTTTTATATATATATATATATTTTTTTTTCTGGCTGATTTTCTTCTCTTCTTTGTAAACAGATGCCTGTGGATGAGCCTGTGGTTGGAACCACACCACAGCACAGCTTGATGGTTTACCAAGTCACAGTCTACATATGTTAACACATAAAATGTATATTTCACAGGTTTTTAAAGTTATGTCCAGGCACCTGCCATTAGAAGACTAATAATGGACCTATGGTAACAATAAACACATTCTTAGGATGTACTGTAAGTGTATTATTTGTAATATATAGCCACAAACAGGCTTTATGCAATGGCTGTACCATGGAAGATACATCATCACCCACACAAATGACTGTTGCTCTTATCGGCTACTTTAGTTACCAATCATCATCGAGATCCTCGACATCATCATCATCATGGAAGAAGAGGAGCAGCCATTTTCTTTAAGCTCAGACTCTTGTCCATTTGGAGCTTTTAGACGAGACTTGGAAGCTCCAATTTCAGTGCAATCTGTTGGTTTCCTTAGCTAGGAAATTGTTTTTGAATTGGCTCTATATGAACGAATTGGATTATTTCATAAATTATTATGATTACAATGAATTGAATTCCAATTGGCTTTAATTGGACTTTATTATTTAAGTGCCTTGAGATGAAAATAAAAATTGAATTGAATTGGCTGAGGTCAACTAAGTGTGTGGGCTCCATTTTTACTATTGTAGAGTCTGAATGCAACAGGAATTTTAAGAGAGAATGAGTGTAAATAATGCAACAGAACTACTGATGTCATGATGCTTTTTAAACCTGCAATTTAAAACTGTAAAGAAAAAGAAGAAGAAAAGATAAATAAAAATGTGGGGCTCCTAACGCAGACTTTATTCCTGAACCAGCATGATGATGAGGCAGATTACTACCTGCATGTTGAAATGCGATGCCAAGCCTGCACCTGGTGCACATGCAAACATCAGCTGATATTTCCAGCCCCATCCAGCGGTTTCCTGGCCTCACCGTGTTGGTTACCAGCCTGTGATGGTGAGCCCAAAGCAGCTGAAAACAGTGGGCTGCAGGGTCAGGACATGTATGGAAGTCTTTCTGTGCCATCAGAGTTTGAATATGAATTACTAATATTGAATTTTTACAGCATCAAAATCAGACTATGAATTTGAAAAACCAACAGTGTAAAAAAAAAAAATAAATAAAAAAAAAAAATAAATTTCTAAAAACAAAAATCAGTGTAAAAAAATTTAACTTCAAAAAATTCAGTGGAAAAAGAATATCAATATCTATATCTACTCAATATCTATTGAGCTGATCTGTCCAATGTAGCGTAACTTGATTGGCTGCCGTTGGATGAATTGAGAACAGGGATCGATTGCTTCTCCCTGTTTACCCGGATGTTGAGTCTGGTTCTTTTTCCACTGAATTTTTTTAAGTCGAATTTTTTCCACTGAATTTTTTTTTAGATGTTGAATTTTTTACACTGATTTTTGTTTTTAGAAAAAAAAAATAATTTATACTGTTGGTTTTTCAAATTCAAAGTCTGATTTTGATGCTGTAAAAATTCAATATTAGTAATTCATATTCAAACTCTGATGGCACAGAAAAATTTCCATACACATGTAAACCGCTACCTTTGCATTTCACACTACCAGCGCCACCTTATCTTTGGAGAATACCTCCACTTCTTAAACCTTTATTTTGCCACCTTTACTGCGTTCCAACAGAGTAGCTTCAGCAGGTTCTGGGAACATCAGAGCAGCACAGCCCCAAGAAGGACTTAAGATGCCGTTCACAACCCTCAGACCTCCAGCAGAGGACCCAAGTTCAAAGGTGGACATATATAAAGTAGGGCTGGGCGAGTTAACTCGTTATTATCGCGTTAACTTGTTAATTATTTAACCTCGATAAATATTTTAATCGCGCATTAATGCATGTTTTACTATTGTAAAAGTCTGCTGCTCACAGGCTTTTATTTTGTAAAAGTCTGTTGCTCACAGGCTTTTATTTTGTAAAAGTCTGTTGCTGTCTGCTGTGGAACAGGAAAAGAAAGTAATCAGTGGATCCACCAAACATGGAGAAGGGTACGGAACTTTTACTCGGCAACAAAGCATGGAGTAATAAAATAAAGATAAACTAGCAGCTAACATCACCGTTACAGGTGTAAAGCTCACGGAGCTAACCGGCGCTGCTTCCTGTTTTATTTGTTTCAACATAAAAGCACGTATTTCAAAATAAATTAGAAAAAAAAACTGCATTTACAGCCAAGTTGAATTGTCTTCTCAGCGTAGTAGTTCCAGTCTAAAATATCACTTAAAGGCAAAACACACAACTGATAGCAGCAAGTCATTCAAGGAAACAGACAGTGGAGCGAGGCTTCTACATAAAAACTACAGAAAGATGCTGATGTTAAAAGTGTGTTTGCACAACAAATGTTATGGCACTTTCATTCATATGGCAGCACATTTAAAATAAAGCTAAATGCTAAAAGCTATACGCTACTTTTGGATTCATTTTTGGATTCTGCGTACAAATGCGATTAATCATGATTAATCAGGGAAATCACGTGATTAATTAGATTAAACATGTCTTCATACGACTCACAGTCATCTAATATTAAAAACACAGATATCACACTGTGTCTCAGGGCAGTGTGTGCTGTGCAGCGACTTTCATGCAGAAAACACACAAGAGCACTTACACAACCAGCTGCTTCAGAGGAGGACTCTGATTGGTCAAGAGCCTCGACCAGCCAAGCAGGCAAAGGCAACTAATTCTCTCTAAAAATACCGTCGGGAAATCCGTCACAAACTCACAAGCGTGTATTCTCCGCATTGAGAACGGTGTGTTTCTTTTTACAGTGCTGACTGTAATGCACACGTATTATCAGGTAAAATCTGACCCTGATATTAAACCAGCTTCACATAATTCATTGTTTACACTCCATCTTTGCCACACGGTAACCGGCTGTATGACAGACCGACAGACGCTTAGTATTTTCTTGCTTTAGATGCTTACACTGGAAAAAAATCAAAGTCTTACCAAGTATATTTGTCTCATTTCTAGTCAAAATATCTCATTACACTTAATATAAGACACAACTGCCTAACAAGTACTATTTCAGCCAGATATAGGGACTTGTTTGAAGACAATACATCTTGAATATCTTGTTAAATGAAAAAGTCTTGAAAACAAATTGTTTTGAGTCGGATTTCATATGAAACAAGCTTTTGTTTTTACATTTGAAGAGGTTTTTAAGCTAATTTCAAGATCACTTTTATCTCAAAAGTCCTAAATATCACATTTTATTTCAAGAAATCTTGACAAGCCGATTTTCACTAGTTCCATTGGCAGATTTTTTTTTGCTTATTTCAAGCAAAAATGTCTTGTATTTGTTGTCTTTTTTTAAACTTATTTTTGGAGGGGCATTTTTTCCAGTGTAATGCAACATAAAAGTTGTTCTAAAGCTGCGTTTCGCTGATCTAACTCCATATGATGATGATGATTTTAACTGCAGTCTCTTACTGTCTCAAATATTATTTTTCTTTCAATGATCAGAGTCCAAATTCTCACTGATTTACTTATATTTCATGAAACTAGACTGATTATTCATATCTTTTGTATCTGTCACTGCTAACTGTTCAACATGCACAACCTTTAGACTCTTGTAGAAGCAGTTAAAACATCTCTTTCATCTTCTTCTCAGACTTCTTTCCTTCATCTTTCTGTCTTTTTATTCATTTCTATTTGCCATCTGCACATTTATTTCCCTTCCTTCCTTACAGTCCCTCGTAGTTATGTGTCGGGACTGAGGAAGGAGTTCAGTCACTTAATGCACCTGGATCACCTTGAAGGAAATTCCAAGGAAGTTTAACGATAAAAGTGAACATGAAGTCGTGTAATGATTTACCAAAAAACATGAAGAGAAATGATAATTGTGAAAGACCATGTTGACTTCTGGGATTCACCTCTAACTAGAAATCGTATAATCATTAAATATCTGTGAATATTGAATGCTTTCTATGAAATGGGAGTGGTGTGTGTGGATGTCAATGTGGGGTTACCATAGTGACAGAGTAAACCATTAAACCAGTGGTTTTCCCAGGGGACAGACGGCGTAGCAGAGTCATGCTGTTCACCACGGAGCAGTTAAAGAAGAAGTTTGTGAACCTTAAAACAAATTGCCGTGGACTCGTTTTGAAGTAAACTGACTTTTGTTATGAGAATGCTGCATCTGCCATAGAGCACCCGGCCCCCAGGACACCATTTTGCTCTGATGGCATCTTTTAGGCTCTTCAGCCTGACAATAATTCATATGTACGGCTGCACATGTGCAGGGTTCACACAGAGATTTGCTTTTATGACAGAGATGTTTCGTCCACCTCTGGGCAAAATGTTGTCACTAAGCAGTTCAGACGAAGCTAAACAGAGTCTTCAGTTGCTTTTATAGTTTTTACTTTCTACACTGGTTCTCGTCATACCTTTCTGGGCGTAGTTTTAGTGTCACAGCTAACCAAATAAGGTCTGAGGCAGCAGATCTGTTGTGTGGAATCCCTCAAGGTTCTGTCTTGGGTCCTGTATTATTTTTTACTGTATTTGATCCCTTTGGGAAAAATCATCCAGAGATTTTCTGATGTTTCGTACCACATATTTGCTGATGATATCCAGCTTTACTGCTCTTTCAAGCCAACTGAGCTCCAGAGGCTAAATTCCTTAGTTCATTGTTTGGTGGAGATAAAACGATGGCTAAATGATAACACCTTGCAGCTAAATGTGGACAAAACAGAAACACTGGTTATTGCCCCTGATGACTCCATTCCAGGGATTAACCAGTACTTGGGTGACTTGGGCCAGTCTTTTAAACCGAGCCTCAGAAACCTGGGTGTTGTGTTTGACAAAGACACTCCAAACAGCTGACCAAAAATTGCTTTTTTCAACTGAGGAAAATCAGTAGTTGTTGTTGTTATCCGGGGCTATTGGGGGGGCTTTCTACACACGTGTCTACTGGGATGATGTCATGAAAAAACACATTAAATCGATAAATCAGAGAGTCAAACTCTGCTCATATCGAATGCCAACGAGAAGAGGTGGGTGTGCAAAAGCATTTTAAAACAGTTTCTAAGGTTCTAATGAAAATGTAAACGTTCCTTTTTGACTGGGCTTGGAAAGCCCATTTAGAACATTTAACACCAGGATTTTTTTTTTTTAATTTTTTTTTTTTCATTGGCATTTTTAGTGATATAACAAACTACAATACCATCAACACCCCTCCCTGACCATACATAACAGAACAGCACATCAAATAGCAAAGGTTACACAGTCAAAGCAACAAAAGATAAATACACCACATATAAAACACACCATTCCAAGAATACACCAGGGAGCAAAGGCTCATATAATACCAGGCATTAATTTTTTGGCCAACTACGATCCCTTCATTGAAGGGATTTTAGTACAGAATCCCACATTGTCCCAAACATGTTCATTTTGTCCTCGTTGTAATACCTCAATCTTTCCAGACACAATGTGTTTGCTAGTTCTCCCAACCACTGATCAAATGTGGGTACAAAGTCCTTCTTCCAAACCTTCAAGATCAACCTCTTAGCGATCACCATACCGAACAAAAGGGCAACTCTCTCATATTTATTGGCAAAGGGCAACACCCCAGGAGCTCCGAGAATTGCAACAGGAGGATCCGGATCCCATTGTTTCCCAAAAGCAGTGGAAAAGAAATAAAAGATTTTCTTCCAAAATGTATGAAGCTGTACACATGACCAAAAGGAGTGGAGCAAGTTGCCCGTTGCAGCTTTACACCGGTTACACATTGGTGACTCATTCGGATAAAAAGTGCTTAATTTTTCTCTTGAATAATAAAGTCTATGTAATGTTTTGAATTGTATAAGATTGTGCCTAGCATTAACTGAACAGCCATGTATACTTTTCAAACTTTCCTCCCACACACCATCAGGTATCCGCTGTCCCATCTCGTCCTCCCATGCTTTCTTGATTCTAGTTAGGTCTGCATTAGTGAGAATCCTATAAAAATATGACACCGCCCCGCGATTAAGCGGATCAAATTTGTTTATTGCCTCCAGAGTCTCGTGTCTGGTAAGAGTTCTAAAATTAGATATATTTTTACTAACATAGTCCCTGATCTGCAGAAAACGAAAGAACCCCGACCGTGGAACATCATATACAGCTCAACTGGATAAAGGACGCAAGGGTGCCATCAACGTACAGATCCCCAATTACACAGATGCCCTTCATTCTCCACACTTGGAAACCGACGTCACCGAGACCCGGAACAAAAGAATGGTTTTCACAAATGGGAGCATCAAAGTAGACTGCCGGAGCTTTTATAGAGTTCTGTATCTGCTTCCAGATTCTTATAGTGTTGCTAATAATCAAATTACTATTGTGAAGCGTTTTTTTTATTTTAATAGGGCTGTTAAGGAGGCCAGCCAGAGACGTATTGTGACAATGTCGTCATTCCAAGGATAGCCAAGTAGGGCAAAGATTGTGAGACTGGTGCAGGCCTTTCTTCCACCATGCTAAAATGGATAGGTGAGAAGCCCAATAATATAATTTGAAATCTGGCAATGAAAATCCACCTATCTCTTTTGGTTTGCATAGGTGTTTTTTGGAGATTCTAACATTCCTATACCCCCAGATAAAGGGAATGATAATGGAGTCTAACTGTTTGAAGTATGACACACCTATAAAACATGGAACAGAGAGGAATAGATGAAGAAACCGTGGCCGGAATTAATTCTTAAAAACAAAGAGGAATCCAATGGAATGAGGCCAACACTGGTGTGATATCAACATGTTTTCCTAAAAAACAACAAAGAGACTATGGTTGAATAACCAAGAGGAAAAAGGGCATTAATAACTTATTTTAAAGTCTCTCAGAGAGTGGGGAAGGAAGAGCTTCACCTTGGCTCAACTCAAAGAAAAAAAAGCTTGTTTTAACAACTAAGTGGGTCTGTTTGTCAAATTTAAGAGCTGTCAAAAATGTAAAAAGTCATTTCACAGAAGATTGATTATATGCAGCCAAAGGTCCAAGAAAGCAATCAGGGTCAACTACAAAGTCTGGTCATCCAGATCTCAAAAGGTCTCTGTTTTGTTTTCATCGAGACCAGAGAGGTTTGAATTAATGTCATTAAAGCGGTCAAATAAATTGGAGCTGCTTTACATTCAGAAAAATGCACAATTTATAAGACATTAGAAGATCACTGGCTTACGATGAATTATGTCTTTATGACTTTTCCCAAATAACGAGTATTTAATCCTTCATTTACTGATGATGTGAAGGATCATTAAAGGGGAGAAAATGTTTAAAGTTAAAAAGCAGGGGAATATTTATTATTATTATTTATATGTGCTTATTTACTTATTTATGTTTTATTGTTTTCATTGTTTCATATTCATTGCACAATGACTTGCTGTCTAATTACTGTGGTTTGTTGCATCTTTTTTGGTCATTTGACTTTTGTTTTATTTTCTGCCATGTGTTTTGGTTGTCATATTGACATTAAAAGCCAATAAATATATGTTTAAAAAAAAAAAAGCAGGGGAATACGTCTTCTGAATCCAACACCAAAGACCTCCTTATTATCCGATGTTTTTTATTCTCACATCACGGCGTTACGAGGCCTGAAAAGCTCTAATGAAGAATTCGGGTGTTTGGGTTGGTGTGTGTCCTCTTTGAGGGCTGAAGAGCAGAAGTTGCCTTGAACAGACACCGGCTCATTGAGACCTCAATGACAAGAATGCGACGCAGCCAACGCAGAGTACACACACGCTGCTTTGAGTCAGCCTCACCACAGTCTGGACGCCCACACACTTGCTCGGTTCGCACCGCGGTTAACTCCTTTGTCTCCGGTTCTTACGTGCACACACATACCAGATGAGTCAGTGTTTGAGAAGCACCACCCTGCTCAAACCACACTCCCACATCTGCACTCAGACAAACCCCAAATGCTCCAACACCTTCATTCAGTTTATTTTATGTCAGGAATATTTCAAAGCTATTGTGGTCGTGTTAGAAGGCTGCAGAGCTTCGAATAAATGGACTGAATCCAGTTTAAGTGCCTCTGTGCGGTTAAACCCAGCCTTTGGATGTTATTCTAATTATTTAACAGCTTGATTGAGACTGTTGTGGCACATTGTGATGACTCCTGAGGACCAAATCACATGGAAACTTCTATAAATTCTTCACCATTTCACTGCTTTTGAGAAAATAAAACATCACTGAGCTGATATCTATTGGTAATTCAATTAATTGTAGATAGATTGTGTTTAAGTGGCCTTTAAAATGGTTTTGTACATTTTTTTCTGTCTTGTTAAGTGATGTACCATTGGTGCTGTCCAACCTGGTGTTATGCACAAACACACATGAAACAATACGGATTGTAAGTTTCTTTAAAATAGCAACAAATCCATGATTGGAGGGTACAGCCAGCGAATTCTCCTCATTAGCAGAGGAGGGAAGAGCAGCCAAAAGTTGTACCCAAGTAAAAGTACTGTTACTTCAGAATAATATGACTCAAGTAAAAGTAAAAAGTAGTCATCCAAGTAATTACTTGAGTAAGAGTAAAAAAGTGCTCGGTGAAAAAACTACTCAGTACTGAGTAACTGTTGAGTAACGTCTGATTTATTTGTTAACACAAGCATTCAATCAGACAGACAAAAATACTAAATAATCATCTTTAGGCCAATTAGAGTTCATCCAATTCATAAAATAAATTAAAATGAATGAATTAATTACAAAATAGCTTAAATTAAAATAATCCAGGTAAATTCAAGAACTTCAATAAAAACTAAAAGAGACTTAGGAAATGTTTAAAACATATGTAACCCATATGTAACCTAAAAAACAAACATTCACCTATCCATGGGGGGAAAAACGAGTTTAGGAAACTTAGCGCTACATGTTTCCTCAAGTTAAATGTTGAGTTTCTGCTGAAATGTGCGTTTGTTTTGGTTGACACAGAAGACACATAATGTAGCTGCTGTTTCTCACTCTTTGTAAGGTAAACATGCTTTCAGTATGAGGCCTCGTCTGCGTCTTCATTTCCCACCGTTGGTTCTGACATTTTTCATCTGTTTCTTTCTTTGTTTGCTACGACTGCTAATGCTAAAGCTAACCCGTCCCGCCGCTGAGATCGAGTACGGTCACGTGACCAGACTGCACGGCTGCGTCTGATTGGTGGAACACAGTCAGGTGGTAGAGCCTTTGGCGGAAGTCTCTCTCTCTGTCAGAATAAAACATTAAAATGAGGCGTACGCGGGGGGATAAAAATAATGAGGCGTAGAATACCAAAGAGGTAAGAAGAAAAGTAACCAGCTCATTGTAGCCTAATGTAGCGGAGTAAGAGGACAGTTTCTGCTGCACACATCTACTCAAGTAAAAGGAAAAAGTATAGAAATTTAAAACTACTCCTAGAAGTATAATTATTTCAAAAACATACTCAAGTAAATATAACTCGTTACTACCCACCTATGATCATTAGTTATAGTTTTCTTAAGTAAAGACAGGAAATATTAGCTAATAATGTTCCAACAGGATTTTGTTTCATGTTTCGTGAGCTGGAAATCAGGAAATCTGTTCTCTAATTGGACTATTTCTTAACTTTTCTCATTGTTTTCTTTGATTCACTGCTATAAAAGTAGCCCATAGAGTACAGATGAATACAGTTAACAGTAAATGTGTTTATGGAGCCAATATGTAGGGAGGAAGTATGATTTTTGACTGCTGTGTGCTGGTTTGCCAATTCCTCTGTGTTTCTTTCACTCAAGTTTAACCTTAAAGGAGGGATGAGTAACAACTATCTGGTCAAACTGCAGAAATATAAGCCTCCAAATTGAGGTTTGATGGTAGCTGGAAGCTGTAGGAATGATTTCAAATAAGACACGAGAGAGGTTTGGAGCGGAGTTTAGTGGCTCTGAACAAGTTGCAATAAAAAGAGCTGTAAATTCGGGATTTGAAATTCGGGAGTCTTTGTACCGTTCTTTGTCGTATTTTCACCAAAGCGTCATTGAGACCAATGAGAAATCGTATCAACTAACCCAAACCCTTCAAAAATAATCGAACACTGTTAATGCCTAAGTGTTGTTATCACAGGACTTACAGCTCTGCTGCATATTTCAGCATAAGAAGCATGTTTACGTCAAGTTTTACTTCCCTTTCTCTTACAGTCCAGGAATAATGTTATTGCACAACACCCGAAATACAGGAATCCTCCTATTTCCTTTCTTTGTTTTTACAGTAAGTCTTATTTGGATGATTTACAGGAAAGAATAAAGAAAGTTCATATTCATCGTTTCATTCCAGAGCTCATATTTGATCAATATTTTACTTGTGCCTTGAAAGGTTATCAATGCCTTCAATGGGAGGTAATTAAGTTAAGGAATCACAAAAACAACAGAAAAGTCTTATTAAAACACAATAAGATTCAGTGTGTAACATTTAGTGTGATGATATGGCAGAATTGCTTTATTTTTTCCTTCGTGTAGAATCAAGTGAAAATAACAATTATTGTACTTTCAACACGTTGGAACAAGCTATTTATATGCATATACAGCCCAATGTATTTATTTAATCTGCTTTAGTTCACTTTTATTACTTGGAATCTTCATTTTTTATGTTTAGTCACTCTTAACGTCTGCCTTTTTTCATCGTGTAATTATGTAATGAAATAAAAAAGCATGTGGTTAGGTTTAGGCTTTTTTAAAAAAAGCTGTTTTTCTGCCTTTTCTGTAACATGTCCCACCTCCTCTGCAAAAATACATCAAAACTGTTCTGCAAACTCAATAAAATGAATTACTTTGAAAAGTTGGTGACATAAGGAATTTTCATACACAACTCATGTTCATTGAAGAAACATAAAGTTTGCTTTTCCATGCTTTTGTTACTGTGTGCGTGTACTTATCCTACACAAAACTAAAACTGATCCATTACAATTGTGCATTTAGTCAGATGTGTTGACGTTTTTTTCACATCTCAACAGCCATCAACAGCCGTGTATAGAGGTCAGCTGGGCTGAATCCAGTAATTCGATGCCCTACAAGATCCATTTCCTGTTTACCTTCTGCCTGCCATAAATCTGTCTGCGCATCACCGGAGTCTGCAGAGCAGAGCAGAGCAGAGCAGAGCAGGGACAAAGACTAAGAGAAGCCAGCAGATAGCAACAACTAAAACAAAAGAAAAAATACTTCCACAAAGAAAGAAGTTAGACGAGGGTCAACATAAGGGTCAAAATCTAGCTTTCTCTTGCTTTGGAAACACATCGTCCACTGCAGCCTCAATTACAACAAGATTAAAGGGACAGTTCGCCTCTTTTGACATGAAGCTGTATGACATCCCATATTAGCGATATCATTTCTGAACATCTTCTTACCCCCTGCTGCGTCCCGTGAGCAGAGTTCCAGCCTCGTTTTGGTGTTGATGAAGGTAGCACTTCGGTCTGCACGGTCTGCACAGCAGGCAGTGATATGAAAGGACAGAAAATAGGGCCAAGCGATTGCGAGGTCTGACTTTTTCCTGGAGAACCATTTTGTGATGCAAATGTATTACTCTGTTGAACGCGTATTGTTTTGAGAAGCAAAACGCTTTATTTTTTAAACCCCAGCCAACTAGCCGGACTACCTTCATCAACACCAAAACGAGGCTGGAACTCTGCTCACAGGACGCAGCAGGGGGTAAGAAGATGTTCAGAAATGATGCTGCTGATATGGGATGTTACACAGCTTCATGTCAAAAGAGGCAAACTGTCCCTTTAAGGTCCAAATAACTGTGAATAATACTTTTCGAATGTTTGGAGTCTTGATAAGCAGCATTTCACCTTTCTAAGTTTCACTCCTCAGATGCTCCAAGGGTTTGTGGATTTTAAATAAATTTATTTGCCTTTATCATAAAAAAAATGTTCATAAATGATATTGCTAGTATGGAATGTCATACAGCTTAATGTCAAAAGAGGTGAACTATCCCTTTAAGGCTTGCTCAAGGGCACCTCAGCCTTGGCAGGTCTTTTGAGTGACAAGAGTGGGAATTGAACTGCCAACCTTCCGGTTATAGGACGACCAACTCTAACCACTGAGCCACGGCTAATAAGCAAAGAACTGATAAAAACATAGAAAAGAATGAACTTATGTGCAAAGGGTGCACATGTAAAACTTAATATTTTATAAAGTGTTTGACCAGAAAGCAGCTGGAGGAGGAAATGAAAGGAAGGAGATTATTAATTAGTTTATTTTGGTGCGTCAGAAATAATAACGTTGAACAGATAATAATGCTGCCTCACACTTTAAGGTAAAAATTCTCATGTTTTGGAATGAATGAATGTTTTTATTGTCGTTTCACTCGTTGAAATCCTGAATTTAGTGAAGACATTTCTGGAGAAATGCTTTGAAGTTAATCCATGTTGGTCCAGTTTTACCACACAGGATGAAAATTTGTAAAAGTACTGCACTGCGTGTACACCTGTGTATCCTCTACTTAATATTCTTTACAGGCTCAGAAGAAGCGGCACACGTCCGCCCCCTCTGATGAAAGAGCAAACAACAGAGTATGGATCAGAACCAGTTCACCTGCTGCATTGTGTTGACTTAAAAAATTATAACACAGAAACTGTTCCTCACACAGCGAGCTGCCATAATCCATGCAAATCACACACTCAGTGGGGTCATGGATTGATTTTAAACAAAGATGCCATCCTCATACATTCATACAAAAACAAAGCGACTGCAAGGCTCCAACAACCCTCCATTTGCTGCCGACTGAGTTTGCTCAGCAGCAGAGAATATTCAAAGCTTTTCTTTCTTAGATAGAGAAACAGTAGCCAGAAGAAACCGTCTGATTGTACATTCAACAGGAACAAACATAGGTCAGGGATTTGTGGGCTGATATTAGATCAAATATTCTTTAAAAACAACCTCAGAATAGTAAAGGATGTTCCATCAAACCATCCCCAGGAAGTAAATGTCAGAACTGATGAGGGTTCTGAGCCTGACAAGCAGAGTCGGAGCTTCAGGATTAGGAAAAAAGGATTCAGATCACGTCACTTTTAACCACATTTTAACACCAGAAGCAGTGAATAACAGACACGGTGACTGTAACGCTTGCTCCACTTGACATTTTGAGCAAAGGTCAAACGGTTTGGATTCATCCTTTTTCTCAACTCATTTTCCATCAATATCACTTCCTGAATTAGGTTTCTGTGGTTCCATTACAAATGAGGATTTCTTGTGCTACTTGCCAGATGTTTGCTAATTTTTAAAAGTTTATTCTATTTTGACACCAAAGTACTTTTTCTCTTATTCCCAGTTTCATTGTACACCTGATGAAGGACATATTTATTGCTGCTAAAAAAGAATAAACATTAAAAACAGGTGCTTCACTCACCTTTCTTCTCTTGTTTTCTCCAGGGTGTTTCGGGCTAAATGTTCCCCAGGGGCTCGAACACCATTTAAAGGTTCCGGGAGAAACCATGGGATGAGAAAGGCGGGGTTGAAGTATTTGTACTTTTATATTTGTGGTTAATTGGGTTACATTTTAGTTAATATTGTAAGTTAATTCTTGGTATTTTGGGGGGGTTATTTATAAATATGTAGATGATAACCAGTGGATAAAAATATTGTTGGTTTTAAAGATGTTTGGGAAAAAAGGGAACATCCTTCATGAGGAAAATGGGTTGAACCTGTTAAGTGTCGACGGTATAAAAGACTGTCTCTGCTCACTTTCTGCAGGGGGCCGGGGCCGGGGCCGGGGCCGGGGCCGGGGCCGGGGCCGGGGCCGGGGCCGGGGCCGGGGCCGGGGCCGGGGCCGGGGCCGGGGCCGGGGCCGGGGCCGGGGCCGGGGCCGGGGCCGGGGCCGGGGCCGGGGCCGGGGCCGTTTTTATTAAAATCCATCTTCTTTTCTCAGATATGAGGTGAATAAAAGGTTTTATTTTGATACATCTAAATGACAGGATGTAGTTATGCTGTTTCTGGGTCATTTTTAATCCACTCGGCTCCATGCGTGCGGGTTTAGTTGGCGGCAGCTGGTTGATTCTGACATTTGGGACAGTTGGATGTCCCTTCTTCTTTCTTCAGAGCCAATATATAAAATATAAGAACGATCCTATTGATTTGAATGGCAACAAATACTTTCAGTGTAATTTAAATACATTTAAACAGTGCACTAATATCAATGTCTGGATTTTTGAGTTAAAAGAGATCTTGAAATTAGCTTAAAAACCTCTTCAAATGAAAAAAAAAGCTTGTTTCATGTGAAATATGACTCAAAACAATTTGTTTTCAAGATTTTTTCATTTAACAAGATATTCAAGATGTATTGTCTTCAAACAAGTCCCTATATCTGGCTGAAATGGTGCTTGTTAGGCAGTTGTGTCTTATATTAAGTGTAATGAGATACTCAATGAGACAAATATACTTGGTAAGATTTAGATTTTTTCCAGTGTAAAGTACAGAAGTTATTTAACACAGGCACTGTTGGAAGGATTTCCATCGTCTTTTTTTCTTTTAAATAGAGTGGAAAGCTTTCAGTGGAACAAGTTCTGACAGTTTCAAATCAGATTGCAGATCATTCAGTTGGAACACGAGGAGCGGAGAAACAACCGCATCACGGCTTTCAGTTCTCCGAAGAAAAAGTGCATAATTAGGTCGGAACCAAGCCAGTAAGAGCCTCGTAAATACGAGTCATCCAGTGTGTGGAAGGCCCGCCAGCTTCACCGTACAGCTCACAGCGGGGGGTGAGGCGGCTACAACCACTGATGCATCTCAGAGTGCACTGGAGAAAATCAAAGTCTTACCAAGTATATTTGTCTCATTTCTAGTCAAAATATCTCATTACACTTAATATAAGACACAACTGCCTAACAAGTACCATTTCAGCCAGATATAGGGACTTGTTTGAAGACAATACATCTGGAATATCTTGAAAACAAATTGTTTTGAGTCACATATAATATGAAACAAGCTTTTTTTGACATTTGAAGAAGTTTTTAAGCTAATTTCAAGATCACTTTTATCTCAAAAGTCCTAAATAAAACATAGGATTGGCATGTTAAATTGAGTTTTTAGGTTGTTTAGAGGCCAAGGTAGCTGAAATTGCCATAAGCCCGTTTTGAAATTCCAAAATGGCCGCCATACAGGTGTCTGTTCAAGTGGCAACATTGGTTTTTGGAATCCCCAAGGTCTGCAGATTCCAAAAATGTATAAAAATTCCCACAAAAGCACATTATTGTACACAGTGAACCTGACTAAAATATCACATCTTATTTCAAGAAATCTTAACAAGCCGATTTCCACTAGTTCCATTGATTTTTTTTGTTTATTTCAAGCAAAAACGTCTTTTATTTGTTGTTGTTTTACTTATTTTTGGAGGGGCATTTTTTCCAGTGTGGGCCGGCTTTCTCAGGCTCCATCTTGCAGCACTTCATAGAACTCCAAAACATTATGTTTTATATTAAAAAAAACTGAGAAATTACAGTAAATTTGTTCATTTTGGGGACATTTGGGAAGATTTCTCCAACATTTGAAATGGTGAACGATGAAGATGAATTGGTGAACAAGGTCCGACTGGCAGTCTGAGTCTGAGTTTAAAAAAGCCGTTTAAACGCGTCACTTTAAACCATATAAGCGAGAGTTTGTGGGCTTGTGATTTTTTTCTAGGGGGAGGTCTCATTAGAAAAGCTCAGCAAACTGAACTGCCAACCAGATTTTGCAGCTGAGTCTGGACGAGTAACTGTGATAGCTGGGGGCAAGAAGGGAGAAACTCCAGGGAGAAAAAGATTGACGGGGAAAAATGTAAAAATAAGGGAAAGAGAAAAGAAAGTTTGCTCTTGATTGTTGCCCTGTCACTGAAGTGTGACACAGTTTTAGATGAAATATGATGATTAAGGGGTGTAAAACAATGCCTGCATGGTCATTAATGTGTCTCTTCTCTTGTATTTGTGTTCTGCTGTTGCGTGTTTCAGTGTCATCAATGCAAATTGATCTAATTAGAGATAAGAAAAGAGAAAGAAAGGGAGTGGAAGGGAGAAATGAATTAAAGATGATAAAAAAAGAGAGAAAACGGAGAACAGAGCACAAAAAGGAGACAGAAAAAGTGGTTGATGGTACAGAGAAGGAACTGAGAGGGACAAAAATCCAAGAAAGAGAGAAAAACAGAGGAGCGGAGAGCGTGACAGAGAGGAAGAAAAGGGGTGGAAGCTGAAAAGCAAAAGGAGAAAGAGCGCAGGGAGGGGAGAGGAATGTGGACGGATGAGAGAAAATGGAGCAGAGCAGAAAGGAGAGCGTGGAAAAAGAGAGCGATCAGAGCCCAGAATCATGTGACAGAGCAGCACGTGTCAGCCGCCAGTGTCAACCCTCCCTCCCTCCCTCTTCCTCTCCCTCCCTCCCTCTTCCTCTCCCTCCCTCCCTCCTCCTCTTCCTCCTTCTTTCCACTCAGATACAAGAGGTGCTCCCAGCCAATCAGAAGGCAGCAGCTCTGTAACGAGCCGTTTACGTGTCTTTACCTCCAAGTGTGAGTCTGAGTGTCATCCTGAGCTGACATGCTCTCTATTTAACGGACAATTTCTTTTCTATTTATCTATATTCAATCCAAGGACCATTTATGCAACATTAAAAAGGAAGTGTTGTTGTCAACTCCACCGATGCCAAGCGACCAAGACCCAGAGTCCAATGAAATCTGGACAAAAACAGGGTTTTAAAGGATTAAGTTCAGAAAAACTTACGAAAAAAAAATCAGCAAAAATGGCAAAGTTTTTCAAATAGTTCCACAAGACTGAGAATGACATGATGATATCAACTCAAAATCAAATCAAATCAAATTTATTTGTAGCACATTTCATGTACAAAACAGTTCAAAGTGCTTCACCTAAAATAAAAGCATTGCAGCAGGGAGTGGAAGAAGCATTAAGAATACATAAAAGAATATTAAGAGAAACAAATAAAGTGATTTTAATGGTAATTATTATCCTCGAGCCTCGAGAAATCCTTGAAAGATCAGATTCCCGTCCTGAATCTGTGGTCAACCTAAAGAGCTCTGACATCCCAGCGGAAACATGCAAAAAGCTTTTTCAGTGCTTTCATGGAAAGTAAAAGTTTAGTTATAGTCACCAACATTAACATTAACATTACAGATATGATTACACTGGGATGTGAGATTAAATTAAACATGTTTTAAACTAGTTACTGACCAAAGTCTGCTTTTAGAATTCAGTTGACTGAGAATTAGCTGCAGATTAAAGTCAAAAGTCAAGTTTATCTGTAGCACATTTCATGTACAAACAGTTCAAAGTGCTTCACTTAAAATAAAAGCTTTGCAGCAGGGAGTGGAAGAAGCATTAAGAATACATAAAAGAATATAAAGAGAAACAAATAAAATAATTCAAATGAATTTAAAAACAAGCAACAGTCCAGATAAGTTGAAAGATAGCGTGCAGATTTCCTGCATAGACACATGAGAACAGAAATGTTTTTAACCTGGATTTAAAAATGTCTCCATTTGGTGAAAGTTTAATCTCCACTGGCAGTTTGTTCCACTTGTTAGCAGCATAACAGCTAAATGCTGCTTCTCCATGTTTAGTCTGGACTCTGGACTGGACCGGCTGACCTGAGTCCAGTCCAGAGTCCATATGAGAGCACACGGCCCGGTTTCAGGTCGTAGTTTAAATAGATACAAATGGAAAATAACTTATTAATTCCCCCATGAAACCCAGCACGACTTTCTAACTGATGTACTTCAGAGAGAGGTTTGTTTTCCCTGTGCCTCCTCTCTCAGGAATGTCAAATAAAGGAGATTTATAAAAAATCTAGTAGACTTTTTGATAGGATGCATTTTAAAGGGATAGTTCGCCTCTTTTGACATGAAGCTGTATAACATCCCATATCAGCAACATCATTTCTGAACATCTTCTTACCCCCTGCTGCGTCCTGTGAGCAGAGTTCCAGCCTCGTTTTGGTGTTGATGAAGGTAGTCCGGCTAGTTGGCTGGGGTTTAAAAAATAAAGCGTTTTGCTTCTCAGAACAATATGCGTTCAACAGAGTAATACATTTGCATCACAAAATCGTTCTCCAGGAAAAAGTCAGACCTCACAATCTCTTGGCCCTATTTTCTCTCCCTTCGTATCACTGCCTGCTGTGCAGACCGAGCAGCAAACACCGTAACAGGCGCGGCTGTCGGCAGGCGGCAGCAGGCAGTGATACCAAGGGAGAGAAAATAGAACTACCTTCGTCAACACCAAAACGAGGCTGGAACTCTGCTCACAGGACGCAGCAGGGGGTAAGAAGATGTTCAGAAATGATGTTGCTGATATGGGATGTCATACAGCTTCATGTCAAAAGAGGCGAACTGTCCCTTTAAGGCCTCACCCTAACCAATGAGTTAACCGAAGCCTAACCAGTAGGAATACAGGTGCCTTAACCTGACTACACAGAAAGTAAAGGTCAAATTAAACGGCAACTTTTAACTCAACTGGTTCTCACCACATGCTGAAGCTTTTTCAACACTTTCAACTGATTTACGGCTGCAGGCGGACTGCAGGACTCCTTCCTTTCATTAATTTGCTCTTTAGTTTCACTTTTAATCATTTCTCATTTAGTTAAGCAGCAAAACTGCTCATAGAAGGTTTGATCCATTGGTTTTATTTACAGGACAATTAGCAGAGTAACCAATCAGATATCACTTTGCTGTTCTTTTACATGAAGTGTACTTTTGAGATGTATAATTATTGCTATCCAACCCCCGACTGAAATGAACGTGGCACTCTTGGCCAAAGCAGTGATTTTCTTGACAGAAACAACAACAGACTCTCAGGTGGCGCAGAGGCGGACACATCTCTTCAGCATGAGAAAGGCTGAGTGGCAGCACTCAGGGCTGAGGACGCTTAAAACATACCAGCTCAACGCTTTGATGGGGGAGGACTCGTCATCAGCTGTGTATTCATACTCAAAAATAGCCCTCTTAGGGTAGAGTGTGCTCAGGACAAAGCTGCCGACTCAATGTGTGAATTAAAGGTGGAGGAGCAGTACTCAGTCTATACTTTCTCCAGATAGATAGATAGATAGATAGATAGATATTTTATTGATCCCGAATGAAATTCAAGCATCCAGTAGCAAGACATAATAAAGCAATAAAAATGTTTATACAACTATAAACAATTAAAAAGTGACCGTACAGATAGTAAGGGAATAAAGAAGTGAAATATCTAGCTGTTTAACCTGTGAAATAACACACGGGATGGTTGCTCGTGAGCATTGCTCAGTCATGACATAAGAACCAATGAGTGCAGAAGTAGGTAACATAGATTATCTCAAGCATACAGACTCTGACAACTAATTAACTGTGGCATTATGATTTCCTGGGGAAAAAACCACGGATAAAAACTTTGTTTAATCTCTCATGGCCTCCGAAATAACCGAGAAAGAACATTATATCTATTTGTGCAACTGTACACAAAATGTGCCTTTTTTCTTATTTTTTATCTTATAATTTTATTTTTTTTCATATCGAGCGATGTACATAGTGACATAAAGAAAAATAGTAACAATATGCAGAGATACAGAGTTTCCTAGAGAAAAAAATAATAATTACACAAAATCTGGTCGTTTTGATCAAATATTTGTCTTCCAGTTTTTCCACATTTTCTCAAATGTGTCATTTTGGAGTCTTCCATTCTTTGGTAACAGCTTTCCGGGCAGCTATACTCAACATTTCAAACAGATTTATCTGTGTCCAATAAGTAAATATAACCGAAAAGCAGCTCATCCCAGTTGAAAATCTTGTGTACCCTTAAGATTTTCCTACTCTCTGAATAAATTATACTCCAAAAGTTTGTCATTTGGGGGCATGTATTTGTCTCTTTATATAATCTAGATATTCATTTCAGACCAGAATCAGCTTTATATACAAAAGTTATTGGCAAAAATCTTTTGTTTGCACCAGGTTTGACTTGCAGGACTTGTCAGTTGTATCCCAGAAAAAAGGATTGAAGAGTGCCTGAAAACCAAAATGAAGCTTCAGACTTCAGCACATGTAAAAGCTACAGGAGATAAACTGCTTGGCAGTTCTCCACCAAACCCCTCCAGCCTCCAAATACAGAGCGTCTAAGCTGATAAAGCTGATAATTATGCCGCGGCCATATGACCGCACTCCTCCGTGCTGCTGTGTTTGTGTCCTAGTGCAAGAAAAAAAAAAGATGTTCGAGGCGATAACATGACAGGAGAGTCAGAGACAATGTGGACACACCCGGAGGTCTGAGAACAGCAGCTTATTCTTTATAAGGCAAATTACACGTTAGCTTCAAACGTAAACACATACATAACTGTTGCATCTATAGTTATAGTTATAGTTATTAACTGTTGACAATACACCAACTGTAGAGAAACAGACAAAATATTCAGAAATGCAAATTTGCCAAAGTAATTTTTGAAAATAAATGCATATTTCTACACTAAACAAGCCCACAGCATGCATACGGGTCTGCTGAGGTCACATTCTGGCTGGTATTGTGCGATACAAATAATGCAGGAGTGTGTAGGAGAGTGGAGAATTCTTACAGTAAATATTGTATGACTGCAGGGATAAGTTTTAGCTTTGAAAGAACTTCATAACAGCTGCGGGCGTTTGGTTTGTGTCCATTTCCTGACTCAAAAAAATACGTCTGAACAAATGAAACTTTATATGTAAACTAGGGCTGGGCAACGATTAAAATGTTTAATCTGATTAATCACGATTAATCTCATTTGTACGCAGAATCCAAAAATGAATCCAAAAGTAGTGTATAGCTTTTAGCATTTAGCTTTATTTTAAATGTGCTGCCATATGAATGAAAGTGCCATAACATTTGTTGTGCAAACACACTTTTAACATCAGCATCTTTCTGTAGTTTTTATGTAGAAGCCTCGCTCCACTGTCTGTTTCCTTGAATGACTTGCTGCTATCAGTTGTGTGTTTTGCCTTTAAGTGATATTTTAGACTGGAACTACTACGCTGAGAAGACAATTCAACTTGGCAGTGGTTACAGATGACTTTGGTTCTGTCGACTCCGCCGTCTGGAAGAACTTTAACATGAAAATGGCCGAGTAAAAGTTCCGTACCCTTCTCCATGTTTGGTGGATCCGCCGATTACTTTCTTTTCCTGTTCCACAGCAGACAGCAACAGAATTTTACAAAATAAAAGCCTGTGAGCAACAGACTTTTACAAAATAAAAGCCTGTGAATGACAGACTTTTACAAAATAAAAGCCTGTGAGCAACAGACTTTTACAAATTAAAAGCCTGTGAACGACAGACTTTTACAAAATAAAAGCCTGTGAGCTACAGACTTTTAATGCGCGATAAAATATTTATCGGCGTTAAATAACTAACAAGTTAACACGATAATAATGAGTTAACTCGCCCAGCGCTAATGTAAACAGAACCCATGCAACCTGATCCTAAACAAACTGCTGCTTTGCTGTCGGGATGCAACAAAATGTGTTTATTTCAGTGAGCAGACCGAGATCTTTAATCACTTTGGGTGTTTTTCGAACAGATATTTTGTTCACCGAGCGTCAGCAGATGCTGAAGAGTGAGAGAAATGTGAACGTTTCTCTTCAGTCGGTCACTTCCTCACATCTCCTCTCGGTGCTCGGTATTACCAGCAGTTTAAATCTTCATGTGCGTTTCCATCTGTCTCTGTTTCTGTGCTTAGCAGAGGATGAAAAGCTGACACACACTCGCACACAGTAGGATGACTTGGTTAAACGCAGTGCATGCTAAGCCTCCGTGTGTGACAGATGGAAGAAGAGAGAGAGAGAGAGAGAGAGATGGAGAGAGAGAGAGAGAGAGAGAGAGAGAGAGAGAGAGAGAGAGAGAGAGAGAGAGAGAGTGAGAGAGACAGTCAGATGCAGGTATTTGTCACGGATGAGCCGAGAAGCCTGAGCTGCGTGTGTGCACGGAAAACGAGCGTGCACATGAGAAGGTGCAGGTTGTGTGTCGATTCATCAGAGTAAATGTGACAATAAAACATGCATGAAGATGCAAATGTTTGGAGCTGCGTGCACGTGTGTGTGCGTGTGTGTGTGTGTGCACGTGTGTGTGTGTGCACGTGTGTGTGCGTGTTTACATTTGAATTGTCTGGACATCATCATACAATGTGGGTTGATCAATAAACACACATACAATTGATTTACTACGCCGTGTTGTATGAGTGAACGTGACGCAACACATGGATTGTGGGCGAGAGAAAGCTCTGAGCAAATAGTGTGTGTGTGTGTGTGTGTGTGTGTGTGTGTGTGTGTGTGTGTGCACGTGCACGTGTGTGCTGACAGATGTGACAGTGCAGTGTAATCGTTATGTTAAATGTAAACACCATAAGCCCCAACAGAGATTACAGTTCCTGCAGAGCTGAGAGTCATCTGTGTCATCTCTGCTCTTCTTTTATTCCACAGATCAAAAAAAATCATTTTTCATGTCCAGTTATTGGACACAAGTTGATATTTTTGTTTAATTTATTCCGTTTATTCATAAAGTGTCCGAATCCCAACAACCATGATCTGTAGGCAACTTCAATGATACGGCCCAATTCAACCCAATCAGAGTCCAATTCTTTGTAATCTGAATTATGATACAAGCAAATCCAGTTCGTTAAATTCAAATTGAGTCCAATTCCTACAAACTGAGCCACTTGAAAAATAATTTCCTGCCAAAGGGAAACTAACAGATTGCACCGAAGAGAAGTGTGACTGAGGCGACTGTGGAGAGGATCGACTCCCTTTTGACGGGCTGCCTTTGGTTCCGCTTGAGGATTGTGGAGATCAGGTGTACTCAGGCCCTCAGAGGGAGCTTATTGTTCTTTTTCCTCCTCAAAGATTTTAGTTTCAGACATACTTTCCTGCAAATGTTTTCACTGGGGGATCTATGAAAATGTTAAACAAAGTTATATTAATTCCAACTTGTTAATAATGCAGGTCCAGATCTCAGCCACTTAACTTTCTGCAGAGCTGGTTGAACTGAAGGAGTCTTCAGGAATAGCTCTCCAGGCTTCTTGAAGGACATCCCAAAGCTCTTCCTGTTCATCTGCTGGAGATAGTTCTTTAGGCCTGACACTTCTTCTTCTGTCCTCCACTTGTCCAGTTTCCTCAAATGTTTTAAGGACACGCTGCACACCATGCTGAGATGTGCCAAGTTTTCAGCTAACAGCTCTTTGGGAATCACCTTGTTGCTGCAGAAATCCTGTTTTCTGTCTGTCACACTGTGTTATCTTTGCTGTTTTTCACACATGCAGCTAAAGAAATGGGAACAAATCTTAATTCCAGTCTAAAACCCACAAAGAGCTTCTAGATTATTCATTTCTGGTGGCATAAAACAGTTTAATCATTTCATTTATATTATTTATTACATAATTAGTCATTAAATTATATCCTATATTCCTTTTTTAAGCTTTAAATTGAATCTTATTTACTTTTTCTTGATGTTGAATAACATATAATTCTTATTATTGTCAGTTTTTTTCCTACTTTTAGACGTGATAACATTCATTATTTTGGGATTAGGATTTTTTTTAAACTGAATTTCTTATATTAATTTGACTCTTTTGGTAACTGAAAGCAGTTTTAAACATAAATGTACAAAAAAGTTGAAACTATGAAGCTGTTTTTCACAGATGCAGCTAAAGAAATGGGAACAAATGATGTGTCTCTGTGACAGGCTGCTGGGAACAAAGTGCCTAAAGATCCAGTTTAAAACGGCTTCTTTGCTCAGTTGTCTGTTCTGTGTGGAAACAACACTGAGCATGTTTACATGATACTGGAAAAAAACTTAATAACTCGATTCCTCTCCTGTTGGTGTGTACTGGGACAGGGATAGTGACCCGGATAAAGAGCTGTGCATGCTCCCTTCTCTTACGAGCCTTTTTCATGCTTGAGTGATTCATCGGTCAGATTTAAAGACTTAAAGAAGAAACCGATTGTTCTGAAAGTGGTCACAGTGGAAAAAATGCCCCTCCAAAAATAAGTAAAAACACAACAAATACAAGACGTTTTTGCTTGAAATAAGCAAAAAATCTGCCAATGGAACCTGTGAAAATCGGCTTGTCAAGATTTTTTTAAATAGAATGTGATATTTAGGACTTTTGAGTTAAAAGTGATCTTGAAATTAGCTTAAAAACCTCTTCAAATGTAAAAAAAAAACTTGTTTCATATGATATGTGACTCAAAACAATTTGTTTTCAAGACTTTTTCACTTAACAAGATATTCCAGTTGTATTGTATTAAAACAAGTCCCTATATCTGGCTGAAATGGTGCTTGTTAGGCAGTTGTGTCTGATATAGGGTTGCAAAGGGGCGGAAAATTTCCGGTAAATTTCCATGGGAAGTTAAGCTTGGGAATTTTGGATATATTCCATATTGGAAACTTTCCATGGGGATAATGGGAATTATGGGAACTAATGGGAATTTAGGAGAACTAACTGGGAATATATTATATCCAAGCATAAATATAAACAGAAGTCATAAGAAAACATCCATACAAAATGTTTTCAACAGATATTTCTTGTCTTGCTGCTTAAAAGCAAAATATACTACTACTACTACTACTTCTATATTTAAAAAGCTCTTTAAAACAACAGTAGCTGCGACAAAATGCTGTACAGACAAAAATCAATAAACATGCAAAATATGGAAAAGACAAACAGAAACAATAAAACATGATAACAGAAGTAAGAGCAAACGTGTTAAAAGCCAAAGAATAAAAATGTGTCTTGAGATGAATGAAAATATGAAGAACTGAGCGTGGCTGAAAAAGAAAAGAAACTCTGACATTAACTGTGAGTGTGGAGCCAGAGTTCATCCTCATTGATAAAATGCACTTTGCATGGGATGATGCCATCACTATGTTGACATGGCTGTAAACTGCCTCTGCTTTATAGCGGGAGGTTTACTGTTGATCCGCCCACATGAAGCAGGGCTCCTGAGCTTCAATGGAGTCAGTGGTTGTTGGTATATCGGGCTGACACGTGTACGTATAAGATAAGTGGTTAAATGTGCACATATGAGCCGTAAATTTAATGTGAACCACATGACTAGTGATTCCCTTATGGTGACTTTCTGATCATAAATGTGTGATTGTTCACATCAGAGCTCACACCAAAGAGGAAACTAGTCACACACTGGAAAAATGCCCCTCCAAAAATAAGTAAGAAAACAACAAATAAAAGACGTTTTTGCTTGAAATAAGCAAAAAAAAATCTGCCAATGGAACTAGTGAAAATCGGCTTGTCAAGATTTCTTGAAATCAGATGTGATATTTAGGACTTTTGGGATAAAAGTGATCTTGAAATTAGCTTAAAAACCTCTTCAAATGAAAAAAAAAGCTTGTTTCATATGATATGTGACTCAAAACAATTTGTTTTCAAGACATTTAACAAGATATTCAAGATGTATTGTATTAAAACAACTCCCTATATCTGGCTGAAATGGTGCTTGTTAGGCAGTTGTGTCTTATATTAAGTGTAATGAGATACTCAATGAGACAAATATACTTGGTAAGACTTTGATTTTTTTCCAGTGCATAAAATTGTTCTCCAGCCTAAATTAGATAAAGAACGGATGACTTTGAGCGTGGCTCTGCATATGAGCTCCGTGGTAATCGTGTATGTTTGGCTGTATTTTTGCACATCTGTTATTTATGCATCATTTGCAGTTCATTAACCCAGACCCACCTTCCACACCTGTGACTCCGCCGGGGGCTCCTGACACAGTCTGCCGTTCCCCTGGAAGAATTCTCTCTTTCCCAGGATGTTGGTAATGTGACCCGGTTAAGACTCGGCTCTTATTCTTTGTCTGGCTCCTGGTCTCTTGAGGGAGATCTCATTCAGACCTCATTCCGCAGAGATGTGTCGATATTCCACCGCCGCTTTGTCAAAAAATGTGTTTGTTCCAGGGAAAACGAGTGAGATTCGGTGTCTTCAGCTTCTCCAGGTGAACTGAATAAAAAGGATTGCAGAGCAGATGAGATATATCTCACCACAGCATCCCTGAGGACACATGAGGAAGAAATGGAAAGCATGACTTTGACACTGTTTGTCCGTCAAATGTGGGAAGTATTTCTAATTTGTTAGAATAATCAGTTTAATATCCAGAAACACATTTCTGCAGGTAAAACCCATCTCACCAGTAAACATGAAACTTTGTCTTTGTGTGTTTAAAGTATTGTGTTTAGTGGGGCGCCAGGTTTCATACAGACACTGTTTTAATGTTTTTCACATCTTAAAGGGATAGTTCGCCTCTTTTGACATGAAGCTGTGTAACATCCCATATCAGCAACATCATTTATGAACATCTTCTTACCCCCTGCTGCGTCCTGTGAGCAGAGTTCCAGCCTCGTTTTGGTGTTGATGAAGGTAGTCCGGCTAGTTGGCTGGGGTTTAAAAAATAAAGCGTTTTGATTCTCAGAACAATATGCGTTCAACAGAGTAATACATTTGCATCACAAAATGGTTCTCCAGGAAAAAGTCAGACCTCACAATCGCTTGGCACTATTTTCTCTCCCTTCGTATCACTGCCTGCCGCGCCTGTTACGGTGTTTGCTGCTCGGAAGCAGGGGACTGCTCGCTCTGCACAGCAGGCAGTCTGTCGACTCCGCCGTCTGGAAGAACTTTAAAATGAAAATGGCCGACTAAAAGTTCCGTACCCTTCTCCATGTTTGGTGGATCCGCCGATTACTTTCTTTTCCGGTTCCACAGCAGACAGCAACAGACTTTTACAAAATAAAAGCCTGTGAGCAACAGACTTTTACAATAATAAAATAAATAATATATTTTTTTAATAATAATAATTTTTTATATTTTTTTTAATTAAAAAATAATTGAATTAAACAAAATAAATAAATAAAATAAAATAATAAAACCTGCGTTAATGCACAATAAAATATTTATAGGCGTTAAAAAATTAACGAGTTAACGCGATAATAACGTGTTATTTATATACGTTTTGTCCTGCGACTGTGTTGGCCATAACACATAAGATAAATATGAATAATGAGAAGAAGGTTTCAAAGCAAGGCTTTGTGCAGATAACATGCTGCTGTTTCATACGTATTCATCAGAATGCTGCACCCAGGCGGATCTCCCAGAGATCTTCTCTGAATCCTCTCTGGGTGTGCAAGAAGGAATGCAGGAATGGTGTTTGGTTCAAACAAATCGCTCAATTTAAGTCAGATTGGAAGCCTGTGAGTATCATCTCATTTTTACGATGGTTTCCACGGCTGCATCTCACACGAGGGGAGCTCCTCACCTGTCAGCTTCCATCTCTCCTGTTGCTGCTGACGACGGTTAGAGGAGGTGTTCTGCTGATCCAATATCAGCAGTTCTGCTCGTGGAAACTTGGAAAACGCCAGCCTAAAGATAAAGTAGGCTGGGGGTAAATATAGATACAGTTGGATTTTTTTATTGCTGCTGGTGCATGCCAGCCTAACCAACCCCCCCCCCCCCCCCCCCCCCCGTTCAGGTCACTTTGAATGTTTTCAACTTGAATCAAAGGCAACTCGACTGAATATGGTTTCTGACATCAATTCACCCACAGCACATTTCAGAAGCTCCAGTCGGTGGAGTTGAAGGGTTTTTATTCTGTAAATTCACTGATGTTTGCAGTTTCCTTGGTTAGCAGCGCCTTAATGGACTAGAAAAGGAGAAAATTACATTTGAATATGGCCACAATCCAGGTCAGCAGGTGGAATCAAAGACATAAAGGAGAAGAAAATTAAGCATGAGAAAGAAAATGAAAAGGGGTTTTAATGGAGAGTAACAGGAGGAAAAGGTGGAAGCAAAAGGTTAGAGATATTTGAGAGTAAAATTAAGAAACTGAGTAAGTCAAGGGGAAGAAAATGTGACGGAGATTTTTTAAAAAGGTGGAAGAAGGAAACGGATGGAAGATTAAAAATGTGATGGAGGAGGTTGGGAGGCAAAAAAGAGGCTTAGGGAGGTTAGTAACAGTAGAAAAGAAGGAAGACTATCTATTGATCTTTATCTGTCTTCTCCTCATCACTCTCCATCTATCTTTCTATTGGCCTGCACCTCCGAAACACACACACAGCTTTACAACAGAATTGTGAGGACTCGCATTGATATCGAGGCAGCAGGTGCCTGTGACTTCTTTCAGCCCCCAGAAGATGCTGAAAGGAAGACGGGATGAAAAGTGTGATCAAAGCGCTCAATGTAACCTCAACCTAAACATAATAAATCTTTTTTTTATCCGGTGCATCATAAAATTGATTTGTTAGGACCTTTGGCATCTTTTTAAAGCTTTTCAAAGCTTTCAGAGTTAACGTTACAAACAGATGTTTTCTTTAATGATGAGAATATATATATATATGAGTTTTCTTCATATTCAGGTTGGTCAGAATCTATATTCGTCAATTAATCATTCTTGTGGAGTTTAAGTCCAGAAAACCTCTCAGTTCTTTCCAAAGTCGCATTTAAGCCAAACAAAATTGTTTTAAATGGTAAATTAAGCAGCGTTTGCAGTGTTAACGTTACCTGCTTAGTAGGGCTGAGCAATTTTATCGATACTGCGATATATATCGATATTTCATTTCCCGATAAGATATCGATTTTTCAGCCGCGAGTATCGATTTTAATTTATTTATTTATTTATTATTATTTTATTTTTTTCTATTACTATTTTTTTTTTTTAAAGCAAACTTTATTGAAAAGTCAGACGTTACAATTAGTGAAAACACAGAACATTAATATAATACAATGCCAGTGGGTCACATTATACAGAACAGTGATAAATTAGTTCATAAAAATGTTATAAAGTGCACAGCTCTCACGTTTGTGACATGTTCGTTTGTTTCTGTTTGTCTGGCGGTGTTGTTAATCCGGTTCAAAGGTTAGACCACCGGTCCAATCAGCAAAGATTCATGTCAAATCACACTGTCACTTTTTTCAGAAAATGATGTAAGTGTATCGAATCGTATCGAATCGTATCGAATCGTATCGTTGGCTGAATATCATGTATCGTATCGTGAGATCAGTGTATCACTACAGCCCTTCTGCTGAGGGTTAGAAATTATCATAGTTAGAATCAAAATACATTATTTTTACATCACAACCATCACTCTTATGTTTGCCAGTTGGTGACACGTCAACACAGTGACATGTTACAACAAGATTTACATTATTTCCTGATTGTGTTAGAATAGAATAACAGCAACCTGCATATTTCAGACTGGGGGATGGTTTG